>NC_142518.1:93084166-93390000 GCF_057876585.1 Rhinolophus sinicus
GACTTAGTGGCTATAGCCACGTAGTTTGGGGTTCCAGATGAAGAATTATCCCCACTTACCTGGGTTCCAGTTCTAATTCCCTCCTTGTACGGGGTGTTGAGAGATTTGAGGCAAGTATCTCAGACTCTAGTTCTTCCCCATGTGAAGAGTACGAAGGCATCCCTAGAGAAATCCCAGTTCCCCACATCCTAATATCTTTTCCCCAAAGAGGCCCCTCCCTGACCTTAAATAATTCCTTTAATAGAAGAAGTTCTGGGAGGAGAGATCTTAAACAGGATGGACTGAGCCCCAGAGGGCAAGACAAATTTTGAGGACACCACATTGGGTGTAGAGGCCCTGACTTTTGACATGTCTTCCCTTACTCCCAAACCAGAATCTTGCAGCACAAGCCCTATTGCTCTCTGTCCTTTCTCTCACCCTCTCTCCCTGAATCAGATGTCTCAGGCTCCAAAGATGCTAATTAGTTGCCATGGTAACCTGTAACTGCCTAATAGCCTCTTATCTCAGCCAGTTGTAGGCCCTGGACATTTCTTGGTTTACCTCTTCTAATGTTCCCAAATCTAAGCCCAAGAGCATATTTCCAATTCCATAGTATCTGTGTGTAGGTGATGGAGATGCCCTTACCTTTATCCAAGGTAGGAAGAACAAGAGAATGGAAATAAAGTAACAAGAACACAGAGTGCTTAAAAGGAGCTCTCTGAGGACAAGGAGGCAAGGGCCACTCGTTTAAGTTAATTAACGGCTTACTACCTGCCAGGCATGGTGACGTCCTGTCTGTTATTTAATTTAATTCCCTCAAACAACCTTATGAAATAAGAATTGTTATACTGATACACTGTAGGGATGAGGGAAATGGAAACTCAGAGAGGTAAAGTGACTTGTCTCACATTGCACACCTGTGATTTCAACCTTGTCTTTATCTGAGTTTCCAAAACACGCTCTCATTGGATTACACTGATTTATGGTTCTTCATTTTTTGGAAGGAAAGTAAGAGCTGAAAAAAAAAAAACTTTCCTCAATTCACATGCCTGTGAATTCTTCACAGCCTTTCCCCAGGAACAGGCTCCATCCTTCAAATGTGCCCCTCTTCAGACATCACCTTCTTCACAGAATCCTTTCTTCCTCTTCAGTAACCTCTTTTTACCCTTCTGAGGATCACAATTTCCCTCTAGCCAAATCCTCACTTTTCCTGGGTAGGTCCCTGAATTTTCTTTCCTATGGTGCATCTTGCATGGCATGGGAAGGAGAGTAGAATGGGCTAGTTTTTCTGATATAAGCAAAACAGAAGACACCTGTATTACTTTTCTTTTGCTATGAGAAATTAACACATAATTTAGTAGCTTAAAGCAATACAAATTTATTCTCTCATGGTTCTGGAGGACTGATGTCTGAAATTAGTTTCACTGGGCTAAAGTCAAGGTGTTTAGGGCTGTGCTCCTTCCAGAAGCTATAGAGGTGAATCTGTTTCCTTGCTTTTTCCAGCTTCAAGAGATGTATTTGTTGTATTCTTGGGCTCATAGCCACTTGTTCTATCTTCAAAGCCAGCAACGTAGCATCTTCAAATCTCTCTTTGCTTCTGTCATATTGTCTTCGCCTCGGCAGTCAAATTCCTCTCTGCCTTCCTCTTATAAGGACGCTTGTGATTACATTTATGGCTCACCCAGATAATCCAAGGTAATCTCTCCATCTCAAGTTTGTTAATTTAATCACACCTTCAATATCTCTTGCTAGATAAAGTAACAGAGATTCCAGGGATTAGGACTTGGATATATTTGGGGGCTATTATTGGCCCCACAGCACCCAAGTGCTGCAATTGTATCCTTCTAGTGGAAACCTGTTGTCATTTATCTCTGGAGTAGATGAACCAGAACCTCAGGAGTTAGAAATAGAGTAGAAGATATAAGCATGGACAAAGTTAAGAAAGTTGTATAAACTCGTATGTTGTTGAAATGAAGTCAAATATAGAGCAGGTGATTCCTGCTCTCAGAGGAGAGATATTTTTGTCATGAACACTACCCCTGCAGAGATGGGTAGAAAGGAAGGTAGGACTTAGAGATGAAGACTTCTACCCTTTTCTTTCCAAATATGGTTGCCTTATTGTTCTTCTGTCTTGCCTGGGTGGTTTCTTTGACAAAGTTGAGATAAGGATGAGATTCTGGCTCCAAAGACAAAGGGAGGCAACTAGAACCCCTCTCTAGTTGAACTCTACTCTCCCTGTCTATCTCCATATTTAACCTCCTCTGCCCTATCCTTGTTGCCAATAAGGCATCCCCTGTTTGTTGGAAAGTGAGGTTACAATAAAGTGAAGCCAGGGGTAATAAATAGAGAGTGGAGAAAATGAGGAGTTTTCCTCAGGAGAAGCCCCCATGCCAGCCCATCTCAAGACAGAGAAAAACTTTCTCTATCAAGCAGTCTGAGAGAGGTGAGGAATTGGGGATTGTTGCCAGGCAGTGACCAAGACTTAAAGGGTCATCCCTTGATAACAATTAACTTCCTTTTCTTGGCATTGAATAGTGCTATCTAGAATATACGGACCCTCAAAAACCACTTTCCACAAGGTTCTCTACCTGACGCTTATCACAAGGAAGAGCTTTAATCATATCTGGCAGATCTGAGCTAAAGCCTAGTGAAAAGATTGGAGAATAGGAATTAGGGGAGCTCAGATTCTGAAAACCATGAAAAGACTGGTTGGGATGGGAGTGTGGGGGCATGCCTGGCCCCAAACTAAATTTTCATGGTCTTGAAGTGTCAGCAACAGCATCAAAAACTCAGTGAGGTTTTGATTTATGAGCACCAGATGCAGAGTTGTGAACTTACGTTTTTGTGGCATTAGCAGCTGGCTCCCCATATTTTGTTCCTGTTCCAGGACATCATCTATTATATTGCCCAATCCTCCCCCTTATATAAAACCTCATGACAAATTCTTCTCCAAGATTAAGGCCTGGAAAATATTTGTTTCTCCTAGTGAATCTGTCTGCTTTCTTCTGCCAGAAAATGAAAGCAATGAAACCTATCATACAGAAGTATCCCTCTTCCACACCCTAGCCAGAGAGAGGATTGACTTCAACTCTGCAGCTGTACAAGTTTTGAGTCTGCTGAGAGGAGTAGTGTCAGAGGTGAGAGAGAAGAGAAGGGGAACTAACAGAGCTCACTCAAAATCGAGGAAGCATGGCAAGCCATACTTCTGAGGAGAAGGGCTAACCAGCTATATACGAAGACCTGACAGGGAATCCAGTGAATTCCCAAGCAGCAGTGATGGCACCATCAAATTCTAAGCTGAGCCCTGCTAGGGGATTCTGTAGTAGAAAATTAGGAGCTGGGCCTACTCCAAGGGTTAGAAAGAGTCAGGGATATGTAGGAAACATATCTTAAACATGTCTTTCCTTTGAGTATCACTGATGTGAAGGACCGAGAAGCTCTGGGATCTGGTAGTACTCAGGCAGAAAAAAGGCCTAATTGTCCATGAGAAGTCCAGGAAGATCTGCTGATCTGATAGCTTTACAGAAGTACACAGTGCCTGCTGTGATGAGGGACAGGGAATGTTTGACTTTCTAAATCCCACTAACTCCCTAAACCAGTTCAATTATACTGTCTTGCTACTCTTTTTAATTGACTATGAAACAAATGGGTCACATCTTGCAGAAATTCATTTGGAGACCAGCATAAATGGTACTATTATAATCCAAATGTTAACATTGTGTTTTGATTTTCACCTTAGTTGCCAGGAAACTCAGTTTTAAATTGTATGCTCGATTGTTTTAGCATTCTAGAAAAATGGAGTAGGGGGTCAGTATATTTTGTTTGTCTCTATCTGTTTCCCTTTGTACTGCTTTTATTCTTCACAACAGATTTTAGTCTAATTGTACCAAAAATTTACCAATTATAAGTCACTGCAAGTTTTTCTCTTTTTTTTCAACGTAGACAGGGAGTAAATAAGCAAATAGATATACTTTCTTTGTGGACTTGTCAAATTCCTCGTATGCCTTTGCTTGGATTTAATGTGGTAGGGCTATTGACCTTGACTCAAGCAATGCTCACCTTTGTTCTGCACATTTGTTGCTATTGGTCATAAGGGGGCCTGGGCCAGTGTGTCTCCTGCTAGCAGTTGATAGAGTCATTGCTACAAAGGAAAGAAAGTACCTCATTTTGTTAGCTGTTTTTATTACTCATGGCATCACAATAACACTTCCCTCAGGTTTCTTGCCTTGGGAACACCTAATGACAAGATGCTTTTGATACTTCGGTAACTAAAGCTCCTTTAATGGAGTCCATGATGGACCTGCCTTGTTTTGTTTTACAGTGAAAAATGTCATAAGGAAGTTGCAGCATATATTTTGTTCGTAACTATGCCTTCAGCTATTAAGGCCATTTGTTATTTTCTGAAAGCAAGAAAGATAATGCTCAATAATAAAATTCACCGCACTGCGGGTAGCTCTGTTTCTTCCTTACGAAGTGTTCCATAGCTCTCGTGGGTTTGCCTCCCTTTTTCTTACATACTTACAAGATGGGGAGGGGGAATAGCTCTTTAGAGCTGGGGAATTGGACTCTGAATCACAAATAAAACATGAGTAAGAGCCAGCTTAGTGCAAACTGCACCCCTCTTTATAGTCCTCTCTTCTGGCCCTGACTTTCCTGCTTGCTTCTCCCTGTCTCCGGTGTACAACCTCCTTGGGCCACTGATTCTGGAATCTCCCCGAAGCCCTTATCCTTTACTCCATGGCTATTCCCTGTCCACGATTCAGGCACTGAAGTTCCCCTTAATCCAATTTCTCCCCGAATTGAAAATGCAAATGTGCCTGCTTTATTGTCCTGATGTATTAAGCTTTCACAAGAGGCTTTGTGCTGGGCAAAATGCTCTGTCTGGGGCAGTACAGGAAGGTGGTGGTGGGGGAGCAGAATGGCGTCTGAACTGCCATGGGTTAGCAGCTGAGTGCTTTATAGTGTTCAGGCCTGTGATTGGGATGAGAAGAACAGAGGAGGTAGATGGGGACAGCGGCAGGGAGAAATAAATACCGTGGGCTCCATCATGAAGCCAGAGGGAGTTGAACTGGAGAGTTGAAAGCCATATCAGGAAGAGACAACTTAGTGTGTTAATACTTTCACATGTAATATTAATTCAAGATATTTATTTCTCTAGCTTCTATTTTTAAAAGCCACTGGAAGTTAAACAATATAAAATTTTCAACTTTGACATTTGATGGGTGAAACCCACTCTAAAGGGCTGAAATTTTATAATTACTATCTGACTGGATTTAAGTGTATTAAAAGCAGAGGTCATAACAGGGGCAGGCGGGGGTGGTAGTGGTATGTAATACATGGATCAACAACTGGCTTATTCTAACAAAATATAAAAGCTATTTCCAGCTGAAATTCTCAGAAACACTATAGGAAATTAGTATAAATGATTGATGTGATCTCGTCTAATAGAAATGGGAGTTGAAGCTTTATTCCCCTAGAACAGGTGATTAGAGGCAAATGAAGGTCAGGTTCCCATGGCAACCATTTGGCTATCTCAGACCCAGAAGAAACCTCTGAAGAGGAAGTTTTGAGAATAAATATGGGTTTTCAAAGAGAAGAGATAGTAGACCTCTCTTTTAGGGACATACTGGAGTGCTTAGGGAATTAAAGTGATGTGGAGGTTCCTCTAGAGTTGCTCTGTGAGTGCTGGGGAAAGATCCTAGATACTATTCCAGTCTCATGATGTCTAAGGATCACTCCTCTATGTGGTTACTCCTCTCACTCCAACCTCCTTTGAGGGGGCTATAACTGAAAGGAAGCACAGTATCGCTGGACATTACTGAAAGCCTGCCTGGCGTTATGGTGGGTGTGGGTGTCAGGTGAATCTATCATGCCCAGCCCTTTCCTTTCTCTGCACAGATCTGCCCTCTCCTGCTTGAACTCTTATAACCAACCATTCTGTCCCAGGACGGGATTGGGAGAAATTTTGGGGTGGCAGTGCTTGTGCTGAGAGAGATGTGGCAGGATATCATACTTCCTTTTATGAAGGGGTGTGGCTGAAAGCTTCCTGCTGACTTCCTCTTATTTGATTGAGGTCCTATTTCATGGCAGTCACCAGGGGATAAGGGTACAAGCCAAAGACAAGGGGCACTTCTCACTCAGGGGACTTTTCCAACTTCCCCTGATCACTCCTAACCTACAATTTCTGCCCTATCAACCTCTTTTTGCTGCCTTCCTCCTCTCAATAGATAACTTATTATTAGAAGACCTTCTGTTATTTTCTTTCCCTAGATATTTTCACTTCTCCATGGTTCCATCCTGTGCTCCTACCCATCCCCCCTTTCTTCCCACACATACTCCCAAGGTTTTTGTTGACATCTGTTGTCTGCCCCTGGAACCTCAGAGGCCCTAATGGATTCCTAATCTAGGCCGCAGTATCATGGAAGGACAACGACAGGAGATATGATGTAACATTTTCTAAATCCCTACATGTGCCTTCATATATGTTGACTCACTATATCTGCAAAATAGCCCAGCAGAGTAGACTTTACTAGTCATTCCCATTCTGCAGATGATGAAATTGAGGCTCTCAAGATTCAAATAACTTCCCCAAGGGATTAGAGTTTGTAAACAGAGGAATCAGGATTGGAATCCCAGTGTTCTGGCTCCAAATTTGGTTCTTCCACTCCCTTAGGAGAGTGTGGGGACTGAGGACTACATGTTCCCAGAATAAGATGTTGCTGTTGGCTCCTGAAGGCTACTGGAGCATGGGGGGCAATATTTGAAGACTCGTTTTGTTTCACTGTTACAACTCTAGGAGCTTTGCAGCAGTGCCTGAGGTTTCTAATTTGTTTTCCCCCAGAGTGATGGCAATTCATTCTCTGTCTCCCATAGGAGAATATTCTGTGTCCATCATAGGCCTTGGATTACCTGAGTCAGGAGTTCTTTCTACTCTGGCTTCTTGATTTCCATTTTGTCATTTATTCCTTTATTTGTATATTCATTCAATTGTTCATCTCCTTTGAGTGCCAGACACTAGGCAAAGAGTTGAGCATCCATTGATGATGAAGCCACAGTCTCTAATCTCCTGCATTTTATGGTTTTCTGGCGGATTAAGAGACTTAAGTAGATAAAGCAATGTGATATGTTAAGAACAGTGATATTGTTATCAAACTCAGGTTCGGTGCCACTTACTGCACAAAGAGCCCAAAAACTCTAATGACAAGGGTTGGTGAGGAGAAAAGTGTCCTTTATTTTAGATACCAGTAGCTAGGGAAGATGGCAGACTCACGTCTAAAAAACCACCTTCCCTGAGCCAAGAATGATTAAGAGGTTTTTTTGTTTGTTTTGTTTTTCTTTGGGGGGGCAGGACTTTATTGGGGAATAGTGTGTTCTTCTGGGACTTTTCCAAGTCAAGTTGTCCTTTCAATCTTAGTTGTGGAGGACGCGGCTCAGCTCTAGGTCCAGTTGCCGTTGTTAGTTGCAGGGGGCACAGAGCACCATCCCTTGCGGGACTCGAGGAGTTGAACAGGCAACCTTGTGGTTGAGAGCCTGCGCTCCAACCAATTGAGCCATTTGGCCACCCGGGGGCTGAGCAGCAGCTCATTGACTTCATTCTAGTTGCGGAGGGCAGAGCTCACTGGCTCTTGTGGGAATCGAACCAAAGATCTTAGCATTAGGAGCACGGCGCTCCAACCACCTGAGCCACCTGGCTGGCCCGATTAAGAGGTTTGATGGGGGGTAAAAGGGAAAGAACAAAGGAAAGTGGAGATTAGCCAAGCAGGTCTCAGGGCTGATAGTTGAGAAATCACCTCCTGGTGGTCTTCTGAGGCCCCAGGTTTGCTTCAATGTTACCTTAAATTTCATTGTCCATGGCCAGAGTGTTCTTCATGTCATCAGCAAAAAACTGCTATGGAGTTGCAATCATGGGCCGAAGTCTGGGTGCTTGAGGATTAAGAAATTGTCCTTTCACCATATATGACAAACCCTCAGCTAATTTCATAATTAATGGTGAAAAACTGAAGCCATTTGCTCTATGTTCAGGAACACGAAAGGGATGTCCCCTATCACCTCTGCTTTTCAACATAGTATTGGAAGTCCTCGTCAGAGCAATCAGGCAAGAGAAAGAATAAAAGCCATCAAAATTGGGAATGAAGAAGTTAAATTGTCACTCTTTGCAGATGACATGATGCTATATATAGAAAACCCTAAAGACTCCACCAAAAAGCGATTAGAAACAATCAACGAATACAGTAACGTTGCTGGCTACAAAATCAACGTACAAAAGTCCATTGCATTCCTATATACTAGCAATGAAATCTCAGAAAAAGAAATGCAAAAAATAATTCTTTTTGCAACTGCAGCAAAAAGAATACAATACCTAGGAATAAACTTAACCAAGGATGTGAAAGACCTACATACTGAAAACTATAAGACATTTTTAAAAGACATTGAAGAAGACACAAAGAAATGGAAAGACATTCCATGTTCATGGATTGGAAGATTCAACATAGTTAAAATGGCCATATTACCCAAAGGAATATACAGATTTAATGCAATCCCCATCAAAATCCCAATGCCATTTTTTAAAGAAATAGAACAAAAAATCACCAGATTTGTTTGGAACCACAAAAGACCCCGAATAGCCAAAGCAATCTTAAGAAAAAAGAACAATGCTGGAGGTATCACACTCCCTGACTTTAGCTTGTACTACAGGGCTACAATAATCAAAACAGCATGGTACTGGCAGAAAAACAGACACGAAGAACAATGGAATAGAATTGAGAACTCAGAAATAAAACCACGTAAATATGGACAGATAAATTTTGACAAAGAAGCAAAAAACATACAATGGAGAAAAGACAGCCTCTTCAATAAATGGTGCTGGCAGAACTGGAAAGCCACTTGCAAAAGAATGAAACTGGACTGCTATCTGTCACCATGTACCAAAATTAATTCAAAATGGATTACACAAGACCTGAAACAATAAACTGCGTAGAAGGAAACATAGGTACTAAACTTATGGACCTTGGGTTCAAAGAGCATTTTATGAGTTTTACTCCTAAGGAAAGGGAAATAAAAGCTAAAATAAATGAATGGGACTATATGAAACTTAAAAGCTTCTGCACAGAAACAGAAACCATTGACAAAATAAGAGGCAACCAACTGAATGGGAGAAGATCTTTGCAAAAAGTGCCTCTGATAAGGGGCTAATATCCAAAATACAGAAGGAACTCATGCAACTCAACAACAGAAAAACAAACTACCCAACTGAAAAATGGGCAGAGGACTTGAAGAGACATTTCTCCAAAGAGGACATACAAACGGCAAACAGAAATATGAAAAAATGCTCAACATCACTAATCATCAGAGAAATGCAAATCAAAACCACAATGAGATATCACCTCACCCCAGTCAGAATGGCTATCTTCAACAAGACAAATAGTAACAAGTGTTGGAGAGGCTGTGGAGAAAAAGGAACCCTCACACACTGTTGGTGGGAATGCAGACTGGTGTAGCTATTATGGAAGGCAGTGTGGAGGTTCCTCAAAAAATTATGAATAGAATTACCATATGACCCAGCAATCCCTCTCCTGGGTATCTACCCAAAAAATCTGAAAACATTTAGAGATAAAGACACGTGTGCTCCAATGTTCATTGCAGCTTTGTTTACGGTGGCCAAGACATGGAAACAACCAAAATGTCCTTCGATAGATGAATGGATAAAGAAGTTGTGGTATATATACACAACGGAATACTATTCGGCGGTAAGAAAAGATGATATAGGAACATTTGTGACAACATGGATGGATCTTGAGAGAGTAATGCTGAGCGAAATAAGTCAGACAGAAAAAGCAGAGAACCATGTGATTTCACTGATATGTGGTATATAAACCAAAACAACAAAAGAACAAGACAAACAAATGAGAAACAGAAACTCATAGACACAGACAATAGTTTAGTGGTTGCCAGAGGGTAAGGGGGGTGGGGGGTGGGGGGTGGGAGATGAGGGTAAGGGGGATCGAATATATGGTGATGGAAGGAGAACTGACTCTGGGTGATGAACACACAATGGGATTTACAGATGATGTAATACAGAATTGTACACCTGAAATCTATGTAATTTTACTAACAATTGTCACCCCAATAAATTTAATAAAATAAAATTTAAAAAAAGAAGTTGTGGTATATGTACACAATGGAATACTATTCAGTGGTAAGAAAAGATGAAATAAGACCACTTGTGACAACATTGTTGGATCTTGAGAATATAATGCTAAGTGAAATAAGTCAGACAGAAAAAGCAGAGAACCATGTGATTTCACTGATATGTGGTATATAAACCAAAAACAACAAAAGAACAAGACAAACAAATGAGAAACAGAAACTCATAGACACAGATAATAGTTTAGTGGTTGCCAGAGGGTAAGGGGGGTGGGGGGTGGGGGGTGGGAGATGAGGGTAAGGGGGATCGAATATATGGTGATGGAAGGAGAACTGACTCTGGGTGATGAACACACAATGGGATTTACAGATGATGTAATACAGAATTGTACACCTGAAATCTATGTAATTTTACTAACAATTGTCACCCCAATAAATTTAATAAAATAAAATTTTAAAGAAAAAGAAGTTGTGGTATATGTACACAATGGAATACTATTCAGTGGTAAGAAAAGATGAAATAAGACCACTTGTGACAACATGGTTGGATCTTGAGAATATAATGCTAAGTGAAATAAGTCAGACAGGAAAAGCAGAGAACCATATGATTTCACTGATATTTGGTATATAAACCAAAAACAACAAAAGAACAAGACAAATAAGAAACAAAGACTCATAGACACAAACAATAGTTTAGTGGTTACCAGAGGGTAAGGGGGGAGCGAGGTGGTAGATTAGGGTAAAGGGGAACGAATATATGGTGATGGAAAGAGAACTGACTCAAGGTGGTGAACACACAATGGGATTTATAGATGATATAATACAGAATTGTACACCTGAAATCTACGTAACTTTACTAACAATTGTCACCCCAATAAACTTTAATTTAAAAAAAAGAGAAGAAATCACCCTTTCCAGGTTAGGATTCTGTTAATTAAATGGATTAACGAAGTCTTTAGCTTTAAGAAAGGAAACAAAACAGAGTTCTTAAGTTAATCAGTGAGGAGAGAAACAAAAACAGCTGAGTATCAGGGTGGACCTAACAGCAAACTAGCTAAATTTAACTACAGGTGGCTAGATATAGAGCTGTGCGGTGAGTCAAACTGCAAACCAGCTAAGTCTAATGACGTTATTGATTTACTGAATTTCACCCTTGTAGTATAACTATGATCTGATTTGCAGCATGAAATCTTTGACCTGAATGGGAGGATGAGGCCAGTTGTGAGGATTTGTCTTTGTAGGAATCAACCTTTCCTGGCTCCCAGGTACCCCTCCCGTTTCCTCCTTCCCCAGTGTCGTGCGGGGTGGCCAGCAGGGTCTCTGCTCCCGCTCCCCACATAACGCAGGATATGGTGAGGCCAAAAAGGAACACCTACGGAGCCATAGATGGGGGAGTCATACCACTATATTCTCGCTGGCAGCACTATACTCTCACTGGAGGCTGGATCCACATTGTCCGCAAACAACCATCCACGCTTGCCAGCCCAGCCACCATCTTCTTGCTAGTCCCCATTCTCTCTCTCTCTTCTACTAGCGTAGCCACAGCAGTTATATTAGTGGCCAATGGCTCACTGGTTACAGCTGACGGCCAACTAGCCACAGCTGATGGCCATCCCATCACAGTTGATGGCCATTTACTACCTGAGCCAGCACCTGTCTATGTGAGGCCGAGAGCCTGGAAACTACTTTCTGGGGCTCTGCCCCCACACCCAGGTTCCTATGAGTTGCAAATACTCAGCCACTATTTTATTTTAAAAATTAGGTTATTTTTTTTAGGGGGTGGGGAAGGTGTGTTTATCATATGAATCATCAGTCGATGTCTTTAAAGAAAAAAATAATGGCCAAATGCTCTTTCCCATTGAAATTCTGGGAAATATAAGAGGAAAATTAGCCCACAACTGATGAATGCGGATCCCCTCTAAGAGAAATAGTCCCATAAAAATATATCCAATCAGTCTAGAGAGCTTAGATTGTCTTGGTACATAAAGAAGGAAGTGGGATGCATTTTTTTTATTAATCTGCTTTGTAAATAAATGTCCCTGCATTAGGACATTATCTTTAAGTGCTATATTCTATTCAACCCTCTTCCTGTGTCCTTCTCTGGAGAGGTGAGTGCCCATTTGCAAGGCAGTGACCTTTTCCTCTCCCTAATCTTCCTCTTTGAAAGCTTGTTTCCTTTTGTTGTTTTTTCTTGGAACAGACCTGATAGAGAAATTCACACTGAGGTGTGAATGGATGGAAACAACTTAATGCTGTAACTTTTACAAGGTATATGCATCTTAATGAAGACCAGTCACTTGATTTGGAGACATAAGCCCTTCTTTTAAAATTTTCATGGCCACAGTCAATTTACTTTTTAGAAACTCATGCATGTGGCTCCAAATCCAAGGTCTTTCAGACTTAAAATTCTAATCAGAAAATTTCATATAATTGACATTTATAGAGCACTTCATCCTAAAACATCAGACTATATATTCTTTTCTAGTGTACATGGAACATTCTCAAGGATAGACCATATATTGGGACATAAAATCAGTCTCAACAAATTTAAGAAGATTGAAATCATACCATGCATATTCTCTGATCACAAGGCTTTGAAATTGGATATCAACTGTAAAAAGAAAGCGGGGAAAAACACAAATACATGGAGACTAAACAACATACTTTTAAAGAAGGACTGGGTCAAAGAAGAAATTAGAGGAGAGATCAAAAGCTACATAGAAACAAATGACAATGAAAATACATCCTACCAAAATTTTTGGGATGCAGCGAAAGCAGTTTTAAGAGGGAAATTTATCTCATTACAGGCCTATCTCAAGAAACAAGAAAACTCCCAAATAAATAACCTCATGTTACACCTTAAAGAACTAGAAAAAGAAGAACAAGTAAAACCCAAGGTCAGCAGAAGAAAGGAAATAACAAAAATTAGAGCAGAACTAAATGAAATAGAGAACAAAAAGACAATAGAAAAAATTAATGTGACAAAGAGCTGGTTCTTTGAGAAGATTAACAAAATTGACAAACCCTTGGCTAGACTTACTAAGATAAAAAGAGAGAAGACACTGATTAACAAAATCAGAAACGTAAAAGGGGAAGTTATCACGGACACCACAGAAATACAAAGGATCATCCAAGAATACTATGAAGGACTATATGCCACCAAATTCAACAACCTAGAAGAAATGGACAAGTTCTTAGAAACATATAGCCTTCCAAGGCTGAACCATGAAGAACTGGAAAATCTAAACAGACCGATCACCAGTAACGAAATTGAATCAGTCATCCAAAACCTTCCCAAAAGCAAAAGTCCGGGACCAGATGGCTTCACTAGTGAATTCTACCAAACCTTCAAAGAGGATCTAATACCAATTCTGCACAAACTCTTCCAAAAAATTGAAGAAGAGACAGTACTCCCTAACTCATTTTATGAGGCCAACATTACCCTGATACCAAAACCTGGTAAGGACAGCACAAAAAAAGAAAACTACAGACCAATATCTCTAATGAATACCGATGCAAAAATCCTAAATAAAATTCTAGCAAATCGAATACAACAATGTATTAAAAAGATTATTCATCACGACCAAGTGGGGTTCATCCCCGGGGCACAAGGATGGTTCAACATACGCAAATCCATCAATGTGATACATCACATAAACAAAATAAAGGACAAAAATCATATGATTATATCTATTGATGCAGAAAAAGCATTTGACAAGATACAACATCCATTTATGATTAAAACACTTAATAAAATGGGTATAGAAGGAAAATACCTTAACATAATAAAGGCCATATATGACAAACCCTCTGCTAATCTCATAATTAATGGAGAAAAACTGAAGCCCTTTGCTCTACGTTCAGGAACACGACAGGGATGTCCCCTATCACCTCTGCTTTTCAACATAGTGTTGGAAGTCCTTGCCAGAGCAATCAGGCAAGAGAAAGAAATAAAAGGCATCCAAATTGGGAATGAAGAAGTTAAATTATCACTCTTTGCAGATGACATGATGCTATATATAGAAAACCCTAAAGACTCCACCAAAAAGCTATTAGAAACGATCAACGAATACAGTAAAGTTGCCGGCTACAAAATCAACGCACAAAAGTCCATTGCCTTCCTATATACTAACAATGAAATCTCAGAAAAAGAAATACAAAAAACAATTCCTTTTGCAATTGCAGCTAAAAGAATAAAATACCTAGGAATAAACTTAACCAAGGGTGTGAAAAACCTATATGCTGAAAACTATAAGACATTTTTGAAAGAAATTGAAGAAGACACAAAGAAATGGAAAGACATTCCGTGCTCATGGATTGGAAGAATCAACATAGTTAAAATGGCCATATTACCCAAAGCAATATACAGATTCAATGCAATCCCCATCAAAATCCCAATGGCATATTTTAAAGAAATAGAACAAAAAATCATCAGATTTGTTTGGAACCACAAAAGACCCCGAATAGCCAAAACAATCTTAAGGAAAAAGAACTATAATGGAGGTATCACACTTCCTGACTTTGGCTTGTACTACAGGGCTACAATAATCAAAACAGCATGGTATTGGCAGAAAAACAGACACATAGACCAATGGAATAGAATTGAGAACCCAGAAATAAAACCACATAAATATGGACAGATAATTTTTGACAAAGAAGCTAAAAACATACAATGGAGCAAAGACAGCCTCTTCAATAAATGGTGCTGGGAGAATTGGATAGCCACGTGCAAAAGAATGAAACTGGACTGCTATTTGTCACCATGTACCAAAGTTAATTCAAAATGGATCAAAGACTTAAGCATAAGACCTGACACAATAAACTGCATAGAAGAAAACATAGGTACTAAACTTATGGACCTTGGGTTCAAAGAGTATTTTATGAACTTGACTCCAAAGGCAATGGAAGTAAAAGCTAAAATAAACGAATGGGACTATATGAAACTTAAAAGCTTCTGCACAGCAAAAGAAACCATTGACAAAATAAAGAGGCCACCAACTGAATGGGAGAAGATTTTTGCAAACAGTGCCTCCGATAAGGGGCTAGTATCCAGAATATACAAGGAACTCATGCAACTCAACAACAAAAAAACAAACAACCCAATTGAAAAATGGGCAGAGGACTTGAAGAGACATTTCTCCAAAGAGGACATACAAATGGCAAATAGACATATGAAAAAATGCTCAACATCACTAATCATCAGAGAAATGCAAATCAAAACCACAATGAGATATCACCTCACCCCAGTCAGAATGGCTATTATCAACAAGACAAATAATAACAAATGTTGGAGAGGCTGTGGAGAAAAAGGAACCCTCATACACTGTTGGTGGGAATGCAGACTGGTACAGCCGTTATGGAAGGCAGTTGGAGGTTTCTCAAAGAATTACGAATAGAATTGCCATATGACCCAGCAATCCCTCTTCTGGGTATCTACCCAAAAAATCTGAAAACATTTAGAGATAAAGACACGTGTGCTCCAATGTTCATTGCAGCTTTGTATACGGTGGCCAAGACATGGAAACAACCAAAATGTCCTTCGATAGATGAATGGATAAAAAAGTTGTGGTATATATACACAATGGAATACTATTCGGCGGTAAGAAAAGATGATATAGGAACATTTGTGACAACATGGATGGATCTTGAGAGAGTAATGCTGAGCGAAACAAGTCAGACAGAAAAAGCAGAGAACCATGTGATTTCACTGATATGTGGTATATAAACCAAAAACAACAAAAGAACAAGACAAACAAATGAGAAACAGAAACTCATAGACACAGACAATAGTTTAGTGGTTGCCAGAGGGTAACGGGGGCGGGGGGTGGGGGGTGGGAGATGAGGGTAAGGGGGATCGAATATATGGTGATGGAAGAACTGATTCTGGGTGATGAACACACAATGGGATTTATAGATGATGTAATACAGAATTGTACACCTGAAATCTATGTAATTTTACTAACAATTGTCACCCCAATAAATTTAATAAAATAAAATTAAAAAAAAAAAAAAAGAAAAAAAAAAAAAAAAGAAAATTTCACACACCAGAAAATTTGACCTATGGGAAATATTTTCGCGTAGAGGTGGCTCTCTTCTGTATCAAGTCCCAACTCTGGCACAGCTGTTTGGTATGACATCTGTAATTTCTCCCCACTTCCAGGAAGTACTTTTGGCTCAGATCATCACTTATGTCTTTGCAGTCATCCATTGAACACTTCTACTCCATGAAGAGTGGAGTTTGGAACTGAAGGTGGGCCTCCATTATCTTTGAGGTATGAAAATGGGGAAGATATTATTACAGTGCTGTTGGACAATTGACCTGATTCTATTTGGTTGTTAGGACGAGAAGTAGCCTTTCCACATGCATGAGTTCTGTGGGCAGTTAAGTTCATATGTCAGCTCACATGTGCATGTGACCACATGTGCTCTTGCACATATTTCAGGATAAAAACGTGGCGGGGTTGCAGAAAGATGGCAATGATAATAATGGCTTACCATGCTTTAGACACTATGTGAAGAGAGTTATATATCCTCAGAACCTCCATATAACATAGGTAGTATTATTGCCATTTTAAAAATGAAGAAACTGAAATTCAGATATGTTAAATAAATGTCTAAAAACATAGGATTTTAACTTCAGTCTTCATCCAGAGCTGTGCTTTTACCACTATACTGTACTGCCTTTCCATAGGGGTGGGTAGATACATGAGGTTGAGGATTCCCAAATGGAAGGAGATGCAAGTTTGGAAAATGTCCTAGAGGTAAGAATGGACAAGATGTTCCCTACAGATACTATGTATCTCTTTCCAGTGTGACTAGAGGCACATTTATTTACATGGATCTGGTTTAGGACCCTGTACCCTGTGTTATGTTTCATTGATCTCTGTGATTATTCCTATGTCAATACTACACTATCGGAATAACTGTAGATTTTAAAATATATTTTGATATATGATAAAATAAATCATCCTTTTTGTTGTTTGTTTTCTTATCTTGGATATTTCTGTATGGTTTCAAAATTCTGTAAACATTCCTACCTGGATTTTTATTGTAATTGCATATAATTTATAGAATGCTCTCAATAGAAATGACATTTCTGTAACAGTGATTCATTTCATCCAGGAATATAATAAGTCTATTTATTCAGTTCTTCTTTTAAGACCTTCAGTAAAGTGTTAGAATTTTCTTTATATAGGTATTGAATATCTTGTTAGATTTATTCAGGTTCGAATATGTTATATTACATTTCTTCCTAAGTACTTCATTATTGTTTTCTACTCTTTGTAAGATTTTTTTCCCTATTACATTTTTCTAATTGGTTGCTTCATTTACTTTATTAATTCAACAGGTATTACTTGAGTGCTTACAATGTGCCAGACACTCTAGCCCTAGGGATTAAAAAGGAACAAAAAAGACTTCCTTTTTGAATTCTAGTAAGTTTTCAGTGATTTATTTTGCAACATTTATATTTTTGCCTCTTCCTTCTTAATATTTGTGTTTCTTACTTATTTTTCTTGTATCAGTGCATTGACTTGGACCTCCAGTACAATGTTGAATAAAAGCAACAATATTTGGCATCCTTTTTTGTTCCTGAATTTTAAGGGATATCTTCTATTTCATCATTAAATGTGATGTTTGCTCTATGTTTATGGTAGATGCCTTTCACAAATTAAGGATATTTAATTCTCTTTCAACTTTTAACTAAAATTTTCATTATGGATATGAGTGTTAAATACATCTCTGTGAAATGCTAAGATATGTTCCCCAAAGTTCAACTGAATCCAGTTTCATGGGATCACTCCAGCAAATAAATTTCTTTTTTTAGTTAAAGTTTATTGGGTGACAATGGTTAGTAAAGTTACATAGCTTTCAGGTGTACAGTTCTGTAATACCTCATCTATATGTCACACTGTGTGTTCACCACCCAGCATCAGTTCTCCTTCCATCACCATATATCTGATCCCATTTACCCTAATCTACTACCGCCCTGCCCCTTACCCTTTGGTAACCACTAAACTGTTGTCTGTGTCTATGAGTTTTTGTTTCTTTATTTGTTTGTCTTGTTCCTTTGTTATTCTCAGTTTTATATACCACATATCAGTAAAATCATATGGTTCTCAACTTTTACTGTCTGACTTATTTTGCTTTGCATAATAATCTCTGAAAACATTTATCCATAAAGACAAGTGTGCTCCAATGTTCGTTGCAGCTTTATTCACGGTGACCAAGGTATGGAAAAAACCAAAGTGTCCTTCAATAGATGATGGATAAAGAAGATGTGGTATATATACACAATGGAATAGTTTTGTGCCATAAGAAAAGATGAAATAGTGCCATTTGAGACAACATGAATGGATCTTGAGCAAATGAATTTCTAATCATTCAATGATTACATTGACACTGGCTGGGACTGTTTTTAAGAAGTGATATTTTTTTATAGTATGACACTACTTTTTCATTATTAAATGCACTTTGGTGTTAATGTAATCAAAGTTAAAAAAAATAAAGACTGTGGAAACATGGTTGAATTATAAATAAGAATCCTGAGGAAACATGGAAGAAATGCTAATAAGGCTTTAGTGGAGAGATCAAATCAACTGTAAGATAGAAACTAAATTCCAATACAGTAAAAACAGAACACTGGAGAGAGAGAAATGAAAAGAGTAAAAATCCTTAAGACTAATTAACCCGAAGGACCTTGTTCAAATAGTCAATGAAGTGTTATCAACATGGAAGAGCATAACTTGGAAATATGTGTTAAACTGTAATCTTAGTGCACTGAATAAAAACAGTAGTGTTTTATTAATACTAAAATAAGATCTGCTAGAATTGTATGTGACATATGGAGAATAGTTCGTTTCATGAAATAATTGGGGGCATCTATTAAGGTGATTTTATAATTTTTATATTTCAATGCTTTAGTGTACTGAATTACATTTATAAATCAACTAAAATGAAACCATATTTATTTCATGGAAAAGCTTTATTGGTCATGACTCATGCTGTATTTCTTTTAATACACTGCTGGATTTCAAGTCCTAACATTCTATTTAGTATTTTGCATCTACACTCATAAGCAACATTGTCCATATAGTTTTATTTTTTCTGCTATATTTGTCGAGCTTTTGGCATCAAAATTATGCTAGTTGTGCAAAATAAGTGGAGACTATTCTCTTTTATTCCTCTGGGCTCTAAAATGTTTCATAATGCGTGAAAGTGATGGTCTGTTCCTTGAAGAGTTGACAGAATTGTCAATTTAAACTTTTGGGCCCTGTGCCTTTTTTTAGGGGTAAATCTATTATTATATTATCTTCCAGGTTATTGATATATTCAGAATTTCTACATCTTCCAGAGTCAATTTTAGCAATACATGTTTTCCTAGAAAATAGTTCATTAAGTATTGATTTAAATATTTTTTATTGTCATAAAGTTATATATAACTACATGTAATGCAAAAGTAAATACCCTTAATATATATATATATACATATATATGCATATATATTATATTTATATTTTTTATATATATAATATACATATACTTATTTTAGCTCTTGTTTCAAACATTGTTTATTTATACCTTCCATCCATTTTCCTTGCTCAGACTTCCCCAAAAAATTATCTATTTTAGTAACATTTTCAAAAAAACAAATTATTTTAGGTTTTTTTGCATCAACATTACACTTTTTTTTTTTTTAATTAAATTTATTGGGGTGACAATTGTTAGTAAAATTACATAGATTTCAGGTGTACAATTCTGTATTACATCATTTATAAATCCCATTGTGTGTTCATCACCCAGAGTCACTTCTTCCATCACCATATATTCGATCCCCCTTATCCTCATCTCCACCCCCACCCCCCTTACCCTCTGGCAACCACTAAACTATTGTCCGTGTCTATGAGTTTCTGTTTCTCATTTGTTTGTCTTGTTCTTTTGTTGTTTTTGGTTTATATACCACATATCAGTGAAATCACATGGTTCTCTGCTTTTTCTGTCTGACTTGTTTCGCTCAGCATTACTCTCTCAAGATCCATCCATGTTGTCACAAATGTTCCTATATCATCTTTTCTCACTGCCGAATAGTATTCCATTGTGTATATGTACCACAACTTCTTTATCCATTCATCTATCGAAGGACATTTTGGTTGTTTCCATGTCTTGGCCACCGTAAACAAAGCTGCAATGAACATTGGCGCACACGTGTCTTTATCTCTAAATGTTTTCAGATTTTTTGGGTAGATACCCAGGAGAGGGATTGCTGGGTCATACGGCAATTCTATTTGTAATTCTTTGAGGAACCTCCACACTGCCTTCCATAACGGCTGCACCAGTCTGCATTCCCACCAACAGTGTATGAGGGTTCCTTTTTCTCCACAACCTCTCCAACATTTGTTACTATTTGTCTTGTTGATGATAGCCATTCTGAATGGGGTGAGGTGATATCTCATTGTGGTTTTGATTTGCATTTCTCTGATGATTAGTGATGTTGAGCATTTTTTCATATGTTTATTTGCCATTTGTATGTCCTCTTTGGAGAAATGTCTCTTCAAGTCCTCTGCCCATTTTTCAATTGGGTTGTTTGTTTTTTTGTTGTTGAGTTGCATGAGTTCCTTGTATATTCTGGATACTAGCCCCTTATCAGAGGCACTGTTTGCAAAAATCTTCTCCCATTCAGTTGGTGGCCTCTTTATTTTGTCAATGGTTTCTTTCGCTGTGCAGAAGCTTTTAAGTTTCATATAGTCCCATTCGTTTATTTTAGCTTTTACTTCCATTGCCTTTGGAGTCAAGTTCATAAAATGCTCTTTGAACCCAAGGTCCATAAGTTTAGTACCTATGTTTTCTTCTATGCAGTTTATTGTGTCAGGTCCTATGATTAAGTCTTTGATCCATTTTGAATGAACTTTGGTACATGGTGACAAATAGCAGTCCAGTTTCATTCTTTTGCACGTGGCTATCCAATTCTCCCAGCACCATTTATTGAAGGGGCTGTCTTTGCTCCATTGTATGTTTTTAGCTTCTTTGTCAAAAATTATCTGTCCATATTTATGTGGTTTTATTTCTGGGTTCTCAATTCTATTCCATTGGTCTATGTGTCTGTTTTTCTGCCAATACCATGCTGTTTTGATTATTGTGGCCCTGTAGTACAGGCCAAAGTCAGGAAGTGTGATACCTCCATTATAGTTCTTTTTTCTTAAGATTGCTTTGGCTATTCGGGGTCTTTTGTGGTTCCAAACAAATCTGATGATTTTTTGTTCTATTTCTTTAAAATATACCATTGGGATTTTGATGGGGATTGCATTGAATCTGTATATTGCTTTGGGTAATATGGCCATTTTAACTATGTTGATTCTTCCAATCCATGAGCACGGAATGTCTTTCCATTTCTTTGTGTCTTCTTCAATTTCTTTCAAAAATGTCTTATAGTTTTCAGCATATAGGTCTTTCACATCCTTGGTTAAGTTTATTCCTAGGTATTTTATTCTTTTTGCTGCAATTGCAAAAGGAATTGTTTTTTGTATTTCTTTTTCTGAGATTTCATTGTTAGTATATAGGAAGGCAATGGACTTTTGTGCGTTGATTTTGTAGCCAGCAACTTTACTGTATTCGTTGATTGTTTCTAATAGCTTTTTGGTGGAGTCTTTAGGGTTTTCTATATATAGCATCATGTCATCTGCAAAGAGTGATAATTTAACTTCTTCATTCCAAATTTGGATGCCTTTTATTTCTTTCTCTTGCCTGATTGCTCTGGCAAGGACTTCCAACACTATGTTGAAAAGCAGAGGTGATAGGGGACAGCCCTGTCGTGTTCCTGAACGTAGAGCAAAGGGCTTCAGTTTTTCTCCATTAATTATGAGATTAGCAGAGGGCTTGTCATATATGGCCTTTATTATGTTAAGGTATTTTCCTTCTATACCCATTTTATTAAGTGTTTTAATCATAAATGGATGTTGTATCTTGTCAAATGCTTTTTCTGCATCAATTGATATAATCCTATGATTTTTGTCCTTTATTTTGTTTATGTGATGTATCACATTGATGGATTTTCGTATGTTGAACCATCCTTGTGCCCCGGGGATGAACCACACTTGGTCGTGATGAATAATCTTTTTAATGCATTGTTGTATTCGATTTGCTAGAATTTTATTTAGGATTTTTGCATCGGTATTCATTAGAGATATTGGTCTGTAGTTTTCTTTTTTTGTGCTGTCCTTACCAGGTTTTGGTATCAGGGTAATGTTGGCCTCATAAAATGAGTTGGGGAGTACTGCTTGTTCTTCAATTTTTTGGAAGAGTTTGTGCAGAATTGGTATTAGATCCTCTTTGAAGGTTTGGTAGAATTCACTAGTGAAGCCATCTGGTCCCGGACTTTTGCTTTTGGGAAGGTTTTGGATGACTGATTCAATTTCGTTACTGGTGATCAGTCTGTTTAGATTTTCCAGTTCTTCATGGTTCAGCCTTGGAAGGCTATATGTTTCTAAGAACTTGTCCATTTCTTCTAGGTTGTTGAATTTGGTGGCATATAGTCCTTCATAGTATTCTTGGATGATCCTTTGTATTTCTGTGGTGTCCGTGATAACTTCCCCTTTTACGTTTCTGATTTTGTTAATCAGTGTCTTCTCTCTTTTTATCTTCGTAAGTCTAGCCAAGGGTTTGTCAATTTTGTTAATCTTTTCAAAGAACCAACATTACACTTTTTTGTTTCCTTTGTTTTGTTCCTCTCATAACTTCTTTTTTTAAAATTAAAAATTATTGGGTTGACAATTCTTAGTAAAGTTACATAGATTTCAGGTGTACAATTCTGTAATACATCATTTATAAATCCCATTGTGTGATCACCACCTAGAGTCAGTTCTCTTTCCAGCACCATATATTTGATCCCCTTTACCCTCATCTACCAGCTCCCTCCACCCTTACCCTCTGATAACCACTAAACTATTGTCTGTGTCTATGAGTTTTGGTTTTTTTTTTATTAAATTTATTGGGGTGACAATTGTTAGTAAAATTACATAGATTTCAGGTGTACAATTCTGTATTACATCATCTATAAATCCCATTGTGTGTTCATCACCCAGAGTCAGTTCTCCTTCCATCACCATATATTTGATCCCCCTACCCTCATCCCCCACCGCCCAGCCCCCACCCCCCTTACCCTCTGGCAACCACCAAACCTTTGTCTGTGTCTATGAGTTTCTGTTTCTCATTTGTTTGTCTTGTTCTTTTGTTGTTTTTGGTTTATATACCACATATCAGTGAAATCACATGGTTCTCTGCTTTTTCTGTCTGACTTATTTCGCTCAGCATTACTCTCTCAAGATCCATCCATGTTGTCACAAATGTTCCTATATCATCTTTTCTTACCGCCGAATAGTATTCCATTGTGTATATATACCACAACTTCTTTATGCATTCATCTATTGAAGGACATTTTGGTTTTTCCATGTCTTGGCCACCATAAATAAAGCTACAATGAACATTGGAGCACACATGTCTTTATTGATAAATGATTTCAGATATTTTGGGTAGATACCCAGGAGGGGGATTTCTAGGTCAAACTGTAATTCTATTTGTAATTTTTAGAGGAACCTCCACACTGCCTTCCATAATGGCTGCACCAGTCTGCATTCCCACCAACAGTGTATGAGGATTCCTTTTTCTCCACAGCCTCTCCAACATTTGTTACTATTTGTCTTGTTGATGATAGCCATTCTTACTGGCATGAAGTGATATTTCATTGTGGTTTTTATTTGCATTTCTCTGGTGATTAGTGATGTGGAGCATTTTTTCATATATCTATTTGCCATTTGTATGTTCTCTTTGGAGAAACGTCTCTTCAGGTCGTCTGCCCATTTTTGAATTGGGTTGTTTGCTTTTTTTGTGGTTGAGTTTCATGAGTTCCTTATATATTTTGGATATTAGCCCCTTATCGGAGGCACTGTTTGCAAAAATCTTCTCCCATTCAGTTGGTTGCCTCTTTATTTTGTCGAAGGTTTCTTTTTCTGTGCAGAAGCTTCTAAGTTTGATATAGTCCCATGCATTTATTTTAGATTTTACTTCCCATGCCTTTGGAGTCAAATTCATAAAATGCTCTTTGAACCCAAGGTCCATAAGTTTAGTACCTAAGTTTTCTTCTATGAAGTTTATTGTTGCAAATCGTATGCTTAAGTCTTTGATCCATGTTGAATTAATTTTGGTACATGGTGACAGATAGCAGTCCAGTTTCATTCTTTTGCACGTGGCTTTCCAGTTCTCCCAGCACCATTTATTGAAGAGGCTGTCTTTTCTCCATGGTATGTTTTTTGCTCCTTTGTCAAAAATTATCTGTCCATATATATGTGGTTTTATTTCTGAGTTCTCATTTCTATTCCATTGGTTTACATGTCTGTTTTTCTGCCAATACCATGCTGTTTTGATTATTGTTGCCCTGTAGTACAAGCTATACAAGCTAAAGTCAGGTAGTGTGATACCTCCAGCATTGCTCTTTTTTTCTTAAGATTGCTTTGGCTATTTGGGGTCCTTTGTGGTTCCAAACAAATCTGATGATTTTTTGTTCTATTTCTTTAAAAAATGCCATTGGGATTTTGATGAGGATTGCATTAAATCTGTATATTCCTTTGGGTAATATGGCCATTTTAACTCTGTTGATTCTTCCAATCCATGAGCACGGAATGTCTTTCCATTTTTTTTGTGTCTTCTTCAATTGTTTTTTAAAATGTCTTATGGTTTTCAGCATATAGGTCTTTCACATCCTTGGTTAAGTTTATTCCTAGGTATTGTATTCTTTTTGCTGCAATTGCAAAATGAATTGTTTTTTGAAATTTCTTTTTCTGAGATTTCATTGTTAATATATAGGAATGCAGTGGACTTTTGTACATTGATTTTGTAGCCGGCAACTTTACTGTATTCGTTGATTGTTTGTAATTGCTTTTTGGTGGAGTCCTTAGGGTTTTCTCTATATAGCATTTTATCATCTGCAAAGAGTGACAATTTAGCTTCTTCATTCCCATTTTGGATGCCTTTTATTTCTTTTTCTTGCCTGATTGCTCTGACGAGGACGTCCAACACTATGTTGAAAAGCAGAGGTGATAGGGGACATCCCTGTCGTCTTCCTGAACGTAGAGTAAAGGGCTTCAGTTTTTCACCATTAATTATGAGATTATCTGAGGGTTTGTCATATGTGGCCTTTATTATGTTAAGGTATTTTCATTCTATACATATTTTATTAAGTGTTTTAATCATGAATGGATGTTGTAGTTTGTCAAATGATTTTTCTGCATCTATTCATATGATCATAAGATTTTTGTCCTTTATTTTGTTTATGTGATGTATCACATTGATGGATTTGCGTATGTTGAACCATCCTTGTGCCCCGGGGATGAACCCCACTTGGTCGTGATGAATAATCTTTTTAATGCATTGTTGTATTCGATTTGCTAGAATGTTATTTAGGATTTTTGCATCAGTATTCATTAGAGATATTGGCCTGTAGTTTTCTTTTTTTGTGCTGTCCTTACCAGGTTTTGGTATCAGGGTAATGTTGGCCTCATAAAATGAGTTAGGGAGTACTGTCTTCCCTTCAATTTTCTGGAAGAGTTTGAGCAGGATTGGTATTAGATCCTCACTGAAGGATTGGTAGTGAAGCCATCTGGTCCTGGACTTTGGCTTTTCGGAAGGTTTTGGATGACTGATTCAATTTCATTACTAGTGATAGGTGTGTTTAGAGTTTCCAGTTCTTTTGGTTCAACCTAGGAAGGCGATATGTTTCTAAGAACTTGTCCATTTCTTCAAGGTTATTGAATTTGGTGGCACATAGTTCTTCATAGTATTCTTGGATGATCCTTTGTATTTCTGTGGTGTCCATGATAACTTCCCCTTTTTCATTTCTGATTTTGTTTATTAGTGTCTTCTCTCTTTTTATCTTAGTGAGCCTAGCCAAGGGTTTGTCAATTTTGTTAAACTTTTCAAAGAACCATCTCTTTGTCACATTAATTTTTTTCTATTGTCTTTTTGTTCTCTATTTCTTTTAATTCTGCTCTGATTTTTATTATTTCCTTTCTTCTGCTGACCTTGGGTTTCGTTTGTTCTCTTTTTTTTTTTTTTTTTTTTTTTTGCTCTTTAAGGTGTAACGTGAGGTTATTTATTTGGTGTTTTTCTTGTTTCTTGAGATAGGCCTGTAATGATATAAATTTCCCTCTTAAAACTGCTTTCACTGCATCCGAAAAATTTTGGTAGGATGTATTTTCATTGTCATTTTTTCTATGTATCTTTTGATCTCTCATCTAATTTCTTCTTTAACCCGGTATTTCTTTAAAAGCATGATTTTTAATCTTCATACATTTGAGGTTTTTCCTGCTTTCCTTTTACAGTTGATATCCAATTTTAAAGCCTTGTGATCAGAGAATATGCTTGGTATGATTTCAATATTCTTAAATATGCTGAGGTTATGTCCCAATATATGGTCTGTCCTTGAGACTGTTCCATGTACACTAGAAAAAAAATGTATAGTCTGATGTTTTAGGATGAAGTGCTCTATATATGTCAGTTATGTCCATTTCATCTAATGTGTCATTTAGGGCTGCTATTTCGTTATTTATTTTCTGTTTGGATGATCTATCCATAGCTGTCAATGACATATTTAGGTCCCCTAGTGTAATTGTGTTTTGGTCAATTTCTCCCTTTGGTTCTGTTAGTAGTTGCTTGGTATATTTTGGTGCTCCCCGATTGGGGGCATAAATGTTGATGACTGTTATGTCTTCTTGTTATATCGTCCCCTTTACCATTATGAAATGTCCATCTTTGTCTCTTTTATCTTTTTCACCCTGAAGTCTGTTTCATCTGATATCAGTATAGCTACACTTGATTTTCTCTGGATACCATTTGCTTGGCGTGTCATTTCCACCCTTTCAGTTTGAGTCTACGCTTGTCCTTGTAGCTGAGATGTGTCTCTTGAAGACAGAACATGGTTGGGTTTGTTTTTTGATCCAATCTGCTACTCTGAGTCTTTTTATTGGTGAGTTCAGTCCATTTACATTTAGGGTGATTACTGATATGTTAGGATTTCCTATCATTCTATCTTTAGTTTTCTGGTAAGACTGTGTCTCCATTGTTTCTTTGCCTTTTTGTTGTTGTCTATTATTTCTGTGTGGTGGTATTCTATGATGTTTCCCTCTGTTTCTTCTTTTATTACAGTGTATATTTCAGTTCTGTTTTTTGTTTGATTGGTTACCCTTAAGTTTGTGTAAAAGAAAGTTTGATATTTAGAGTATTCCATTTTCTTCAGCACGCGTACTTTCTCCATTCCCACATTCCCATTCAGGCCTTACTCACCCCCTTTTATGTTTTGGTTGCCACTAATTGTCCCTGTTGATGGTGGTCGAATATCCTCCTTTAGTATTTCTTGTAGTGCAGGTCGTGTAATAGAAAATTCCTTCAGCTTCTGTATGTCTGGAAAGGTGTTTGTTCCTCCTTCATATCTAAAGGATAGCTTTGCTTGGTATGTTATTCTTGGCTCATAATTTCTCTCTTTCAATGGTTTGAATATTTGGTTCCACTCCCTCCTGGCTTGTAGAGTTTCTGCTGAGAAATCTGATGATAATCTAATGGGCTTTCCTTTGTAGGTTCCCATCTTCTTTTCCCTGGCTGCCTTGAGGATTTTGTCTTTGTCGTTGATTTTAGACAGCTTCAATACAATGTGTCTTGGAGAAGGCCTGTTGGGGTTGAGGTTATTAGGTATTCTATTTGCTTCTTGGATTTGAGGATCCAGTTCTGTCCACAAGTTTGGGAAGTTCTCATCGACAATCTGTTTGAATATATTCTCTGTTCCCTTCTCTCTTTCTTCTCCATCTGGTATGCCCATTATTCTTATATTGTTCTTTCTGATGGGGTCAGAAAGTTCTTGTAGATTTCTTTCATTTCTTTTAAGTCTCAAGTCTCTTTCTTCTTCCATTCGTGTAATTTCCAGGTTTCTGTCTTCGATGTCCCTGATTGTTTCCTCCATCTGGTCAACTCTGCTACCTAAGCTGGCTATTTCATTCTTCCTTTCTTCTATTGAGTTCTTAATCTCCAGAAATTCTATTTCATTCTTTTTTAAAATGTCTACCTCTTTGGGAAAATGTTCATGTTGTTCTTTGATTGTGTTTTGAGTTCATTAAACTGCCTTTCTGTGTTTTCATGCATCTCGTTGAGTTTTTTCAGAACTGCCATCTTGACTTCTCTGTCATTTAAGTCACATACTTCCATATCTTTATGTTCATTGTCTGGAGACCTTTCACTTTCTTTCTGAGCTGTCTTGTTGCTTTGGCAATTCATGGCAATTAATGATTTGTTATTTCTCTTCCTAGATATCTACAGGAGTGGGTTCTGCAACAGGTTGATAGGATGATGTGTTTTTTGTTTTCCAGTACGTGTTTGCCGAGTGTTTTATGTTCTCTCCGACCGCAGCCTTTTTTTCTTCTCTCACACTGTGTTGTTAGATTTTCTCTGCAGTATTCCAGCTTCTCACAAAATGGGGAGATTCCCTGGAAAGCAGACTTCTACTGTGTTAAAAGTTTTCCTGGGTCATAGGGCAGTGCATCCCTGTGGGGATACGTAGAGCTTTTGAAATTACAAAGCTCTACTGCACCAGTTTCAGAGCCTATGTGTTTTAGCAGTTCTGTCTTCTCCTGCAGGGATCTGCCCAGATAGGTGGGGTCATGGGCGGGGTGAGTTGTGAGAATTGGCCTAGAACAATGGCGGCGACCACCACCACAGCTGGTCGTGCTTCTACAGCACCCCGCCCCCTTTGCTGGAGCCTGTTGGGCTGTGAATCTCTGTCTGCGGACCACAGTTCTCAGAACTGCAAATATTCTGTTCTTTTGATCTGACAATGCTACTGTTCTGCTTCTAGCACTGGGCAGGTGGGGGCGAGGTGAGCTCTGGGATGTTAGGGAGAGGATGGCTAGTCTCAGTGCCTAAGTATCTGCTCTCTGTGGCAGTACAAGCTTACACCACCGTTTTCAGCCTTTTTTTTTAATTTTTTTATTTTATTAAATTTATTAGGGTGACAATTGTTAGTAAAATTACATAGATTTCAGGTGTACAATTCTGTATTACATCATCTACGTTCAGGAACACGACAGGGATGTCCCCTATCACCTCTGCTTTTCAGCATAGTGTTGGAAGTCCTTGCCAGAGTAATCAGGCAAGAGAAAGAAATAAAAGGCATCCAAATTGGGAATTAAGAAGTTAAATTATCACTCTTTGCAGATGACATGATGCTATACATAGAAAACCCTAAAGACTCCACCAAAAAGCTATTAGAAACAATCAACGAATACAGTAAAGTTGCTGGCTACAAAATCAACGCACAAAAGTCCATTGCCTTCCTATATACTAACAATGAAATCTCAGAAAAAGAAATACAAAAAACAATTCCTTTTGCAATTGCATCAAAAAGAATAAAATACCTAGGAATAAACTTAACCAAGGATGTTTTCAGCCTTTTTCTCTTAGTCTTTGCTCCCAGGTCTCTGCCGTGTGCGTTTGGTTTAGCAGCATTATATGCTGTCCCCTCAGCCTTATGGGCCATAAACGGAGCTCTAGCAGTCAGAGTTCTTCCCTTCCGCAGCTGTGGTAGTTCCAGGATGCAGTGAGCTCGAAGCACTGAGCTAGGTCCGCATCCTGTGCCCGTGGGGCTCTGTCTCTGCACTTTTCCATTTCTGCTTCCCCTGCTTGTGCAATTTGCCCATCTTTAGGTGAAGTCAGTAGTGAGACTCTTCGTCTTGCCTGTCTGCTGTGCAGGGAGTCCTTTGTGGAGTTACAGTTTTTCAATTTATTGTAAATTCCAGGGGAGATTTCCAGAGGCTCACCTCATGCCACCATTTTGATCTTTTTTTCCCCATAATTTCTATTAAATTATGTTTTTATGTTTATATCCATGTTCTCTTTCTCTGAGTGAAAATTATTCTTTTCCTAACGTCTTGAATTTTCTAACAAATTTTTTTAGGCTATGGCATTTCCTTTGAGTGCCATTTTGGTCATGTTCCATAGGGTTTTCTATATAGTGCTTCAATTATTGTTTATTTCTGAATAGTTTGCAATTTTTATTTTGATATTTTTTAGAAGGAACTTTAAAATGTATGTAGTATTTCTTAATTTTTTTTGTTAACCAACCATTGTTACTAATTTCCAATTCTATTGATATGTGTTTGGAGTATGTAGCTTTGATGTTCTCTGCTTTTTCTAATTTGTTGAGATATTTTTAAACTTATACATAGTCAAATTCTGTGCATGTCCTATATGTGTTTAATGAATGTCAATTCTCTGCTTGCTGGGTATGTTCATGTGCATATCTATTGTATCAAACTCATTGTGTTCTCCAAATTCTCTTCATTTTCATTTATGTTTCTATTTGATCAGTTGCTGGGTTTCTGAAAGCTATGTAAAAGTTTCCCATTAATGTTGTGGATTCCTAATTTCCTCTTGTTTTCCTATCCACATTTATTTCATTTATTTTAAAGTTGTATTATTATGAATAGTTTTATAATTGGTGTATCCTCTTAATGGATTATACCAATATAAAATGTCCCTCTTGTCCTTTTTTAAAAAAATGGGATAAAATTGGTTAATAACATTATATAAATTGCAGGCGTACATTATTATTTGATGACTATATACTCTACTGTGTGCCCCCCACCAAATGTTTAGTTTCCATCCATCACCAAATATTTTATCTCCTTTACCCATTTCACCCTCCCCAACCTTCCTTCCCTCTCATGACCGCCAAACTGTTGTCTGTATCTATTAATTTGTTTTTGTTTTGTTTTCATTGTTTGTTACTTTTTTTGTTTTATTTTCTCATATGAGTGAAGTCATATGGTTTCTGTCCTTTCCAGTCTGATTTATTTAAGTTAGCATAATACCCTCAAGATCCATCCATTTTGTCACAAATGGCAATATTACATCTTTTTATGGCTGAATAGTATTCCATTATACAAGGTCCAACAATTAAGTTCACAAACTCATCCTAGAAAAAGTGCAACATACCTCACTGATGAATATCATTATGGTCACCTTTGAAGTACACCCCTTGGGAAGCTATGCACTAGCACCAGTGCCTAGTCGACCTTTGGAAGCAATTTTGGAACTCTTTTTCTGGAATGGCCATCAGAGGTGTCATCATGTTACCCTTGATGTCCTGAATGTCATCAAAATGTCTTCCTTTCAATATTTCCTTTATCTTCAGGTAAAGAAAGAAGTCATTGGGTGCCAGATCAGGTGAATAGGGAGGGTCTACCAATGCAGTTATTTGTTTACTGGCTAAAAACTCCCTCACAGACAGTGTCGTGTGAGCTGGTGCATTGTAGTGATGCAAGAGCCATGAATTGTTGGCAAAAAGTTCAGGTCATCTAACTTTTTCATGCACCCTTTTCAGCACTTCCAAATAGTAAACTTGGTTAACTGTTTGTCCAGTTGGTACAAATTCATAATGAATAATCTCTCTGATTAAAAAAAAAAGTTTAGCAACATGTTTGCAACAAGTTTGCAAACCTAATTATCAGAACTCATATGATAGTTCTGGTCTTAATTTTTTGAGGAACCTCCATATTGTTTTCCATAGTGGCTGCACCAATTTACATTCTCACCAATAGTGCATGAGGGTTCCCTTCTGTCCACATCCTCCCCAGTATTTGTTATTTCTTGTCTTTTTCATAATAGCCATTCTAACAGGCGTGGGGTGATATCTCATTGTGGTTTTGACTTGCATTTCACTAATCATTAGTGATGTTGAGCACCTTTTCATACATCTGTTTGTCATCTGTATGTTTCCCTTGGAATAATGTCTATACTACATCAAACTAAAAAGCTTCTGCATACTAAAGGAATCCATTCAACAGAACAGAAAGGTAACCATCCAAATGGGAGAAGATATTTGCAAATGATGTTTCTTATATGGGGTTAATTCGAAAATATGTAAATAACAGATACAACACAACAACAACCACCCAATTAAAAATTTGCAGAGGATCTGTACATTTTTCCCCTGTTGTCTCTTTTAATTTTTGTCCATATTTTATTTTGCCTGACATTACTATTGTTACACCTACTTTATTTTTGTTAACATTTTCTTCATGTGTCTTTCTCAATTTATTTTCAAGTGTTATGTGTCATTTTTTTTTGAAGTGTATCTCTTTTAAGCAAGATACAGATAGATTTTATTTGTCCAACCTGAAATTATCTTTCTTTTAATTAGAAGAATTACCTCATTCAGATTTAATATGATCATTGATATTTGTGATCATTCTTGCCATCTTTTTTTACCTTTTTAATTGTCATGATTTCTTGTTTTTTTCTTCTTTCCAGCAACTTGTTGGACGATAACATTTATTTTTGTTCTCTGGTAGTTTTTTGGGAAGTTTCACATCATGTATTCTAGTTGCTAATTTTAATTTCTTAAAATTTGTTTAAATGTTTGTTTAACATACATTTCTAGAATTTATAATTATCAATATCCTCATCCTGAAAAAGACAACAACCATAGCAATAGCTTACCTTTCTTTACTCTTTTCTCCTAAACCCCTTAAGTTTCCATGTAGAGGTCATCTGAGTTCCATATTCTTATTCTTATTATTTTTTTCAATCAATAATTACTTAGACTTCATTATCATTTTTACTGGCTTCTTTGATCATTGTTTATTTTACTGCACGTCATCCCCTTGAGTTCATTTTTCATTTTCCTAGAGTAATCCTCCAGTAACTCACTCAAAGACAAACTTCTGTTGGTGAAATACACCAGTCGTTGCATGCCCAATGAAAAATACTTTCATTTTGCACAGCTCCAAATCCTCCAAGTTAAATGTTAGTTTTTCTGTATATAATATCTTTACCTCCAAATTATTTTTCTCATCAATTTGAAGCTAAGCCTAACATTGAATATTGCCAAGCAGTAATCTGATGCTAGCTTGATTCTCAATCCTTGTAGACAGCCTACTTATTGCTTTGGAAACTTTCACAGGTGTTGTTTTCTCTATCCTTGGTGTTTTGAAATTTTACCATAATGTGATTTAGGTATGGATACCTTTTTATTAAGCTAGTTTTACCAGTAATTGATTTTTACTTGAAGATTTTTGTCTTTCCTCAACTCTGATAAATTTTATACTGTTATTGTTTGCTAGATCAATTTTCCTTTCAATTGTCTTTGTAATTCTTTAATTCCTATTTATTTCCTTCGGCATTAATACTGATTCTTGAGTTAGGTGATTCTATTCTGTGGTGCTTGTTTTCCCCAAATGTTTGTTTTTGGATTTTTGGTTAGTTATAACCTTGGGATTTGAGAACCTCTGTTTGTCCCTATAAGATGTTCCTTTTTCTCACAGCCTGCACATTTATCAAGCGTTTGAGAAGGAACAGGGCATACTGCTGAGTAGAGTGTGTAAGTAGTTCATTTTTGGGGCATGAAGCCTTCCTGTTTCTCCTGGGTACGGCCGACCACTTGGATCCCTGCGTTACTTCTCTAGCCAAGCATCCATAATAATTGTTCTATCCTGGGGTAAATACCTATGCTACCCACTACCTGACACAGTTAGGCAGAGCGTAATGAAGGATGAAACCACTCAGCTGGTCAAAATGGGGTAGTTTAACAAATAATGATTTTCCCATGGCTTCCACAAACTACCTGTATCACTTTTCTCTGGGCTTGGAGATCATCTTAAGTCATGCCCACCTTATTCAGCCATCCCCTGCTATGTATATTTTAGGCTGTACTTTTCTCCATTAATTTTATTCTCTCAACCTTAAAACTAAAACGATTCCTCAAAATTTATGTTACGCAAATTATACTTATTTTTAATTTCCTTTTTAGAGATATTAATTTCAAATATGTATTTTCTGCCATTTATGGGAATTGGGCTGAAGGAGAAACCAGATATATGTACCTAGTCCACCTTTATTTACTTTCTACAGGAATAGGCTAGCTATAGGCATACCTTCCTGTCTCCCAACAACATCCCATCTCCAATAGAGAAACAACTGTGTAGGAAGTGCTTCATAAAAACTTTGAAAATGTGAGCAAAGTTGAAAAACCCATTATGTGAGCAATCTCCTGGTCCCAAAGGGAGTTATTCTAATAGACTAGAAAAAAATGACCTGTGCTGAATCCAGATACAGTGCAGAATGTACCAAATTCTTAGACAACTTTAGGCTGATTTTCCTCATAGAACATAGATGGAAGAGGCCTGTATTTAGAGCTTCTTTTTTAAAAGAAGAAAGGAAAAGGTAGTTTTAAAATTCAACCTTGTAAACATCGAAATCTTAAAAATTCAAACTTTTTCCACAGATGTGAGATATTCAATTCAAGTTCACACAAGAATCCAGTGTGTTAAGGCAAGAACTTTTAATGGGGTTAGGTCATATTGAAAGTGGTACTGTTCAAGGAGTTTGGTGGAGATGGGAAAAGGATGTTTTGCAGTGTCAGAGTGGCTTTATTAAAGACCAAAGGAAAGGCGATTTGCAGCTGAAAATTTTAGATTGACTATAAAATTAACATGCAACTCTGATTTGTTCTTATCTAATAAAAGCCAGAGAGGATACTTGGTATCCTAACGGCAAAACAACTTAATAAAATTAATCTACAGTGCTCCTAGTGTTTAGGTACTAGGTACTGCAAAACTTCAATGATGCATTTTTCATTAAGTGACTAGGTAAATATAATTGTCTATACTAGAAAGTGCGAGTTCTTATTCTAATCTATTTAAATTAGAAATAAGGAACTTATTTATTTATTTTTTTAAATATAAAACTTTATTGAGGGTTTAAAATGTCATTGTAAGACAGGATAGAAAGTTTATCTTGAAGGTCTCTCCATGGCTTGCCCAAAGCCACAAAGCAAACAAAAACCAGATAAATGCACAATATATAAAACACATCTGAATGGGGTCCCAGAAAACACCAGGGTCAGTGATTTGTAGTTCTTGGGCCCAGAGCAGGATCAAGTTCAGGTCTTATCCTCTGTTGGTGCTCAAGTCAGAATGGGTCCAGCTTGCTTGCAAGTAGATTTCTCCCCGTCTGGTCCTGTGTCTGTCCCATTAGTTATCTGTGATCGTCAAGGAGGGATTTCTCTCTTTCTCAGCCATTAGAAGTCTCTGAGTTTCCTCATCAAAGACAGCTTTTTCCAGCCAGAGAACCTGCAGCCTGCACTCAGGGTGTCTCAGGGCCTCACACAACACCAGCACCCCACCGTGGTCCAAGGAGTTTCCAGTCAGGTTGAGTCTTCTCAGAGTTTTACTGCTGGTGAGAGCTGAAGCGAGGTCCTTGCAGCAGGCACTAGTTAACTTGCATGCATCTTATTAATGATTCATCAGTGTTGGGGAGATAGAGCAGGAGGCATGATTTTATTGTGGTTTTCATGACTGGATGAAGAGGGGTGGTTTGAATCCCAATTGGGCTTGAGCCAACAGGATTCTTCCAAGACCCATTAATTCCTCCCAGATACATTTGCCCCAGTTGGAAGGGCCAGGCAAACCCCCTACTACCTCCACCTAACTTTTCCAATGTATGTTGAACTCTCTGTCTTTATGTAAGGGCCAGACTGAGCCAGGAAATAGGGAGTTAGATTAGAGCCTGACCTTTGTATTTCTGTCATTATTTGCAGAGTAATATTAGCAAGGGAAAGAACAGACCAAGGGAAGAGCCAGCCTAGCTAGTGTTCTGTGTGAGTGTGTATATGTGTGTGTGTTGGGGGGGGGGGGTTAAGGAGTAAGAACCTGCTTGAATGACGTAGAAAGAACCCTAGGGGAACTGTTATCCCAAAGTATATGCCTCATTTCCCGGTCCCTTTTTTACCCAAGATTTTAACATTAGCTAGTCATTCAGACATTTAATAAGTCTCCTTTTAACATGCAGATACTCTTGAGAGGTATAAATTATTCATATCTCGCTAGCCCTTTCAAACTCTGGAATTAGAGTCATAGTCAAATTGTCACTTGTCTAGTTGCTTTCTTAACTTATCTTAGTCACACTTTGGGCATCTGTCAAATGGGGATAATAATCTATATCTCAAATGTTGATATATTAAATGAGAAGAGCAAATGTGAAAGTACCTAGGAAAAAGGTACTGCCATGCAAGAGATGTGTCATCATTTCATTTCTATGAGTCAGCTTAGGAGGGAGGTGCCAAAATGGGGTACAGAAATGGCCTTCAAAGTATCTATAGGAGTGGGCTTCAGCCAGGGAGGGCAAGATACAGAAAGGCCATCTCTGACTCAGAATTATGTCTAGAGTAAGGAATTTTATGGACCTGGGTCCTGGAGATAACAAGCAGCAAGCAGTACAAGCCTGCTATGAAGGAGCACAATGGTTCAGATGAGGGCTTGTTGGCTCAGCCTTGGTTCTCAGCCAGTAGAGAACTCTACTTATTAGTTGTTATGGTATTTGGCAAGTCACTAATCTCACTGATCCTTAGTTTCCTCCTTTTAAAAATTGAGAGTATAATAGTTCTCTCCTAAGAATTATTGTTATCTTTAAATAAGCTATTATGCATATAGTCGTTGACACAAAGTAAGTGCTCAGTAAATGTAACTTGCCATTAATATCAGCATCTCTGTTATTGTGGTTATTATTTTTTAATATCTATGTGCATATACGTCATTTACAGAATCTGTAAAAATATTTATATTTTTCTTCATAAATGCTATTTAAATTGAATTTAATTTCTAGAGTATTCTAGTTAATCACTGAATATTACTTAATGTTTTTATTATTATTATTATTATTATTATTATTATTATTATTATACACTAGGGCTACTAAATTACTTGGCAGTTTTAAAGCACTCAGTCCTAGGACCAGATTTCAGATGAATTTGGAGAAAACTGAAGATTCTTTCTGGTGTTATCCTACGTCTTCTTTCAGGGTCTTGTTAGGTCTGGTGGTACCCCAAGAGTCCAGTGCCCTGTTTCTCTTTCTATTCTTTGCCCTTTCATGAACTGTGCTCTCAGAGTGTCTGTAGGGAAGACTCCAACACTAATTTATGCTATGATATCAATGCATATTAACTCAAATGCTGCACCTTTCACTGAATTTACACTTTTATTTTTTTAATTTTTATTTTATTAAATTTATTGGGGTGACAATTGTTAGTAAATTTACATAGATTTCAGGTGTACAATTCTGTATTACATCATCTATAAATCCCATTGTGTGTTCATCACCCAGAGTCAGTTCTCCTTCCATCACCATATATTCGATCCCCCTTACCCTCATTTCCCACCCCCCACCCCCCACCCCCCTTACCCTCTGGCAACCACTAAACTATTGTCTGTGTCTATGAGTTTCTGTTTCTCATTTGTTTGTCTTGTTCTTTTGTTGTTTTCGGTTTATATACCACATATCAGTGAAATCACATGGTTCTCCGCATTTTCTGTCTGACTTGTTTCGCTCAGCATTACTCTCTCAAGATCCATACATGTTGTCACAAATGTTCCTATATCATCTTTTCTTACTGCCGAATAGTATTCCACTGTGTATATATACCACAACTTCTTTATCCATTCATCTATCGAAGGACATTTTGGTTGTTTCCATGTCTTGGCCACCGTAAACAAAGCTGCAATGAACATTGGAGTACACGTGTCTTTATCTTTAAATGTTTTCAGATTTTTTGGGTAGATACCCAGAAGAGGGATTGCTGGGTCATATGGCAATTCTATTCGTAATTCTTTGAGAAACCTCCACACTGCCTTCCATAACGGCTGCACCAGTCTGCATTCCCACCAACAGTGTATGAGGGTTCCTTTTTCTCCACAGCCTCTCCAACACTTGTTACTATTTGTCTTGTTGATGATAGCCATTCTGACTGGGGTGAGGTGATATCTCATTGTGGTTTTGATTTGCATTTCTCTGATGATTAGTGATGTTGAGCATTTTTTCATATGTCTATTTGCCATTTGTATGTCCTCTTTGGAGAAATGTCTCTTCAAGTCCTCTGCCCATTTTTCAATTGGGTTGTTTGTTTTTTTGTTGTTGAGTTGCATGAGTTCCTTGTATATTCTGGATACTAGCCCCTTATCGGAGGCACTGTTTGCAAAAATCTTCTCCCATTCAGTTGGTGGCCTCTTTATTTTGTCAATGGTTTCTTTCGCTGTGCAGAAGCTTTTAAGTTTCATATAGTCCCATTCGTTTATTTTAGCTTTTACTTCCATTGCCTTTGGAGTCAAGTTCATAAAATGCTCTTTGAACCCAAGGTCCATAAGTTTAGTACCTATGTTTTCTTCTATGCAGTTTATTGTGTCAGGTCTTATGCTTAAGTCTTTGATCCATTTTGAATTAACTTTGGTACATGGTGACAAACAGCAGTCCACTTTCACTCTTTTGCATGTGGCTATCCAATTCTCCCAGCACCATTTATTGAAGAGGCTGTCTTTGCTCCATTGTATGTTTTTAGCTTCTTTGTCAAAAATTATCTGTCCATATTTATGTGGTTTTATTTCTGGGTTCTCAATTGTATTCCATTGGTCTGTGTGTCTGTTTTTCTGCCAATACGGTGCTGTTTTGATTATTGTTGCCCTGAAGTACAAGCTAAACTCAGGGAGTGTGATACCTCCAGCATTGCTCTTTTTTTCTTAAGATTGCTTTGGCTATTTGGGGTCCTTTGTGGTTCCAAACAAATCTGATGATTTTTTGTTCTATTTCTTTAAAATATGCCATTGGGATTTTGATGGGGATTGCATTGAATCTGTATATTGCTTTGGGTAATATGGACATTTTAACTATGTTGATTCTTCCAATCCATGAGCACGGAATGTCTTTCCATTTCTTTGTGTCTTCTTCAATTTCTTTCAAAAATGTCTTACAGTTTTCAGCATATAGGTCTTTCACATCCTTGGTTAAGTTTACTCCTAGGTATTTTATTCTTTTTGCTGCAATTGCAAAAGGAATTGTTCTTTGTATTTCTTTTTCTGAGATTTCATTGTTAGTATATAGGAAGGCAATGGACTTTTGTGCGTTGATTTTGTAGCCGGCAACTTTACTGTATTTGTTGATTGTTTCTAATAGCTTTTTGGTGGAGTCTTTAGGGTTTTCTATATATAGCATCATGTCATCTGCAAAGAGTGATAATTTAACTTCTTCATTCCCTATTTGGATGCCTTTTATTTCTTTCTCTTGCCTGATTACTCTGGCAAGGACTTCCAACACTATGTTGAAAAGCAGAGGTGATAGGGGACATCCCTGTCGTGTTCCTGAACATAGAGCAAAGGGCTTCAGTTTTTCTCCATTAATTATGAGATTAGCAGAGGGCTTGTCATGTATGGCCTTTATTATGTTAAGGTATTTTCCTTCTATACCCATTTTATTAAGTGTTTTAATCATAAATGGATGTTGTATCTTGTCAAATGCTTTTTCTGCATCAATTGATATAATCATATGATTTTTGTCCTTTATTTTGTTTATGTGATGTATCACATTGATGGATTTGCGTATGTTGAACCATCCTTGTGCCCCGGGGATGAACCCCAGTTGGTCGTGATGAATAATCTTTTTAATGCATTGTTGTATTCGATTTGCTAGAATTTTATTTAGGATTTTTACATCGGTATTCATTAGAGATATTGGTCTGTAGTTTTCTTTTTTTGTGCTGTCCTTACCAGGTTTTGGTATCAGGGTCATGTTGGCCTCATAAAATGAGTTAGGGAGTATTGTCTCTTCTTCAATTTTTTGGAAGAGTTTGTGCAGAATTGGTATTAGATCCTCTTTGAAGGTTTGGTAGAATTCACTAGTGAAGCCATCTGGTCCCGGACTTTTGCTTTTGGGAAGGTTTTGGATGACTGATTCAATTTCGTTACTGGTGATCGGTCTGTTTAGATTTTCCAGTTCTTCATGGTTCAGCCTTGGAAGGCTATATGTTTCTAAGAACTTGTCCATTTCTTCTAGGTTGTTGAATTTGGTGGCATATAGTCCTTCATAGTATTCTTGGATGATCCTTTGTATTTCTGTGGTGTCCGTGATAACTTCCCCTTTTACGTTTCTGATTTTGTTAATCAGCGTCTTCTCTCTTTTTATCTTAGTAAGTCTAGCCAAGGGTTTGTCAATTTTGTTAATCTTTTCAAAGAACCAGCTCTTTGTCATATTAATTTTTTCTATTGTCTTTTTGTTCTCTATTTCATTTAGTTCCGCTCCAATTTTTGTTATTTCCTTTCTTCTGCTGACCTTGGGTTTTACTTGTTCTTCTTTTTCTAGTTCTTTGAGGTGTAACATGAGGTTATTTATTTGGGAGTTTTCTTGTTTCTTGAGATAGGCCTGTAATGAGATAAATTTCCCTCTTAAAACTGCTTTTGCTGCATCCCAAAAATTTTGGTAGGATGTATTTTCATTGTCATTTGTTTCTATGTATCTTTTGATCTCTCCTCTAATTTCTTCTTTGACCCAGTCCTTCTTTAAAAGTATGTTATTTAATCTCCATGTATTTGTGTTTTTTCCCGCTTTCTTTTTACAGTTGATATCCAATTTCAAAGCCTTGTGATCAGAGAATATGCATGGTATGATTTCAATCTTCTTAAATTTGTTGAGACTGATTTCATGTCCCAATATATGGTCTATCCTTGAGAATGTTCCATGTACACTAGAAAAGAATGTATAGTCTGATGTTTTAGGATGAAGTGCTCTATAAATGTCAATTATGTCCATTTCATCGATTGTGTCATTTAGGGCTACTATTTCGTTATTTATTTTCTGTTTGGATGATCTATCCATAGCTGTCAATGATGTATTTAAGTCGCCTAGTATAATTGTGTTTTGGTCAATTTCTCCCTTTAGTTCTGTTAGTAGTTGTTTGGTGTATTTCGGTGCTCCCTGATTGGGGGCATAAATATTGATGACTGTTATGTCTTCTTGTTGTACAGTCCCCTTCACCATTATGAAATGTCCAACTTTGTCTCTTGTTATCTTTTTCACCTTGAAGTCTGTTTCATCTGATATCATTATGGCTACACCTGATTTTCTCTGGGTACCATTTGCTTGGAGTGTCAATTTCCACCCTTTCACTTTGAGTCTATGCTTGTCCTTGTAGCTGAGATATGTCTCCTGGAGACAGCATATGGTTGGGTTTAGTTTTTTGATCCAATCTGCTACTCTGTGCCTTTTTATTGGTGAGTTCAGTCCATTTACATTTAGGGTGATTATTGATATGTGAGGATTTCCTGTCATTCTATCTTTAGTTTTCTGGTAAGGCTGTGTCTCCATTGTTTCTTTGCCTTTTTGTTGTTGTCTATTATTTCTGAGTGGTGGTATTCTATGATGTTTCCCTCTGTTTCTTCTTTTATTTCAGTATATATTTCAATTCTGGATTTATTTTGAGTGGTTACCCTTAAGTTTATGTAAAAGAAAGTTTGATATTTAGAGTATTCCATTTTCTTCAGCACGCTTACTTTCTCCATTCCCATATTCCGGTTCAGGCCTTTACTCTCCCCCTTTTTGAGTTGTGGTTGCCACAAATTGCCCCTGTTGATGGTGGTTGAATAGCCTCCTTTAGTATTTCTTGTAGTGCAGGTCATGTATTAGAAAATTCCCTCAGCTTCTGTATGTCTGGAAAGGTCTTTATTCCTCCTTCATATCTAAAGGATATCTTTGCTGGATATATTATTCTTGGCTCATGGTTTCTCTCTTTCAATAGTTTGAATACTTGGTTCCACTCCCTCCTGGCTTGTAGAGTTTCTGCTGAAAAATCTGATGATAATCTAATGGGCTTTCCTTTGTAAGTTACCGTCTTCTTTTCCCTGGCTGCCTTGAGGATTCTTTCTTTGTCGTTGATTTTAGACAGCTTCAATACAATGTGCCTTGGAGAAGGTCTGTTGGGATTGAGGTAACTAGGTGTTCTATTTGCTTCTTGGATTCGAGGGTCCAGTTCTGTCCACAAATTTGGGAAGTTCTCATCGACAATTTGTTTGAATATATTATCTGTTCCCTTCTCTCTTTCTTCTCCATCTGGTATGCCCATTATTCTTATATTGCTCTTTCTGATGGAGTCAGAAAGTTCTTGTAGAGTTCTTTCATTTCTTTTAAGTGTCAAGTCTCTTTCTTCTTCTATTTGTGTCATTTCCAGGTTTCTATCTTCGATGTCACTGATTCTTTCCTCCATCTGGTCAACTCTACTACCTAAGCTGGTTATTTCATTCTTAATTTCTTCTATTGAGTTCTTAATCTCCAGAAATTCTATTTGGTTCTTTTTTAAGATTTCAATCTCTTTCGTAAAATGCTCATGCTGTTCTTTGATTGAGTTTCTGAGTTCCTTTAACTGACTATCTGTGTTTTCTTGTATCTCGTTGAGTTTTTTCAGAACTGCAATCTTGAATTCTCTGTCATTTAAGTCACATATTTCTGTATCTTTAAGTGCCTTCTCTGGAGATTTTTCACTTTCTTTCTGAGCTATCTTGTTGCCTTGGTTATTTATGGCGATTACTGGTTTACTATTTCTCTTCCTAGACATCTACAGGAGTGACTTCTGCAACAGGTTGATAGGAAGAGGTCTTTCTTTTGTTTGCCAGTACTTGTTGGTAGAATGTTTTATTATTTCTCCAACTGCAACTTATTTTTCTTCTCCCACACGGTAGTGCTATGTTTTCTCTGCACTATTCCAACTTCTCACACAATGGGGGGATTCCCTGGGAGATGGGGTTCTCCTCTGTTAATAGTTCGTCTAGGTCACAGGGCGCAGTGTCCCGGTGAGTATGCGGAGAGCTTTTGATGTTCCAAAGCTCTTCCAGCTCGATTCAGAGCCCGTATATTTCAGCAGTTCTGTTTACTCCTGCAGGGATCCACCCAGATAGGTGGGTCAGGGGCGGGGTGAGTTGTGAGAGGTGGCCCAGAGCAATGGCGGCGACCACCACCACAGCCGGTCCTGTTTCCACAGCTCTCCCCTTTGCTGGAACTAGTTGGGCTGTGAATTTGTGTTTGCGGCCCACAGTTCTCAAAACAGCAAATTTTCTGTTGTTTTGATCTGACACTGCTACTGTTTCGCTTCTAGCACCGGGCAGGTGGGGGCGGGGCGAGCTCTGGGATGGGAGGGAGGGGGCGGCTAGTCTCAGTGCCTAAGGCTCCGTTCTCTGCTCGGCAGTGAGGGCTTAAACCACCGTTTTCAGCCTTTTTCCCTCAGTCTTTTCTCCGAGGTCTCTGCCGTGAGCGTTGGGTTCAGCCGTGGTATATGCTGCCCCCTCAGCCCTGTGGGCCATAAGCGGAGCCCTAGCAGTCCGAGTTCTTCCCTCACTCGCAGCTGCGGTAGTTCCGGGAAGCAGCGAGCTCGGCGCACTGAGCTCGGTCTGCGTCCTGCGCCCGCGCGGCTCCATCTCCGCGTACTTCTCCCTTTCCTCCTCCCTCCGCTCGCACGTATCTCCCACCTGTAGGTGATTTCAGTCGGTAGTGGGCCTCTTCGTGTTGCCTGTCTGCTGTGCAGGGAGTCCTTTGTGGAGTTTTTGTTGTTCGATTCTTTGTGAATTCCAGGGGAGCTTTACAGAGGCTCACCTCACGCTGCCATTTTTCCGGAAGTCGGTGAATTTACACTTTTAATAAGGGCTTAATTTCAAAGTCCATTAGTTATTTCATTCCCTTCAAACTGCAGGGATGGATTAGCGATAAACAAGCAGCTCCAGTATGGAATTTTATGGTCAATTTTTCATACAAACTAGGAAATGAAAAACAGCTTGTGATGGAAGAAGCTTAGACAGACGTGACCAGGGCATGTGAGGAATGACCGGGGCCCAAAGACACAGATTCTAATAAACCAGGAAAATGACTTGCTTAGACACCATTGCTCATTGACGTCAACCCCAAAAGCACAGGCCCAGGTGCTGAGCAGACTTGAAAGTCACACCAATTTAAGACCCTCAAAATCTGGTTTTCTTTTCAGCCAAAATAAAATGGGGAAGAGGGAGTTTGACAATATGCATTTAGAAACTTCAATTCAGAATAATACACAGGTTTATCTTGACCTTTTGCTTTTGCCATTTTCTTCCTCAAAGTACTGTTATTTAGATGGATTTTAAATTTGAGTTCAACAGAGGGCGAGAAGATACTTTGGGCACCAGAACCAACTGTTGGATTATTTAATGGAAAATATAATATCCATATGCTCTTTCAAGATAAAATTCTCAAAAGCACTCCAAAGAAATTACCCTTTAATTGACTGATGTAATCTTCCTTAATCTAATAGTCCCCTACAAATATGTCCAATAGACTAGAGAGTTTAGATTGCTGAGGTTCAGGGAGAGGTGAGTGGAATGATGTATCTTCTGATTGAGAGGTGTGGTACATTAAAGTGCCATTGGTAGAACAAAAGTTGTAAGTGCTCTCCATGTACAACCTCTTGCTCCCCCATTCCTCAGTGACCTCTTGTCCTCTTATGGCCTTTACTTATTTCTAGCCTTCTCCTGAAAACTTGTTTTAATAACTTTTTTTTGTATTGAATCAGACAACAAAATTCACAGTGGGGTGTAAACAAATAAAAAACCCCAACTCAACAAGATATTTTCATTTTAATAAAGGACATAAAATCCTAAAGGTAGAATTTCAGGGACGAGTAATTATGGACTAGGGGGCTTCTTGGTCAGATGGAGTTTTATTACTTTTTTTTTTTTTACCATGCACTTGCAATATTTAATTAGGCTCTCTCTAGTCACATCTACCTGACCTTTTTAATCATCTAGCTCAGATAGGAGGTTATAGGTACCAGGCAGTAAGTGATGAGAAGAGGCTCCCACTGGGTTAGCAGTAGAGTTAGCAAAATGTGGTACATATAGACTACTAATTGTCTTCAAGCATGCTTTGTTCACCAACAGAGGAAATTAAAGCAGCATCTGACATTTATTCAGCAAATGCTATTTTGTGCCAGGCACAGTGCTAGATGTAAGGTTAAAACAATCAATAAGATAGGTGATCTTTCCTTGGAAGAGCTCAGATTCTAATGAGAGAAAGCATTAAAAAATACAATGTGGGCAACTGGCTAGCTACTTGAATAAAACGTGGGGATCCCTAATTGACCCCTTTCACCAGAATAAATTTGGGATTGCTCAACAAGTTAAATATTTTAAAAACCAGAAGGTACTAGATGAAAATATGGGTGAAAATATTATTTTTATAATCTTGCAATGAAGAAGACCTTTCTAACTAAGGATGCTGCAAAAATCAGATACTGTAAAGGAAAAGATTGATACATTTAACTACATGAATATTGTTTCTATATGGCAATAGAAAATAAGCGAGTCAAAAGGCAAATGACAAGCTAAGAGAAAATATGTTACACATATAACAAAGGATTTTTAAAAATCCTTTTTAAATTACAAAAACTAATTTAAAATGTGTATACTAGAAGCTTTTACAATGTATGAAAGGAAAAAACCGCATAGAAAAATGGATAAAAATTTTGACCAGAAAGGTGAGGGGATTAGAAAGTACAATCGGTAACCACAAGATTGCCATGGGGATATGAAAGTCAATTTGGTGAATGTAATCAATAATGTACAGATTTTGTAGGGTATCCAATGGACACTTGTCTTATTAGGGAGACCACTTCAGGGATGATGTAGATGCCTGATCACTACACTGTACACCTGAAGCTGAAGCTGAACAATAATGACTGTCAACTATAATTATATATATATGTATGTATCATTGCAGGAAGTGGAGTACAGCATTAGGAATAGAGACAGTGGAAATTGAACGTCTGTATGTGATGTCAGAGGGGTAGTAGATTGGGAGAGGAGGGTTATCACTTTGTGAAGGATATAAATGGTAAATGTCTAACTAGTACATTGTTTTGTACACCTGAAACTAATTAAAAAAATTTTTTGACCAAAAAAAGAAACATAAATGTCCAATGGATATAAAAATTCTACTCAAACTTGCAAATGATTATTAAAAGACGAATAAAAACAATGATATATAATTTCCCCTACCACACTTAAAACATGATAACATTTTTAAAATTTAATGCTTTTGAGGCTGAAGGGACACAGTAACTCTCATTCTCAATCAGTTGGAGTGTAACTTGGAGGTACACTTTTGGAGGGCAATTTGACCTTTTTATTAAAATTGTAGAAGGCCATACCCTTTAATCCAGGAATTCTACTTCTAAGAGTTTGTCTTAAGGGTATATGCATATAAATAAGCAAATACACATTTGCAAAAGCAACAAACCAAAACAACAGGAAAAAAAAAGACAATCTCTTCAATAGATGAGAACAAATACATATTATGATATGGGAAGCTTTCATATATATATACATATGTATATGTATATATATATATATATATATATATATATATATATATATATATATAGAGAGAGAGAGAGAGAGACAGAGAGACAGAGAGACAGAGAGACAGAGAGACAGAGAGACAGAGAGACAGAGAGAGAGAGAGAAGGTGTGGAACAGTATGATCTTATCTACACAAAAACAAAGAATATACAGATATTCTTGTATATGCATCAAACGTTTCTTGAAAAATACATAAGAAACTGTTAATAGAGATTACCTCTGGAGATTAAGAATGTGGTTGGAGGGATACGGAAATATTCTACTTTTAACTTCATAATCTTCTGCACTGTTTGTATATTTTAACCATGTGCACTTATTACTATTATTCTTATTTAATAAATACTATTTTGTATGTAACTGAAATATAATAATACATACCAATAATAATTGTATGATATAATAATTATACATATATGGTATATGTAATATATATATATATATATATATATATATATATATATATATATATACTCGTAATTACATAGATAGAAAGCCAGATAAAAATGCAAGCTCCTCTAACAGGACAAGGGACAGTCACCTAAGCCAGGCTATAGACATATATGTGTCATGGTGGGTAGGTCAGGGGAGAGACTTATTGGAAGGAAGTGGCATCTGTACTGATTTTTATTGACAATTAAGAATTAGGTGGGGAAAAAATGGTGCAGGGGTTATTTCAGGTAGAAGAAGCATTAACATGTTAGAAGTTGTTGGTTTGTGCTGGAGTGTGGTGGGAGGTGTTAGGATGGAGGGGGGCAATTGAAGCTGGAGATGGAGACAGAGACTAGATATTTTGAAGGGCTTTGCTTGTCATGTTAACTACATTAGACTAAAGTTTCAAAGACTTGTTTTCTTGGAAACGAACTGAAAGATTCACACTGTGGTGTAAATGAATCAAAACAGGTATTTATTTGCATTTTAATAAAGAACAAAATGTTCCAAAGGTCCAGTTTCAAGTGTTAGTAATTAAGGAGGAGGTATCGCCCTCACGTTCCTCAATTCACACATTTATGAGGTGATGACACACCTGGTTGTCTGGGTATCAGACTGTTCTACTCAGTGGGGAACCTGACACCCTACTGGAGGTGGGGGAGGATTCTATTTTCCAGAATCCCCGTTGTCCAGGACTGGTAATGAGAGGGTAGGGGAGAGAGGGTCGCTCCCGTGGTAACCAGTCAGTTGTGCTGAGAATCCTGCGGACATCTGATGCTAAGAAGAACTGGAAAGCAAACAGGTATCCAAACCAGCTAGGTCAGCTGGTTTCCCTCCATTGCCACTACAAGGTACAGGGGAAAGTGCACAGGTCTTGGAGTCAGATCTGGATTTACATACTGGCTTTGCCTCTTGCTAGCCCTGTGACTATGGGCAAGTTACTTAATCTTTCTGAGGTGCAAGTCCCTTGAAGTGTTGTATACAATACTACATACAAAGCACTTAGCACTTATATGTAGGGAATAATTGATGTGTTGACGTCTATAATCATCATTATTCCCTCTTCTATTTAAGTCCACTGAAGATTACCATGATCTTTCTCATATTAATTATAATGATCATTACCCATTCTTACCTACACATCTTCCCAGAACTTTTGTCTTCTTCACAAGTCCACCAAATATTACTATTATTATTTTTATTATTATCATTCTTTCTTCTCTATGAGTCTACCACTGATTATTGTTCCTGTTGTCATTATTAGTATGGCTGTCACTGTTGTTATTATTTGCTCTTCTCTATGAGTCCTTCTAGGATTTCATTCCTGAGCCAATCTCTACCTTATGACTTCTCCAGGCCCTACCACTGGAGGGAGCAGCAGAGCTGACACACCACTCTGTGCATCTTTCCAGACCTGCCTAGCTTGCTTTTAGCAAGAGTAGAGGAGGGACCAAGAAGGCAGAAGTGACAGAATTTCCTCTCTCTGCTTCTGATCTTGTCCCTCCCTTCCCTGCTTGCCAGGGCCACAGGGTCTGCTATAGTTTTGGGGTCTGTTTTGTCTAATCCTTTCCTCCTTGGTGGAGTGATTGAAATAAGTAAGCTCAACCAGTGGGTGGAAATAAGTCAGCTCAAGTTTTCCCAGAAAGCAAAAGAGGACCTATGAGTAAAGAGAAGGTGCAAGAACATCTTGGATGTGGGTGGATTCTATGAACACATCCCCAGAAATTCACTGACCCAGGAGCTATGAACACAAGCTAATGAGAACAACTTCTTTTTACTGAGTACTTACATAGTGCCAACCACATTACATCCTTAATGCACTCATATGACTTGGATACTCTTATTATTCCCCTGAAGATGAGGGAACTGAGGCTGGGAGAAATTGAGAGAGTTGTCCAAGGTCAGAGAATTGGTAAGGGGCAGTGCTGACATGTGATCCCAGGCTTATCTGACTCCTGGGCCAGGAACTTTTATCTCTACCTTATATACAGTTTAACTAAAAATGAACAAATAAACAAATAAAAAACAAATAAACAAAAAACCCCAAAGAAAACAAAATCTTGAAGCTGAGACAACCTGGGGCAGAGACATCTCAAGGTTGTTTCTATTCATATTTTAATAATTACCCTCAGGTTGTGATTTTTATAATTTTCTATTGTATTTTCCTTTTAAATTGTTGTGACTTTGTAACCTTCAACTTTTGTTTGCAATTAGTATCTTTTAAGGCTCACTGGTTGTTTTCGCTATAGTTTCCAAGAGAAAAGTCTATAGAAAAGATACTTAAAGCTACTATTTATTGACCGTTTACCTACTGCATGCTAGGCACTTGACATGCATCATAGCTAATCCTCATAACAATCTTCAGAATTGGGTACTATTATTATTCACTTCCATTTGCCATACAGAGAGACTGAAGCTCTGAGATTTTTATTGGACATGCATGGGCATACAGCCGGTAGGGACAAAATGGGGGATTCAAACCCTGGACTTGCTCGCTCCAAAGCTCATGTTCTTTACCATATCATAAAACAAACTCTTTGTGCACTATGCCACCTCAAAAAGGTTTGTGGCTTGCTTTTGGCCAGACAAGGAGAAATAAAATTATCATTGTGCATTGGCGTTGAGAGGATGAGTGGGGGCAGTCTAACAGAGAGCACAGAAGAATGTGGAGATCCCACAGAAGAAAGAAAGTGAGTGGTGAGCTGTTAGCAAACTAAGAAGTCTCCCCAGGAGTTTGTATCAACAAACCTCTCAGTCTGGAGGTGTCTCCTTCAGAAGAGTAACCCCTAAGCAACTAATGATACACTGAGTGGCATCTGGAACTAAGATGTGCTACAAGGACTGACTTTTCCCCCTCTCTATAGAAGGTTTAGAATGAAATGTTAGGCGAAGTGTACGAGGTTTGAAGGAATCGAAGAGTAGGGACAAGCTCAATTCTGAAGGAGAGGAAAGTAAATAAATTCTCATCACTTCTTTGTCTTCAGGAGGCTCTGCAGGAGGAGATGAGTCACTTGAAAAGTCTTCTGACAGGGTCCTTGCTGAAAAGCACTCAGGAGCTATAGATTTGTCCTAGTAGGTCTTCCTTTGTTATAGTCTCTAATATATGCCTAGGGCATAAAGAGAAGAGATATGCTTAAAGTTGATTCTTTCAATGTTGCAAAATGGTCATTAGTACAATAACAGTGATACTATTGGCAGGCCAGGCCTCAAAGTGGCCCTTTTCCATGTTGTCCCAAGGATTGTCAGGTCTGGCGCCAGCAAGAATTGCTGCTGAGGGAGGATTCTTGCCTAGAACTTTTCTGAGACCTGCCACCATCCAGTCTGCTCTTTGTTCCACTTTGAGCCTGGCCTCATTTGGCTGTTCTCCCTCTGGTATGTCCCTAGTTGGAGTGCCAGGCAAGCCTTTGCCCTTCACACACCCCACCCACAGACTGATATGCTTTTTCCCTTTGCTTGGCTGCCAGGGAGAGGATTTATATCAGGATTGCTCAACTAAGAAATGCCCAGCTCCGTAAAATTCCAATCCTTGCTCTCTGTCCATTTTTGTTCTTTCGTGGTGTTGATCCTTACTTAACCTTTATGCTGGAGAATCTTCATGGAAGAATCGACCTTTAAATGATTTGTCTTTGAGTCGTAGGTTTAATATTCTGTGTCTCAAATTCTTTTAGTTGCCTAGGGGACTAGCCCACCTCCGCTGTCATTGACCCACTATCAATAATTACAAGGGTTTGCTTAATAATAAAGCATGTTTTTTAAATGTGTGTACTCTAATCAAAAGAGAGATGTTTACTATAAGAGGAGTTCTCTATGGAGGTCCAAGCCAAACCACAACTTTGCCATTTCTATAGTATTTTCTAAAATATAATACAAGTAGTAGTGCTATATAAAATAATCCACTAGGTGAAAGTGAGTTTTTTGCTACAAAACTATTTCTAACCTAACCTTCCTCCCACACATACCATCTTTCTGGCCCCTCAATTATGGTAGTAGGCAGCAGTAGGAAATCAAAGGTAACCCTGAAATCACCAACATTGAAATATAGTCTTTTAAGGCTTACAACACTTCTAATATTCTTAGTTAATAATATTTTGCTAAAAAAGAATGTCTTTATCCATGGGCCTATGATGGGCAGGTGGGCACTTGCACTTCAGCAGTTGCATGTATATATATATATATATATATATATATATATATATATATATATATATATATTCACAAGAACTGGAGTACAGCATTAGAAATAGAGACAATGGAAATGTAATGGCTCTGTGTGATGTCAGAGGGGTAGTTGATGGGGGGAGAGGGGTTATCACTGTGTGAGGGATATAAATGATAAATGTCTAACTATTACATTGTTTTGTACACCTGAAACTAATAAAAAATAAAAAATAAAAGTTAACTAGTTTTCGAAGAATGTTCTCAACCTTGGCTATGCACTAGAATAACACAAGGAGCTTTAGAAATACCCATTCCTAGGTCCCAACCACAGAGATCCTGGTTTATTTAATGTGGAGGCCAGTCTGGTCATGGGTATTTCTAAAAATTCTTCAGGTGATTCTAGTGTGTTGCCAAGGTCTAGAACAATTAATCTAGATCTTTGCTATGCAAAACATAGTCTGTGTATCCACAGCATGGACATCATCTGGGAGTTTCTGAGAAATGCCTAAAATCAGGTCCTGCTCCGGATCTACTAAATCAGAATCTGCATTTTAACAGGATCCACTGGTAATTCATATGCACATTAAAGTTTGAAAAGCACTGCTCTAGAAGAAGTGTAAGCTCTTATAAAGCATCACCTGGAAAAAACACTTTTTCATCATCAACTTGTCTGTGCATTGACATTCTGGATTTTCTAAAATATGGTATATGAACCCTATAACCTCAATTGCAGAGGGCATGTCTATATCAGTCTAACAAAGATGAATTTTACCACTTCAGAAAAATGAGGGAAAGTGATAGACAGGTTAGGATCTAGCATTGTTTCTTTCTGGTCTGTCTTATAAGCTTAGATACCTCTGTTGGTAGTCTTCAAAGACTTTTGGATAAGAAGAGAGGTGCCAAAAGACTAAATAAAACAACATTCCCCCCCCCCCCCCAGAAAGCAGAGAATCCACAAATGCTGGCCTGTTGAGTTTGACGTCGATCTCCAGCACTTTTAGAATGGATTATTAAGATGATTTATGAGCCCTTGGAAAGGGACTTACTAATCACTGGGAACCAGCATGGGTTCATTAAGGGCAAGTCATGCCAGACTAAGCTCATTTCCTTTTGGATGGGCTTACAAGAGGAAACTGCAAAAATCATTTACCTGGGCTTCAGCAAGGATCTTGACAAATACTTGTATGATGTGTTTTTAGACAGGGTGGAGAAACAGGATAGGCTGATAGCATGGATAGTTGGATGTTTAACTCGTTAAATGATCATATACAAAATGTGTGCATTTAATCACTTATTATAAACCCAGGAAGACATGTGCTTTCCAACACTTTGATAAGGGTAAAGATGAGACATTGACCAAATTTGGGATTAAGACCAAGCTTGGAGGGGTATCTGTGTACACTGTACAACAGAAAATAAGAATCCTCTTTGTTGTCATCACCAGGCCTTATATTGGCATGACACTTTTCTAATTACAGAGAACTTTCACATATATTGTTTCATTTGCTCCTCACCACAACCCCACAAAATTAAAATAGATATAAAAATGAGATTGAAAAATTCAGTAGTTCACTAAGGGGACAAATAGTTGTGAAGATGAACATCTTTTAAAAAATCCTCTTACTCTAATGTAGTTGAAACACATACGAAGTTGCATATTTCAGCTCTAAAATTAATTACATAAACTCAGAGTTAAGGCATGGCTTAGAAGTATTTCTATAAAAGGCATGGGGATTTCAGTTAGCTTCAAACTTAGTATGAGCCCATAGTGTTATGTGGTTGCTAAATATGCTATTGAGATCTCAGGGGAATATTAATGGAAGTATATGGTCCATCAAATTGGAGGTGATAGTTTCTTTGTATCTAAAGTTGGTCAGAGCAACTGTAAGGTATTGTTTTACTCTGGTTGTTGCATTTGAAGAAAGTAGGGATGTTTTACTTAAAAAAGCAAAGACTTAAAAAAGGATTTTGTGTCATACATTTTTCTGTGGGCCAGTGCGCATGAAAGCTTGAAGAAGGCAGCTCTCAAAACATAAAAGAACTTCCTCACCATTACAGCTACGTGAAAATTAAAGGAATAACCATTCCTTATATGTACTAAGTCTCCCCTATGTACCCCCACATTCCCTGCACCCATACTCGAGAAGGATTCAAGCAGAGGTTGGTCAGCCACTTGTTTGGTATGTTGTAGAAAATTTGCATTGAATCATTTCTGACAGCCTTCATAATTCTATTAATAACATTTCTCAAGTCTAGGATTCCTTCACTTGTGTTCAGATGAATATGATCAAGTTCAACTTTGAGACATCAGTTGATCAAGTTCAACTTTGAGACATCAATTGATGAATTCCCCAGAACTTACTGCTGGGGTAAAAAAGGGACAACTGTCTGAGTAATGATCCTACAAAATAAGGGAAGTTTGGCTAGTTTTAAAAAGTTTGTCATAACATGCCACCTTTTACAGGGTTCGTCTCTAGCTCAAAAGTAATCCCAGCCCCTTATGTACATTCTGTTAGCCTATGATGTCATGTAGGTGATCCTTGGGCCTTTAGCATATGGTACCAAAGTTGGCCTTCTGAAATGACAAGGGATTTCCTCACAAAAGTCATTCTTTATAGGCCAATAACTCATGTGAATTGCTTGAATTTCTCTACACACCCTTACCATACCCAGTTTAAAATATGACTCTGGTCAGGATCCTGTAAACTTTCCCCAGTCTGATATGGTAGTCTGGCCTAGGGTACAGGAAAGAGAGCTGAAGGAACACCTTTCTCTCCAGGCCTCTATTGACCTGCCACTAACAGCCATGTGGTTTCCTTTTCAAGGATTTACCCAGAATTGGGGACCAATTCATCATACTGGCTCCCTTTTTAGGAAGGGAATTTGAAAAATTTAGTCTACAGCAGAGCAGAGTGGTATGGAGTTCTGGGAGGGAACAGGAGAGATCAAGACTACATTTGACTGCCTGAATAAGTCTTTCTTCTTAATAAGCCTAGAGGCCAGTTTCCACTGATAAGGAAGGGAAACAGAAAAGAAGGGCAAGACTGAAGTGGGTTTCAATAGGAGGGCTACATGTTTGGCACTGAGCAGTGGGCAGTGAGTTTGACCCCTAAGGTACCTCTTTCCCTAGAGAGTGCAAGGTCAGGATCTCAGAATAGCCTGAGATAGCATAGATTAGTGCTTATAAACACAAACTCTGAAGCCAGACTGCCTAGGTACAAATCCTGTCTCTAGCACTTGCTGGCTGTGTCACCTAGGCAAGTTGCTTAATCTCTATGTGTCTCTGTTTTCTTCTCTGTGATAAATGTGGATAATGATAGAACCTACCTCATAAATTTATTGTTATGATTAAGATGCTTAATAAATGTAAAGCTCTTGAACAGAGCCTAACAAATACTAAGTGAATGAGTGTCAGTTCCATAAAATAAATTCTGAAATAGGATGCAAAGGTGGTCAATTTAGTAAATATTTATTGTACACCTATTATGTTCCAGGTACTGTGCTATCCAAGGTTTAATATGGGAGAATTTGGTTTTGGAATCAGGCGAAATTGGATTCTAATTCTAGCTCTGCCCTCGGCTATGAGCTGGGTGGCCTTGGGCGTGTTACCTAACCTCCCTGAGACTCTGTTTCCTCATTTATAAAATGGGGATAATAATAACCCAGGCCACACAGGATTGTTAGGAGTAAATGAGGTAGTGACTATAAGTGTGACATATATAAGGGGCACACTAAGTGGTAATATATTACTTCTGTAAGCTGGGGCCTATACGATGAACCCTAACACCAGTCAATGTCAAAAAAAGAAGATCTGGAACTTGGTTTTGTTTTTTAATAGTAATAAGAATGGCACAGTATTTGGCAAGTTCTGGAAAATGTTGTCAATTTTACTTTAAAACGAGAATCTGGTGTTTCCCTGTTTGTATTTTATTATTTTCAGTAAAACTTCATAAGTGTTCTGGGGAAAAAAAAAACTCAATTGCAAAATAACACAAATGAAGGACCAGAAAGGCTTGAATTGGCAAGAGCTTGTGTGAAAAAGAGCTGTGGGTTTTGGCTGACCACAAATTTCCTATGAGCCGATAGTGTGACTTGGCTGCCCAAGGAATAATGTAATTTTAGATGGCATTAATAGAAATGGTGAGTTTAGATCCCAGAAAACGATAATTTCACTGTCCTCTGTGCTGGTCAGATCACTTCTGACACATCGAACTGCATTTTGCTTACATGTTTCTGGATGGACAATGACAAACTCATTGACAAACTGTCCAGAAATGCAGAAATGGTGACTCGGGTTGGGAGGCACTGGAAAACCCTTCCTTGAGGATGAGATTAAAATAACCCAGGGAGGGAAACACTAAGGCAATATTTGAAACAGCTCTTTCTTCTAATGAAAATGTTTACAGACCACACCCCATGTCCAATCTGTCAGCAAATTCTGTTGGCTCTTTCCTCAGATTATGTCAATAATCTAACCATTTCTCATCACCTCTCTGCTACTGTGTTTACCTAACCCATCCTGATTATTGCAATAGCCTCCTAACATATCTCTCTGCTTCCAATCTTTCCCCTTAGTCTATTCTCCACACAGAAGACTGGATGGCCCTATATAAATGTAAATCTAATCATGTCACCCCAGTGGCTTTCTATTTCTTTCAGAGTGTAAGTCAAAGTCCTTACAAAGACTTACAAAAGTCTTGCTTGGCCTGACTTTCATTACCTCTCTGACAGTATCTCCTTCTACTCTCCCCCTTGCTTACTCTGCTCCACCCATTGTAATCTACTCACAGTTCCTCAAAGCAGTCAGGCATTCTCCTGTCTCAGGGCTGTATCACGTGCTTTTCTTTCTTACAAGAACTCACTTTGCCTAGATATCTGTAAGGCTTGCTCCTTCAAATCATAAGCCAAGTGTTACCTTCTCAGTGAGGTATTCGCAGCCACCCTTTATAAATTGCAACAAGATACATTTGCAAGAGAATGTTGGCCAAACCCTGGAAGCACCATTGAGTGAAATATTCTGGACTCAGGGAGGACAACTCACATCTTCTGAACTTTGTAAGACAAAAAAATAAAAAGTAGATTTCATTTGGGTTACAACTTGAGCCAGAACTAGAGATCAATCAAGCCATTTTAAATTCTTAGGTTGTCTCATGAAGTGGTGAACTCCCCATCCCTGGAGGTGTAAAGAAAGAGGCTGTGTTCCTCCTTGTTATCTCTGCTGTAAGGGAGATTCTGTACTAGATTAAGGATTGGACCACACCACATTGACAATCTATAGTTCTGAGGTGCTGGGGCCAAAAGTGTGTGGGTCTAAGGATCTGGGGTAATTTACATTTGTTTTTTAGAACTGGGGAGAGGATCTTTGGCCTTTGTTCCTGAAGTCTTAGAAACAAATTCTCCTCTCAAAAGTCCATTCCACCCTAATTGAGACTCCATTTCCCAGATATTACCTAAGGCTAGGCTGATGATTAGAGGCCAGCCAGGGGTAAAGGGGCTGGTTCCCGTGGCAACCAGGTTGAAAAAACATACCATGTGGAGCATTGTCAGCAACAAGCTAAGTTTGTATTAGAAATAGATATTTAATTCATTGAGAGTTTCTGACGACTTTTGCATTATAAATATTCAACTCACTGAGATAGCTCTGACAGCTAGTAGGAAAGTTAAATCCCAATGTCACTCTTTGTCTTTAAGTAATTCACAGTTAATTGACAACAATTTCTTCCCTTCTAAAACATGTAGAACTTGGTTCTCTAAGCGAAAGAATGGTATATGTGAGTGTTTTTAGAAAACCAACTAACAGTCCAGTGTCACAATATTTCTCACTATTTGTTTCTCACAGAAAGGTCTATCAAAATTTTCTGATTGCAGGAATATCTCTGTTTGAATCTTTTTGATACAGGAGACCCCAGGTCCGATGTCTGAACTTCACAAGAGTCTTTTTCTGTCATTTTTGCCTCATTTTCTCCCTGATTTTCTAATTCAGAGGCTTCTCTAAATTTCAGTCCGTGGACCTCTGCTGTTTTCTTCCCATTTCTCTTTTCCTTGATGAACAGTTAAAGCAATCAGGTGATCACTAGCTAACTTACACAGCCCTACTACTAGCCTTGACAATACACTTTGGAATATCCAATGATTGGAAAATAAAATAAGACCCCATCAAAGGACTTCTATTCTAAAACCAAGAACCAAGGACGGGCCTTCCTCAAGCGTTCAAAATTTATAGCTTGGTTGAGAGTTAGGGATGGAGTGTTTGAAGGCAGAGAGTGGTGTTCAACAGAAAGCAACAATTAGGTTTTGCGAAATTAAATGTAAAAACACTTTTGAAATGCAATTTTTAGAAACACTATAAGAAATTTGTATAAGCAACTAATAGAATCTCAACAAATGGAAATCAGACCGAGACTTTTTACTTCTACATTCCAAAGAGCTTAATATAAATTAGTCTATAGTACTCAGAGTGTTTCATTCTGCAAGGATTAAGGGAAATGTGTTGCATTTTTTTAAGTTGCTCGGTAAATAAGCTTTCTAATGTAAGAACCAATGAGTTGTTTTCTAAAATTTATTGTAAACAGAGATAAACAACTCGCTGTGTATATTACCCTTGTACATTGTCCTATTGAATAGTATTAGTTTAGAATTAAACAGTGTTGGGAGGTGAGGAAATTTAGGGTTAGGTTTGAAGTGGTCTTGACCTCCTCTAGGACCCATAGGTTAATTCTTCTGAGATTTTGAACAGGTTCAAGGAGCTAGGTAAGGCCCCTCCCCAATCCAGCCCCCTAATGTGTACTGAATTCCCACAACTGACATACTGATCCAGGGAGCATCAGGGGCTCAGAATGTGAGCCAGCCTCCATTTGGAGTCCTGTGAAGGGACACTGGTAGGTCCCTGCTTCAAAACAACCACCTCACCTGCTTACTCACACCCTAAGATCCCACTACCAGAGGCCCATTCTTTTGGGAAGCAGTGTTCTCTTTAGGGAGGGCCAAGTCTTCAGCTTTTATCAATCATTTATACTTAAGAGTGAATTAATGTACCCCCTGTGATTTTGAGTTAAGTGCCACAAAGCATACTTTGCCAATTTCAAAGTTCTGCAGAGAGCTAATCTTGATGTTTGAAAGCAGGTGTAATAGGAACCTAGAAGTAACATGGTGAAAAGGATTTAACTTCAGTGTTTGCCCTCCTCAGGCTTAACTTGGAGAGAACATTTGCCATTCATTCATTCATCCATCAATTCATCCAATAATGAAATGGAGGGACAATAGGACATTTTGTTCAGTGATAATGTCTCAAAACAAATTGGTAAGTACTCTTTTGGAGCCTTCCCTCCTCCCCCATTCCATCTTTGAGCTCCTTTCTCTGTACTAGCAGCCCCAAGCTTTCTTATTCTACCATGGAGGTCAGCTCCAATACACCATTTCTGCTAAGTTGTAAGTGGACAACAGCCCAATGGAAAACCACAGTTAAATAGCGAATACTATTCTTTATTCAGAAGAATACAATTTAATAGAATTTCATGCACCAGTAAATCAATACAGTGAAGAGTTACAGGGGCAGGGAATCTCTTTTCAAGAAACATCTCACCCTACATCTACAATTGAGAGTAGAGCTCTCAACTTCCAGAACCCCCTTGACCCAGCTCAGGTGATTAGTGGCTAAGGAACAGTTGATGGGGCAGACTCCCAGTGTAACCAGTTGGATTTGCAGGTCTCTGAGGATAAAAGAAAGGAGAGGAAAACTCTTGTAAAGGAGATTATTATATTGGGACTGGCAGTTCCACTGAAGTTGCCTGGGAGATTGATGAAGGAGAATTGCTATCAGTGCCTGGTTCTTCTTGGTTACACTCTTCAAGGGCTATGGTCTGGTCCCTTCCATCTGTCTCCGAGTTCCTGTGTAGAGAAAAATACATGACTAAGGGTGTATCCAGAACCATCAACCTGAAAACAGGTTGCATTGTGGGGATCAGATGCTAGAGGAACATTCAGATAATTTTTTTTCCAGCAGCTCTGGGTTCACAGAAGGAGGCTAACATGAGGCATTTACCTGGTTCGGAGTCGAGGCCACTTCCTCCACTCTATGGCTAGCACTATCCCCAAAGCTACAACAACCACTACGATCAGGCTACTTCGGACAATGTTCCCCACAGTGCACTCCTGAGCAGCAGGCCCTGTGATGAAAATAGAGCAGAAACCAATGCCACAGAGGTTAACACATGTGTTATCCTTGATCTCTCATTGCCTCCTCATCTGGCCCCCTCCAAGCTTTACTTGGGAGCCATGTGCTGAGACTGTAGAGAAATTGATCAGAGGCAGCACTTATTCTGAGGCAGAGGCAGTGCTTATGCTAAGGGAGAAGAAGTCCTCCTTCTGGGGTGTGTGTGGAAGAGGCCCTGAAAGTATCTTGCTCACTATCTTTGAGCTCATCTGAGGTCCCACCTCCTCACCATCCCTAGGAGAAAGATAACTACACTTTGGGTATCTGACTCCAAACCCTTCCGCCTCCATATTTAAGCTATCTCCATTGGGACTGCTTCTGGGATACCAGGTGTGTTATGCCAGGTCTGTGGAGGGATTGTCCACTCACCTGCTGCACCCACCAGCTCCAGGGGATCACTAGGCTCTGACCAGATATCAGGGTAGGCCTGGAGGCGGTAGCTGCAGCTGTAGTTTCCAATGCCTTTTCCTTCTACGTTGTTGATAACAAAGTCTCCATCATCTGAGAACTGCTGAGGCGCTTCTTCTCTGTCATGTTCCAGGATAAATTCAACACCTGGCAGGGGTCCTCGGCACTGAAGGGTGATGTCCTTTTCTAACTTGAACACAGTGCTGGGCCAGGCTGACAGGGAGGGCTTAGGGGGCTTATCTGCAACCAACCAGGGCACAGAGTTAGAAGAAGTGGCCCTGAACCCAGCCCTTTACCCCCTTAGGGCTAACTACTAAAAAAACTACAAAATCTAGACTCTTACTGAAGTCTCCAGGACCTTACCTGTCACCCAGATCTCCAGGAAGTCACTGTGATTGGAAGCTGCAAAGGGAGCAGAGTCCAAATAATAAATACAGCTATAAATTCCAGAATCTTCACCTCTCACTGCTGGCATCCAGAAGTCAGCCCTGTAGCCGCTTGGCCTCTGTTGCTCTAAGGGCTCTTGAGAACCCTCCTTCAACAAGACAAATGTTGAGTCTGGCAGTTCCCCTTGACATCGAAGAGTCATATTTTCTCCAGGGGCCACCATTGGACCAAGCTGGGCTAACAGGCTGGGTTTGGGGAGCAAACCTAGAAGAAATCAACTGGTCAGAGAGAAGAGGCCACTTTCCAGGGCATCATACTTGGAGTCTCTGTTCAATAAAAAGGAAAGACTATTGCCTGCCTCTCCTGGGGCTTTTAAAAAACCATCTATTCCTTCCTTTCTATACCCCCATGCCCACTCCAGAGCATCTTCCCCTTACCTGTGACTATGAGTTCCAGGGTGTTGCTAGGCTGTATCTTAATAGGGCTGGTCCAGTCAGGGTGGTAGCAGCAGGTGTAACGCCCTATGCTAGCACCAGATACATTGGTGATGGGGAATGCCCCATCACTACTGGTGGATCCCCAGAGCTGCACTGAAGTGGCTTCTCTTTCTTTGTGCAGAATGTACCCTACTCCATGGACTGGCCCTTGGCACCAGAGAGTAACATTCTGCCCCATGGAAACCACAGAACTGGGCTCAGCAAACAACCTTGGCTTGGGAAATATGTCTAGGAAGAGACGAAAGATGTAAAGTGGTGAGTATGGAAACTTATCACTTGCTGAATTAACTCTTTATCTTTGTTTTTCTGGCCACAGTAGTTCCCCTCCATGACCTATCCCAGCTTTCCAAGAAGGATTACCCTCCCTAACCCCTACTCCAGTTGTTTCTGTCCCAGTTCCATGTTTTGTCTGTCCATACCAGTCACCCAGATCATTATAGGCTTGCTGAGATATGATCCCCTGTTTGACATGGTTGTCTCATAGTAGACACAGCTGTAGTTTCCAGAGTCTTCTGTTCCAATGGTATGGAGGAGGAAGTCAGCTGAGTTCCCTGAGGTACTCTGGAACTGTAAAGGAACAGGGGTTCCCTCATACAAGAGGGCGAACCTCATGCCCTGGAAAGCCCCTTGGCATTGCAGGGTCACATTCTTCCCAGGAAGCACCACAGGACCTGGCTGTGCCAGGAGAGTTGGTTTGGGGTAGAATTCTGAAATTAAAAAGACCACAACATGAGAGAAGCCTGCACCCCACATTCTGAAAATTGCTTTTTTAGTATTATTATAAGACACAATATATTTATTGTAGAAAATTAGAAAATACAGAAAAACCTAATGAAAATATAATTCTACCACTCAAAAATAACAATTCTTTATACATATTTATGTATTTCTTTTCCATTGATTTTTTTCTATACATACCCATGTCATTGTAGCTATAACTATTTATGTAATTGGAATCATACTGTATGCACAGTTGTGTAGTGTAATATTTTCACTTAACTTTATATTGTAAATATGTTCTTATGACGTTAAACAGCCTTTAAAAACTATCGTTTGTAAGGGATGCATAATATGCAGCTGATATTTCAAGGTCTTTGCCCTTTATCTTAGGGCTATCCAGTCCACCAATCTCTCAGCCTACCTAAGGAAAAAGTGGACATTGAGCCTAAAGTTCAAGGCCAACCAACAAAATGATTTCACAAATAGGGCAATGTGAGCTTGGCTTTAGGGATTGGACACCCCATCTGCCTCACTTCTTTCTCCAGAAGTGAATTACTTGCCTCCTCCCTCTCCTTTGTCTCTTATTCCTGTATTAATAATAATATAAGCAGCTGCCTTACATGGACTGTTTACCATGTGCCAGGCACTATCCTAAGCACATACTTGGTGGCTTTTAGATGGAGCACTTCTTCCTCTCCCGGTGACAGCACTTCCACCCACCTCCCCAGGGTCAGTACCACCTCCACCTGCATTTCCCCACTTCTGACCTGTCACCACAAGCTCCACGGAGTCGCTGGGCTCAGACCAGATTGAAAAGTCATAATAGCGGCAGCTGTAATTCCCTCCATCACCAAAGCCCACAGAAATGATCAGAAAGTGAGCTGCACTGGCCCCTGGGCTTGCCCAAGACTTGTCACTGGATGCTATTTCACTTCCATCTTTGTAAAGAATAAAGCTCATGTGCTCATGGGGGGTGGAGCAATTGAAAATCACTCGGACACCAGGAGTGACCATCGGGCTGGCCCATGTCTTAAAGTAGGGCTTCGGGTACATTTCTAGAAGGCAAAAAACAAAACACAACACAAAACCAAATTAAGGAAAAGGAAGAAAGAAAAAAATAGCTAATATATCAAATATTGGTTCTGGGAAGCTGCATGTTTTTAAATAGTATTTCCTTCAGAAGCAGATGCATTTAAAAATCCAGGCAAATCCACTTTGCAGATGGACTTCTCACAGGGACCCCTCACCCCCACCCCTTACCTCCGGTAGCTGAACCCTCACTGTCATCAGGACAGACAATGGAGGCTAGCTAAAAGAATGAATTGTCATTGGGGCTCTGTTGGTTCTCTGCACCTCAGTTTGACCATTTGGACAAGAAGGGGAAATGGTACCTGTGGAGCAGATACCATTTCCCCTTCTTGTCCAAATATCACTTTGAATATTTGCTCTATAGCTAAATAAAATAACTGATATGAAAATAATTAGAAAAATTAAACCACCCTTCACAAACCCCAGCTATTAATAACAATTACGGCTATTAATATCATGCAGCCAGAGGCCCTGGCACTCCCAGCGCCACGCCTGCCTGGCTCTAAGATTGGACACAGACTCCTAGGACCAGCAGCAAAGTTAGCTGTGAGGAAAGGAGGGTCTGACCCAGAGTTTTGCCTCCCCCCTCCTCCCTCACACACTCTTTTCAGCTCTACCTTTTATGACAAGCTCCAGGGGCTCACTGGGCTCAGACCACTTGAAGGGGCGCTTCTCAGTGTGAGTTCGGCAGCTATAATTGCCTTCGTCTTTATCCTCCATTCTTTGGATTGTAAAGAAAGCTTCTCTCCCAACAGTACCAAGTTGCTGGACAGGTTCCTGCAGTCCCTCCTTATACAGAGCAAACCCCATGCCTGCCAGCCATCCTTTGCAACGGATTTGCAGTTCCCGGCCCCGGATTGGGGGGGAAGCAGAAATGACAGGTTTGGGGAGGATGTCTGGAAAACAAAATGGTGTGGAAAAGGAGTCTCAAGTTTGGAGGTGCCCAGATGGGACACTTAGAGTCACTTTGTCAGCAAAAAAGAAATCCATCCTGAACTGTCAGTCTCCTCTCACCCTCTTACCCACCCCGCTCCCCCATTTCAGTGTCCTTCCTCTCCTACCTGCAGCATAAGCCCCTTGACTCCTTGTCTCTGTGCATTCTCCCACCCCCAGTAACAGTGTTAAGAGTCTCAGGGGCACTGGGGATTACTCTGAAAAGACCCTCAGCCTTTTCTTACCTGTCCCCACCAGCTCAAGTGCCTCACTGGGCTCCGACACAGCCATCTCCTCCCATGAATGGCAGTGATAACTCCCGGTGTGGCTTTGGGTCAGGGCACCAAGGGGGAAGGCAGCCCGGACCTGTTCTGAGGCCGGGCGAGTTGCGATCCACCCGGTTCCGTCCTTCAGCAACACAAACTCCTTAGTTGAGCCAGAAGGGCTTCTGCACCAGAGGGTTAAGTTCTTCCACGGGGCCAGAGGGAAGTTGGTCTCTGCCCACAGCTCAGGCTTCGGGGTTGGCATGATTATTTCTAGAAACAGCAGAATTAATAAAGCCATCCTCCCTCCTCCCCCTCCTCCCCTTTTACTTGCCCTTGAACCCCCCTACCCAGATCACACTGCCCACCTCCCCTTTCAACTCAAATCCAAACCCTTTCCTTCCTTCCACAGGTGCTGGGGAAAGAGGAAGCTGTCTCAGCTGAGCCTCAGAAAAGTGCAGAAGCTTGGGGAAAATTTTGCAGGCGGAGAGGCAGAGTTGGAGGCTGAATTTTGCCAGCAACTTTAGCAAGTGCCCCTTCCTGGCTGTCCTTCCCTCCCAACCAGTCCCTCCCTGGCCACTGACACTGTAGTTATTTCGGATCTCCAGGGAGGAATGCCCCAGTCTGGAACAGGAAAAACTCACCAGTCTCTTCTGTCAATACCCCATTGCACAGTCCTGCAAAAGAAATTACTGCCAGGCTCTGCCCCCTCCCCCACGGAACTTCACCCCGGCCTTCTGCCCAGGCTCCTACCCCACCCCCTGGTACTCACCACAGCAGAGAAGGGCCATGATTATGAAGAGCATGGTGACCCCTTGAGCTGTTCCCAGCAACCAGGCTTCTCTAGCGAGACCAGAACAAGATGAGAGGAGTTGCTGAGATTAGGGGGAGGGTGGAGAGAAGGGGGCGGCAATTTATGTCATTGGCTTATGCACCACCCAATAGGGATTGGATGCAGCCAGGATAATGGGAAATAATCTTTTCTGACATCGATGGCTTTTCTTTTTGAGGGCCTTACCATTTACAAACCTCTTGCTCTTTCGTGACCCACGTACCTCCCCACCCTCCTCCTCCCCACCCTCCTCCTCCCCAGCCTATATCATGTGTCAGCTCCTCATGGCCCCTGATTAGGCTGTTGCTGGAATTAAGATGTCAGATGTGAAAATGCTTTTGTAACTCCAGCTCTCAGAACCCCTGGAGCTCAGTGTGATTGGCAGCTCTGGGTGGTGTGTGTGGGGGTGGAGGGAGAAATCTTGGGTGTTTCACCATCATCAAGTTTAAGTCTGGAAGCAGTTTTTACTATGGCAGTATTGGTCCTCAGACTCACCTGCCTCACCTGCCTTTGTTATGGAAGGGTTGCCTAGGCAGCTCCAGTGATTTACCAGAGGATTGTACTCTTAAGTGCTGAGCTAAACTTGTCAGAGTGGGATCGTTCTACCCCCACCCAGATTATGACTGGAAATGTGCAGCAGTTTGGGGCTATGAATCCTGTCAAATTAGATGCTATTAAGCCAAAATCCATTTGAAAATTTTTAAGAAAATATTGACCCTACTTCCTGGTCAGGAAAATATGCCTTTCAAGGTGCTTTCTCTAAAATCTGCTTTCTAAACTCATTTTTAGGTGCAGTGGTCCTGGGCTGAAGTAGAGCACATGAAGCTACATTGTTTCTGTGCCCCTGGCTTGCAGGTTACCCCAGTGTATGTGAGACTCAGGATAGATTCTAAGGAGAACTAGAACTCGACCCCCACTGAAACTTTGAAAACTCAAAGGGTGGTGGTTTTTGCAGAAGGTTTAGGTGGCTCCCTTCTCATTACCGAAGCACTCTGTCCTAAAGATCCCAGCGGAAAACAAACACACACAAACATAGTCATCATCCATTGTGTACTGAATACTCCCAGAAACACAAATGCCTGTAATCATGGTGGTGGGGGGACACGTACAGCCAGGAGCCGAGGTTGAGGGGAAGTAGGCAAGGCATTCAGGAGCTGAAGACCCCACCAGGCTGGAGCTGTCATTTCTCTTCTTGTTTTCAAACAGAATAGCCTGAGCACAGGCCATGGAGATGGGGCGAGAGGGTGTTGGCCTTAGGGATGCAAAGAGATCAAGGGAAATGGCAGAAGAACCTGTTTGGCTTGCCATTTTCTGGGTCATGGGAAGTGGTCTGATTCAATGGCCCAATCCATTGCCATGTCAGATGCCCATGCAAGTGAAAATCATATTCTCAAAAATCTCTGCACAGGTAGTTGGAGACCAGAGTGGCAGAGAGAATGGTTTCTATGGCCACTAGGATAAACCACAAGGCCCTCTATCCCTTGAGAGCTAGGGATAAGGGTGAAAAGTTGGGATTGGAGTTGGATAACATCCTGGGCAACAGGGCAGCATTGCTTCTTACAAAAGAAAAAGTTCTGATCAAGTTAATGTGGGAGACATCAATCGTCTCTGAGGGGCAGGATGGTATGGGAGGGAGATTTGGGTACTCTCCTGGTGGGGATATTAGTGAATGAGGTCCTGATTACTTCTCTAGCCTCTGAGAATTATGCATTTCTCTCTGGCTTGGATGCTGACTCCTCTGTGAGGTGAAAGAAACAGTTGGGATGAGAAAGTCTTTTCTCTGAAGCACAGAGGGTGGGTGATACAAAAGGTGTGCCCCTATGGCTTGTTTCAATTGGATCATGACTCATTCCTGAGTCTCTGGAGAGCCTGGACTCAGCTAGATTGAGGAACAGGGGGATGGGACAAGACAATTACCTGATTTTGAGACTCCAATATTTCCACCTTATCCACAGCACTACCAACAGCAAGGCAACCAGCTGCACAATTAGGGACAACCTGATAGCTTCATTCAGAATGTAATTCCAGGTGAGCAAGCCTGTGGCCAGAGAAGACCAGAATCAGGGATCTTGATGGGGACAGAGGCAGGTGAAAACATTCATGAGGGGAGGGGAAGTTTGTTACTGAAGGTGAAGGAAAGGTGAGATAGAAGTGGCCTTGTTTTTCATGAAGACTAGGAGCCTTGAAAGTATCCTGCTCACTGCCTTTGAGTGATTGTGAGACCATCCCAAGGGAAGGATGCCCAAACTCAAGGACCCTGACTTTCAAGCTCCTGATTCCACTTTCCATATCTTTCTGGGCACTGCTCCAGGATCCCAGCGGTATCCTGGACAAAGCCATGAAGGAGTGTCCCTAAGAAGAGTTGTCCTCTCACCTGCTGGCTCCATTAGCTCCTCATTATCGATGTTGGTGGTATCCAAGAGCTGAAGTGGTTTGTCTTCTCCTTTTTTATAGAGAGCAAGCCCCACTCCATCCACTGGCCTTCGATACCACAGGCTCACATTGTGACCCATTTGGACCACAGGACTGGGCTGAGCAAGTAGCGAAGTCTTGGGAAAAGTGTCTAGGATGAGACCCAAAATATAAAGGGCTAATAGTCTGACTTCCCCCTCCCACTACTTAGGGATCTTTTCCTCCTCTTCCTCCAGTCCACCCTTGGCAAATCCCATCCTAAGCCTAGTTACACAAATTTTGCTTCCTTCCCCACTATTAGCCCTAGCTGCATGATTAGGATCTCCAGGATCCCAGAGGGAGTTGTTAATCTTTACCCTCTAACATAGGTCCCGTGGCATCCCCATCTCTTATCGGTTACCCAGATTTTCAGGATATCACTAAGGAGTGAACCCCTGTATGACCCATCATAGTAAAAACAAAGGTAATGTCCAGCATCATGGATTTTCAAAGCCCGGAAGAAGAAATATGCCTCATTTTTTATTAGCATCTTGCGATAAAAGGACTTCTCCAAGTCTTCAAGTCTTATTAAAGCAAAAGTCTTTCCATAGATTGGCCCTTGACACCTGAGATTCAGGCTTTCTCCAGGTGCCATTATGGGTCCAGGACAAGCTGTGAGAGTTGTTTTGGGATAGAGGCCTAGAAAGGGAAGAGACCCTGAATTAGAGGTAGGATGATTCTTCCCTATTATCTTCTGTTTTTTCTTAGTTTCTTTAAACAGAAAGTGATAGCTGAAATTTACCCTCTGCTCCCTCTCCTTCCTTGAATCTCTGCCTCTTCTAGGAGGTAATCAAGGGTAAATTCACTTGTGCCTCTGCCTTCTCACCAGACTATCAGCTCTATTGAGCTCTAACTATGTGTAGGGGTATGTGTCAGTCGAATACCTACATCTGTAATTTCCTGTATCTTTAGGTCCCTGAAATGTCAAATGTAGTTCTTCCAACTACTGAAAAACCAAACTTCTAAAAAATTACTTTGATTTCATCTTTGTAGAGCATGAATGCAAATGAAGTATTAAGGATGAATTTTGAACAAATTAACCCCACGTAAGAACCTACTTTCGTACACCTGAAATCTATGTAATTTTACTAACAATTGTCACCCCAATAAATTTAAAAAATAAATTTAAAAAAAAAGAAACTACTTTCAACAGGAGATTGAAAGAAGCCAATAAGGATAGATTGGCCAGTAAGTCTGCAACCCAAAGGAATGTGTTAATGGGTCCACACCCTCGTTTCCATGTATTGCTCCTCCAAGGAGATTATACTACAAAATAGATGGCAAACCTTTCCATACTGCTCCTTCTTACTCACCCCAATCCTAGGTAGACCCACCCATCCATTATTGGGAGGATCAGCTCTATCATATGCTCATTGAGCATTTAGGATGTGTCAGGCATCATGTTGGTCTAGGAATATGCAAGTAAAGAAGACATAGTCCCTATCAGCAAAAAGCTCATGGCTCATTGGGGGATACCAGTGAACAGGTAACTGCAGAAGTGTGTGCTAGTGGAATCTACACTAATAGGACATTCATACAATGAAAATCCATAAGCACAGTCCAAACAGACCTTTGTTCTTTGATTCTCAATAAAAAGCTATACTAGTAAAATTAATATCTGTCATTTATTGAGAACTTATGTGCCAAGCACTATACATATATTTAGGTGAATCCTCACAACAACCCTGTGAGGTAGGCATTATTATTATACCAATTTTGCAAATCAGGAACATGAGGCAGTGAGGCATACGGTAGGTTGGAGAGATAACTGTTATCCCATATTAAAGTGAAGGAAACCAAAGCACAGAGAGGTAAAGTCACTTGTTCAAGATCACACAGGGAGGTAGTGTCAGAGGTGAAACTAGAAACCAGGATTACTGCTGTTAAGACCAGGGTACTTTCTGTAACACCACAGCTTTCCCCAAGCATATTTAGCTTTATGGAGAAACTAAAATAAATGTGGCCAATTCTATCTAGAAGCATCCAAGCCATGGTGTAGGGGAGCTGAGCCTGGGGTGTGTGTCTGACTTTTTGACATTTTGGGGAGGCTCCTGCTGTGTTTAAAGCTTGTTACTACCTTACTGGATCTGTATATACAAGACTAAAGCAATTTATAAAGCCATTTCTAAAATACAAACTATCGCTTTCTTCTTCATTTTTTGTTTATCACTTAGCAATTCATTCTATTTTCCACACTAAAATATCATAATCAGAATAAAACTACATTTAAAAATTTAAATATCAGTTTATAAGACTGCAGTGGCAGTGCCTGGCACATATTAAGTGCTCAATGAATATAGTCTAATGAAGGAATGCATGCACTATATTCAACAAGTAGAAAACAACAAAGCTGTGATGATCTGAAACTGCTGGATATTTTGCTGGGCTCACTCACTAGCCTTTTGACTGGCTCCCAAACATCTGCCACATAGCATGCGTGATTCTAATTTTCATCTCAGTAAAATGATATATGACTAGCTCCTGGGCCTTGCAGAGCCTAGGAACTGGCCAAGGAAAGTAAAATCAGAAACCCTGTCTCATCCAGCCATGATCCCAGGGACAACAATCATCAGACCCCAACAGCCATAGCCACACCCACCTGCCACAATCAGCTTCAGGGGGTTGCTGGGCTCTGACCACAAAGTGGGGAGCATCAGAATATGAGTGCGGCAGATGTAAACCCCTTCACTCTCAGGTGTCATGTTGGAAATGGAGAAGATGGCCACTGTCCCAGTTGGGACTTGGTAATCCACGGGCTCTGCATATCCCTCTTTGAACAGCATGAATGCCAAACCCTGCAGCCAGCCATGGCAGAGTATGTTAACATTACATCCAGGAAGAGGAGAGTTCTCGGACTGGATCCATAAAATGGGCTTGGGCAGCTGGCCTGGAAGGAGGGAAGGAACTAGAATTCAGGTAGAGCAAGAATAGTGCTGCTCAGGAGAGCTCTACTTAAATGAGCCTTTCCTGTATGATCCTTATTTGCCACCCCTTCTTTCCCCATCTCAGGTCTTCCCTAAGTTGAGAGCTTGCCTTCTAAATCTGTTCCAGAGTATGCATCCTCAGTCTGCATTGCAGTGTGGGCAGTATGGAGAGTATGCACTTATTTACTAATTGTGGAGTGTGCACATGTACGTATGCATGCATTTGAGGTAAATGAATAGATGAATTAAACAAATCCTGCACTAGAAAGGCAAGTTTGAATCCCAGGAGCTGGAGTTTATTCTTGATTAGCTAACTCTGTCTTCTTACCTGGTGCCTCCAACTCTAAAACTTTACTGGGCTCTGACCAGCCTGTCTCCTTCCAGTAGCAGCACCTGTAAAGACCTGTATTGGATTTAGTAAGGGCACCTATGGAGAATGAAACTTGGAAGGTCTTATAGGAGGGTTGGATACAGGTCATCTGTGTCTTATCCTTCAGTAGCAGAAACTTGCTTGAAATCTGAGAAGGGCTTTTGCACCAAAGTGTGACGTTTTCCCAAGGTGCCTGGGGGTAGTTGGTCTCTATCCACAGCTCCGGTTGAGATTGCATCACTATTATTACCAAAAATCACAAAAATGTGAGTAGTCCAACCCTCTCCCTCCCATAACATGCCCCACAGTGTATCTTAAAATTAGCCCTGACCCAGATTATTCCTTTTGTCTTCCCTTGGGGACAGAATTGTCTGCTCATGTGGGGGTGGGATAGGGACCCCCACAGGGGACAAAGGATATTTGTTCAAGGAATCTAAGTGAGTTGGGGAATAAAATGCAATAATGGCTTCCTTTCCATCTGAAATAAAGCTCTTTACTATTTTGTGGGAAACCAAGTCACAAAGTAAGGGCTTTGATTCCCAACCAATGCAATCTGGGAATTGTCTTTGGAATCTCACGGCATTTATGTCCAGGACCATCGACGCAGGCCGATGTCTTGGAACCTTCAGGAAAGAAGGTATTGAGGTGGCAAGACTCACTTACCTATTGATGTCATACCCAGACTAAGCCCTGAAAAGAGAGATTATGGTAAAGGAAGGTCCCTTCATTGTTCCCACCTACCCTCAATACTTTCCTCTCCCTCCCCAAGGTGCCCACTCATAGGGGTATTTATGACAGGGTTACTTGCCCCTCACCCTTTCCTTGTACTCACGAATGCAAAAGAGCAAGAGAGTCAATGTCCATAGCATGGTGGCCCCCTCCCCTGGCCTGTCCAGGGTCATGGGGCCTCTGGTGCTCAATGTACACTTCAAGACTTGAAGGGTTTTGCCCCTTAGCAGGTGATGAGATCTAAAAATAGAAGTGTTTTTACTCAGGAGACTTGTCTTGCTTCTTAAAGTTTAGTTTGGATCACTAAACTGCATTTGACAACCCTACTACCTTCCATTCCCTCACAGGCATACAAGGTATTACAAAATATTATGAGGTCACCTGTTACTTTGTCCCCTTGCCCTTTTTCTCCACTCCCCCCTCCACCCACCCAAGGTCTTTGCTGGTATCTAAAATGTCAGATATTTTGGGGATGGCCAGTTAGCTCAGTTGGTTGGAGCGTGGTGCTGATAGCACCAAGTTTGCCGGTTCAATCCCCGCATGAGCTATTGTGAGCCGCACTCTCTTTAAAAAAATAAAATTTAAAATAAAATAAAATAATAAAATAAAATAAAAATAAAATGTCTGTTTCTCCCTGGGCTCTCAAAGGGCCAGAGGGGCGACCTAATCCAGACAAGCAGAAGCCCCATGGGATGAAGGAGATGGGAGGTGTAGAGACACACCTTTACAGAAGATAGGTGATAGATACATATAGATATAGATATAAATATATAGATACACACACACACATATATTCTGAGTCCTCCAACAATGTAGCAAAGAAAGTGTTCCTACCATCCCCATTTTGCTGGCAAGGAAACTGAGACTTAGAGAGGATATATAATTTGCCCAAAGTCAAAAGGTATTAAATATCAGAGCCAAAACTTCAGAAACATATTTAACTCCAATGCCTATGCTCTAAAACCAGTATTTAGAGGCAGCCCTGTCCCTCATTCTCACCCTCCCATAACTCTCCCATCTCATCCCATCCAGGCCTTCCTTCTGTGGAATGCTTCAGATCCAATATTATTCTCATTCTTATCTCTTACCCCACAAAGCTCAAAAGCTTCATCTCAAGTAAGTTTTGGGGAATCAAGCTGATTGAGCTAATCAATATTATTATAAGATGTAAATTATTTATTGGTTGTCTATAATTTATAAGCATTTTTGTTTGTTGCCCCTAAGTAAAAAAAGATAATTGTTTTAATTTCAGGGAGTAGGTCAAAGATTTGAGTTCCGGCAAACTTTCTCATTTTCTAAAAATCACTATTGACCACAGGCCCTGCATGTACACAAGGTAGACTCCTTATGCTTTTCTGCCTTCTCCCACCCCACCCAGAGTATACTTTTGCCAAGGGGAGGTATATCTCCACTATACAAATTCAGGCTCTTTCCTTCACCAACTCTATTCAGAGTCTGAGGTCCTGGATGACCCCAGTTTTATCCTATTTCAGGAGAGAGGGGTAAGGGCGGGTCCCAGAACAGAAAGGGGCTGAATTTCCTTTCCAAACTGATCCTAGTGCCGCTGCCTCTAACTTGTCCAGTGCTAACACTGGGCAGATGGAGCAAGAGGAAAATGAATATTCATTTTCAAACATCTGGGCTGTAGGAAGCAAGCAGATTGTCAGAGATCCAAAGAGGCACAGTTTCCTTTTGCATTTCACCCTTTGCTTTCAAGGATGTTCAAATTACTTTCTCTGAACTTTTCCTATCTGTAAAGTTGGGGAATAATATATACCTAGCATTGTTGTGTTAGATCAAAGATAATATATGTACAGTGCCAGGTACATAGTGAACATTTCATAAGAAGGTGGCTATTTTTCTTCTTCTCAAAAGAGACATCAACCTGATATAGGACCTTAAAGATGCTCTTTCCATCTTACCTGTTACAGCCTTTTGTACCTACTCCTCTCAGGACCAGGACCAGGGCCAGGCCAGGGCCAGGCTTGGGTGCCACCCTGTTGCTTTGTTCCCCTGAGACTTGGAGTCAGGATTTATTGGAGAAGCCACGTTCTACTGCCAAGGGAAAGGTTCAACCTGGGATTCTTCCCATGAATGCCATCTGAGATTCCAGCCTTCCCACTTGGACCCCTAAACCAGGGGTTTGCCTCCTGGGGGCTAGAGTGGAATCAGGGAAGTTGGGCTGCTCAGCATGACTGAACCCTCCCCAATCACTAAGAAAACTGTACCATTTATATCCAGGCAAAATGATGAATCTTAGGCCCAGGGAACTTGGAAAGCAGCTGCAAGCTTCAGGTTAATTAGCCATGCACATTTTGGGCCTTTCACATCCCCACCCAACCCCCAATTTCAGCAGTCTAGACTTTGTACCCTCCCCTTCTACTCCACCCCAACTGCTTTCCCCACCCTTAGGCAGCGCCAAAGTGCTTTTGACGGTGATATACACGGAGTATCTAATGGCTCGCTCCCATGCACAGCTTTACGGGCTCCAGGAATCAGAGGTTTGGCTCAGCAGGGTGCCGGGTGCGGGATCAGCTGAGGGTTTGGAGGAAAGCCTGATAAGGACAAGGGAAGATATCTACAGTGCCCAGAGATTATCAGCGAGGCAAGGCTGGAATGGGGAAGGAAAAGAAAGGAAGGGATGAAGAGGGTGGGGGATTAATTACAGCGGAGAGACTATTTTGGGGTTTTGTTTAAGATCTGATGGCCAGTATTTAATCTTCAGCCACTGGAGTATGCGCTCATTTGCAGGTACTTACGGTAGTTGACGGCCCGCTCAGAGACGTTGGAGATTCTCCAGCAGCTCCTCCAGATGCAGCAAACTGCCCAGCATGAGAAGAGCTGTCTAAGGACAGCCTCTCAGGCTTCGCGCCCCGCCTCCCTCTTTCCCGCCTGCTCGCAGTCCTGTTCCAACCTCCTCCCCTCCCTCTGCCAGGCTCTGGGAGACCACCTACACTAACTCTGCTTGACACCTGCAGTCCTCTGACAACCAGGATTTCTATGCCCCTCCCAACTCTAAGCCTGTCTCTCGACTCCCTGCAGAGGTTGCTGGAGCCAAATTCAGATCTCTGCCCCTTTCCCTGTCGCTAAATTTCACTGGGTCACTGTATTCTGGAGGGGAGAGGGCCAGCACTTAAGATTGCCAAAGCTGTAGGTGACTCTTCTCCAGCTCCCCAATGTGTTAAAAGGGATCTCGTATCTTCCTCTGCTGGTTTAATGCCCCACTTATGCATAAACATTACCACCATGGTTTAAATGCTTGCTATGTGACTCTGGGCCCTGGGTATCTACTATTTATAATCTTCATAGCAGTTCTACAAGATGCGCTAATTCCCTCAATTTTACAGATGAGAAACTGAAGCTCAGAGAGGGTTAAGTAACTTGAACAGCCTTCAAAGTCCATCTTGGAATAAAAGCCTAGGCTTTAGAGACATATAAATTAGGACTTCAGTCCAGGTTCCATTATTCAGTTGCTGAGTGACCTCAAGTGAGTGAGTCTCTGAGTCATAGTTTCTGCACCTGTTTTATTGTTTCAGTTTTTTTTTTTTAAAGCTATTGTACAGGGCTTCCATGGGATAGTGCAAGTAAAACTTATAGCACAGTAAGCTTGGTACATGGTAGGTGCTCAATAAATGATAGCTGCTGCTGCTACCACTACTACTATTACTAACCTGTAAAACATTCACCAAATGCCCTAGAGTAACATGATTTCAATGACGTAGACAACCTTTCACTAATTTAGGTGACCGTGAAATAGTTTTTGAAATAACAATGTATAGATAAGATACTACCCAAAGCACCTGACATATATGATGGGATCAAAGTGTAGTATCTAATGGATTCACAGATCAATTGATTGTTGGAAGAAATAGCCAGATTTTTCTTTATGTGCATATTTTCACCTTCATGAAAGATTAAATATTATCTACAGAAAAATACAGTAATTTGAGAGCAAACTATGCAAAAATAAAGTAGCAGGCTTTTTTAATCAGAAAATTGAATACCATATCTTCACGCATCAGGTGATATCAATTGTGGCTTCCTGGCACCTTCTTTTCCCATACACCATTATAAACTGCAGATTATCGCATAAGGAAAAGAATAGCAATATTACTATAAATCTGTGTTTGGGGGCAGCAATTATTTAGCCTCTCTAAGCTGCAGTTTTCTTATCTGTAAAATGAGGATAATAATTGTACTTACTATCACGCAGAGTTTTGGGTAGGATTGAATGAAAATCCTCCTGTAAACCACTATGTAGTGCCTGGGACACAGCAAGCATCCATTAATTCCATAAATGCTGAGTATTTTCTTTGTGCCAGGCATTGTTGTAGATGCTGACAATTTAGAGAGAATGGCAGTTTCTGCTGTTAAGGAGTTTGTAGTCTAAGGATAAACACTGGTAGAGAGTGAGGAGTGGGATCTAGCCAGAGAAGGAGGTGCCATGAGAGTCAGAGGATTGCAATAGGCCAGACCCGTGGCAAGGAATGGAGAATTGCAAGCAGGTTACTGTTGCTGTGGGTCTAAAGGAGGGCTGTGAAAGAAGAGAAGGAGGGGACAGCAAGTGTTTCTGAAACATTTAGGAGGTAAAATTGGCCTGATGTGTTAGCTTTTTGGAACACAGTAGTGAGAGTCATTGTCTGTCAGGGTGAGAATATATATGCAAGTTTTCAAAACAGGTATATAGAAATCACTATGATAGTACCAAGCAGTATAAATATTAACTCATTGTGTCCCCATAACAACCCTATGTGATGACTATCATTATCAGCCCCATTTTACAGATGAGGAAACTGAAATGTAAAGCCATTAAGCAAATTGCCTGATGTCTACACAGCCAGGAAGTGGCACAGCTAGGATTCACATCCAGGTAGTCTGTATATACAGTCCTATGTTTTGTTTTTCTTTTTGTTTTTTTTTTAACTGAAACCACTTTATTGATTTTACTATATCTCTAAAAAAGGTCCTATATAGATTTCTGAAACTTTTTATGCAAAGTAACTGAACAACTTTTTATTTATTTATTGGGGTGACAATTGTTAGTAAAATTACATAGATTTCAGGTGTACAGTTCTGTATTACATCATCTATAAATCCCATTGTATGTTCATCACCCAGGGTCAGTTCTCCTTCCATCACCATATGTTTGATCCCCCTTACCCTCATCTCCCACCCCCCACCCCCCTTACCCTCTGGTAACCACTAAACTATTGTCTGTGTCTATGAGTTTTTGTTTCTCATCTGTTTGTCTTCAGTAACTGAACAACTTCTTAACTGAACAACTTTGTAGCTCTATCATTCTTTTTTGGATTGAGGTATAATTGGCATACAACATTATATTAGTTTCAGGTTACAACATAATGATTTAATATTTGTATATATTGTGAACTGCAGTCTAATATTCTTAACCACTACCCTACGCTGTCTCAGCATTGAATGTATGCTTGGAATGATACAACTAAAAAACAAACAAAACAAAAAAACCCAAACAGATGTGAAAGTAGTTAGTGAAAGAGAAAAGCAACAATTAAATGCATTAATAATGTAGAAAAAACATTATTAAAGCATCCCCCTGCTCTCTGTAAGTCTTTGAGCTGAGGCTTGTGTTCTTTGAACAGCAGCCTGAATCTAGAGCCCAGAAGCCCCACTAACTCGCCATGGAAGCCTAATAAAGGTCCTGGGACTGTGTAGGTGAGACTACCACTCACTCTTACCTTTTGCTCTGGGACACTATGGAATCTTGAAGGGACTTATTATTCAAGCTTCATAGAAGCCCCTCATTCAAATTACGGCTGACAATTGAGATACTGGAGCCTCCATCTCTAGGCTACCTCTGTGGGTCTTAAACTTTGCAGCCTGCCTGAAAATGGAGAAACATTCTCTGGCCAACCTCCTCAGGGAAAACTTGAGTGGCCCAATATTATAAAGATGGTGGTAGAGGCCAACAGGGTCTGGGGCTGTGTCATAATTGAGATGGAGTTCTTTATGTTGGCTCTGCTGGCCTTCCCCCATCGGGAATCCAGCAGGCCTATGGCTCTGTGACTCCGAATCTTACATAATTAAGACAGGGGGATTGTAATGGTGGCAATAAATCTTCTATTTTGAGATTTGGATCTCTGGTATAATTTGATTTAACAAGTATAATTTAGCTTGGGATTTTTTTGAAAGCTTTCTTTGCTTTCTTTCCACCAAATGTTAATGATTCTGTTTATGCATTTACTATGCATACCAGTTTCAATGGTTCTGTTTACTTCAGCCCAATACAGGCCCTGCGACTTGGGATAGGTTTTGCATCTGTATGGGATCCACTCAGGGTTCCCTTAAATCTACATAACACATGCAAAGGTTCTGATAACCAGCTTAACTGCACCTACCCCCACCCCAAGGGACCAAGTCAAAATCAATAGAAAGTTCCATTACAAGCTGAAGCAATTTACCTCCTGGTTAGAAAATATAAAACTTGAGACGAAACAAAGACTCGACGCAGTAGTATTCAGCAGACTCTGCCAAGCCGACTGTCCTCTTACTTTAATTAATCTTCTTTCTGTATTTCTACCTGACTTGTGAATTCTTCCACGAACCATAAGTGAGCAGCCACAATATCACACACACACACACACACACACACACACACACACACACACACTCACACTCCAAGGAGCCTGAGTTTCTCCTGGTTTATTACTCTAAAGCTGGCTGATATTAAACAACTGCTCTTTCAAGGAACATTTTGAGAATGACTACTCTTATTCTTGGTGGTTAGGGCCCCCCTGACTCTCCATCCTCTTAAACTGGTGAGATGGACAGGAGGGGGCTGGTATAGGAGCTCCCACCCTCACTATCCTGGAAAGTGGTAATACCACAAAATATTCCTGAGCTATACCCCTTTTCACTTTCAATCCTTGAGCATGGGTGCTAGAAGAGGGTTCCTGCAAAAGCTTCAGAATCAACTATTATGGATTATGAGACAAATGTTAAACACAAAATTTTATTGAGTACATGCTATTCATATTTAAGTAGGGAGTATGGTAGGGGTAGGACTAATGTGATTTGTAAGACAGGGTTTCTAAGCTCCAAAGACTCAGCCTAGAGAGAAAAAAAGAGCAACTGTCTTATAAAAGCTGTAGTGGGGGCCAGAGGAGCACTAGAAACACTTCAAGAAGGTGGAGCTCAAAGGAGGTGAGGCACCAAGGGCCATGTAAGTGCACAGAGTGGTCTCGTGAGCCTTTCTCTATAACTCAGTCCAGTGTAGGATGATGAGATTTTTAAAAGCTAAATCTGTTTTATAGTCAAGCCAGGAGAAGCACAGGACAAATCTGGCCTCTTCCCAGTGATATGCTGGAGCTGGCTAGCAGTGGTTCAGGAGAGATGAATGTGTCATCTTATCTCAACCAGCATCAGTAATATCACATTGGTAGTTTAAAATTGGCCATGAACAGAAAATTTACACTAGTGAAGTGAATGCTGTAAATCAGTTTCTCCCGCTCCCCCAGGGAGCTGTTTGTTAAACATTTACTAGCAAACCACTTTCTTCCAGTTTTATATTTCAGGATAGTGATTCTCACTGGTAAACAGGAACTACCAAGGATCCTGATAATTTTCTTACACTCTCAAGAGAGTGGTGAGCATTGTCTACTCCACCCCACCCCACCTCCATTTTCAATGCTGTGGTAAGCCACCTAAGGACTGTGTCAGATCTCTACAACATTTGCTGCAGTCAGTTTGCTAATTAATACGTTTTAGTACCCTTCCCCACTCCCTAATATCTTTCAGTCATCATCCTCTTCTGCAATGGAGAGGGTATGTGGAGCAGACAAGTAAGGAACTAAGGTGGGACTAGACAAACAGTGTTCTGGGACAGTAAAGAGGCCCAATCAGACAGATTAGCTTCCAACAGAAAGACCTGGTGGAAGTTGGAGCTTTGGTGGTGAGAAGTACCTTATGTTAAAGGTGGAAAGAGAAGCTGGAGCCCACCCACAGAGCTTGGATTTTCATTTATTCTTTGTCAGGCATTTCAATTATTAAAGGCTCAGTTTGGGGCACTAAGTCACTTGCAGAAGCTGTAACTGAGGGTATTTTCAGGACTGTGAAAGGAAGATCCTAGAATAAATCAAATACAAGTGATGAACCAAACTGAAACTTATTTAATCAAAATACTCATTGTGAGCCATAAGCATAAAGGCCTGCCTGTCACAAAGCAAACCAAGACTGAGATTACCTAGGTGAATTTAACTTGAGGTTAATGGGTTGAAAAAGAAAATGAAGTTTTGTCGTGTTCCAATCTAACATGGCCACAAGGTTCTGTTTGGCCCATGTAGTTTGCCTGTACCCAAATACCAATCTGTTCCCGAATAATAATCCTCCTAGCATCACAAAATGCCTTTTATTTATATGAAGAACAGCAAGGAGACATGTATGTGCTTATATGTTGTATGCACCTGAGTAAAGGGGGCGGGGGTTCAGGGATAGACTTATAAAATGAAATACGGCTCTGAGGGTGGGCTGCCAAGTATTCCACTGTCCCTTTTTTCGTGTGTTAGATAAAGTTGATAGCCCCAGAAGAAAAGAGGTGGGCTCAGCCCCACTGCCTGGGGTGGGCAGGGAGAGTGGCTCTTTTTAGCAGTTTAGGTCTGACACAGGCAGGATACTTTAAAGTGCCTGTGCCAGGAAAGCCTTCTTTCTGTGAGTCTACCTTGCCTTCAGTGTATCCAAATTGTAGGCATTTTCATGGGTGGGTGAGGAGAAGGGAATATCATTCAGGAACATTTAATCACTTGTCTAAAGGAAAGTATAGAAGTGAACAATTGTGTTATTTTATTCCAATTTATTGTATGATTAACCCATTATATAATGAAAGTTAAATGGAGTTATCTAAACTGCAAGAACAATACAAATTAGCAATTTACAAACATGATTGCAACATCACCCACTGTTTACAATCTGTTTCTAAAATTATCGGTTTATAGGAAATCATTTCAAAATACATGCATCTCTTTGAGTTCTACTTGTTTTGTGCTCAAGGATATATTGAGATTTTCTACAAGATTTAAGTAGCCTTGACAGAGGGTGCGGGAAGAATTTCTTTATTTAAACAAGTCTGTTAATTTCATATTTTTTATTCCTTTCTTTTTTTTTTAAATTTTATTAAATTTATTGGGGTGACAATTGTTAGTAAAATTACATAGATTTCAGGTGTACAATTCTGTATTACATCATCTATAAATCCCATTGTGTGTTCATCACCCAGAGTCAGTTCTCCTTCCATCACCATATATTCGATCCCCCTTACCCTCATCTACCACCCCCACCCCCCGCCCCCATTACCCTCTGGCAAACACTAAACTATTGTCTGTCTCTATGAGTTTCTGTTTCTCATTTGTTTGTCTTGTTCTTTTGTTGTTTTTGGTTTATATACCACATATCAGTGAAATCACATGGTTCTCTGCTTTTTCTCTCTGACTTATTTCGCTCAGCATTACTCTCTCAAGATCCATCCATGTTGTCACAAATGTTCCTATATCATCTTTTCTTACTGCCGAATAGTATTCCATTGTGTATATATACCACAACTTCTTTATCCATTCATCTATCGAAGGACATTTTGGTTGTTTCCATGTCTTGGCCACCGTAAACAAAGCTGCAATGAACATTGGAGCACACGTGTCTTTATCTCTAAATGTTTTCAGATTTTTTGGGTAGATACCAAGGAGAGGGATTGCTGGGTCATATGGCAATTCTATTCGTAATTCTTTGAGGAACCTCCACACTGCCTTCCATAACGGCTGCACCAGTCTGCATTCCCACCAACAGTGTATGAGGGTTCCTTTTTCTCCACAGCCTATCCAACATTTGTTATTATTTCTCTTGTTGATGATAGCCATTCTGACTGGGGTGAGGTGATATCTCATTGTGGTTTTGATTTGCATTTCTCTGACGATTAGTGATGTTGAGCATTTTTTCATATGTCTATTTGCCATTTGTATGTCCTCTTTGGAGAAATATCTCTTCAAGTCCTCTGCCCATTTTTCAATTGGGTTGTTTGTTTTTTGTTGTTGAGTTGCATGAGTTCCTTGTATATTCTGGATACTACCCCTTATCAGAGACACTGTTTGCAAAAATCTTCTCCCATTCAGTTGGTGGCCTCTTTATTTTGTCAATGGTTTCTTTTGCTGTGCAGAAGCTTTTAAGTTTCATATAGTCCCATTCGTTTATTTTAGCTTTTACTTCCATTGCCTTTGGAGTCAAGTTCATAAAATGCTCTTTGAACCCAAGGTCCATAAGTTTAGTACCTATGTTTTCTTCTATGCAGTTTATTGTGTCAGGTCTTATGCTTAAGTCTTTGATCCATTTTGAATTAACTTTGGTACATGGTGACAAATAGCAGTCCAGTTTCATTCTTTTGCACGTGGCTATCCAATTCTCCCAGCACCATTTATTGAAGAGGCTGTCTTTGCTCCATTGTATGTTTTTAGCTTCTTTGTCAAAAATTATCTGTCCATATTTATGTGGTTTTATTTCTGGGTTCTCAATTCTATTCCATTGGTCTATGTGTCTGTTTTTCTGCCAATACCATGCTGTTTTGATTATTGTAGCCCTGTAGTACAGCCAAAGTCAGGAAGTGTGATACCTCCATTATTGTTCTTTGTCCTTAAGATTGCTTTGGCTATTCAGGGTCTTTTGTGGTTCCAAACAAATCTGATGATTTTTTGTTCTATTTCTTTAAAATATGCCATTGGGATTTTGATGGGGATTGCATTGAATCTGTATATTGCTTTGGGTAATATGGCCATTTTAACTATGTTGATTCTTCCAATCCATGAGCACGGAATGTCTTTCCATTTCTTTGTGTCTTCTTCAATTTCTTTCAAAAAAGTCTTGTAGTTTTCAGCATATAGGTCTTTCACATCCTTGGTTAAGTTTATTCCTAGGTATTTTATTCTTTTTGCTGCAATTGCAAAAGGAATTGTTTTTTGTATTTCTTTTTCTGAGATTTCATTGTTAGTATATAGGAAGGCAATGGACTTTTGTGCGTTGATTTTGTAGCCGGCAACTTTACTGTATTCGTTGATTGTTTCTAATAGCTTTTTGGTGGAGTCTTTAGGGTTTTCTATATATAGCATCATGTCATCTGCAAAGAGTGATAATTTAACTTCTTCATTCCCAATTTGGATGCCTTTTATTTCTTTCTATTGCCTGATTGCTCTGGCAAGGACTTCCAACACTATGTTGAAAAGCAGAGGTGATAGGGGACATCCCTGTCGTGTTCCTGAGCATAGAGCAAAGGGCTTCAGTTTTTCTCCATTAATTATGAGATTAGCAGAGGGCTTGTCATGTATGGCCTTTATTATGTTAAGGTATTTTCCTTCTATACCCATTTTATTAAGTGTTTTAATCATAAATGGATGTTGTATCTTGTCAAATGCTTTTTCTGCATCAATTGATATAATCATATGATTTTTGTCCTTTATTTTGTTTATGTGATGTATCACATTGATGGATTTGCGTATGTTGAACCATCCTTGTGCCCCGGGGATGAACCCCACTTGGTCGTGATGAATAATCTTTTTAATGCATTGTTGTATTCGATTTGCTAGAATTTTATTTAGGATTTTTGCATCGGTATTCATTAGAGATATTGGTCTGTAGTTTTCTTTTTTTCTGCTGTCCTTACCAGGTTTTGGTATCAGGGTAATGTTGGCCTCATAAAATGAGTTAGGGAGTACTGTCTCTTCTTCAATTTTTGGGAAGAGTTTGTGCAGAATTGGTATTAGATCCTCTTTGAAGGTTTGGTAGAATTCACTAGTGAAGCCATCTGGTCCCGGACTTTTGCTTTTGGGAAGGTTTTGGATGACTGATTCAATTTCGTTACTGGTGATTGGTCTGTTTAGATTTTCCAGTTTTTCATGGTTCAGCCTTGGAAGGCTATATGTTTCTAAGAACTTGTCCATTTCTTCTAGGTTATTGAATTTGGTGGCATATAGTCCTTCATAGTATTCTTGGATGATCCTTTGTATTTCTGTGGTGTCCGTGATAACTTCCCCTTTTACGTTTCTGATTTTGTTAATCACTGTCTTCTCTCTTTTTATCTTAGTAAGTCTAGCCAAGGGTTTGTCAATTTTGTTAATCTTTTCAAAGAACCAGCTCTTTGTCACATTAATTTTTTCTATTGTCTTTTTCTTCTCTATTTCATTTAGTTCTGCTCTAATTTTTGTTATTTCCTTTCTTCTGCTGACCTTGGGTTTCACTTGTTCTTCTTTTTCTAGTTCTTTAAGGTGTAACATGAGGTTATTTATTTGGGAGTTTTCTTGTTTCTTGAGATAGGCCTGTCATGAGAACAATTTCCCTCTAAAACTGCTTTCGCTGCATCCCAAAAATTTTGGTAGGATGTATTTTCATTGTCATTTGTTTCTATGTATCTTTTGATCTCTCCTCTAATTTCTTCTTTGACCCAGTCCTTCTTTAAAAGTATGTTGTTTAATCTCCATGTATTTGTGTTTTTTCCCGCTTTCTTTTTACAGTTGATATCCAATTTCAAAGCCTTGTGATCAGAGAATATGCATGGTATGATTTCAATCTTCTTAAATTTGTTGAGACTGATTTTATGTCCCAATATACGGTCTATCCTTGAGAACGTTCCGTGTACACTTGAAAAGAATGTGTAGTCTGATGTTTTAGGATGAAGTGCTCTATAAATGTCAATTATGTCCATTTCATCTAATGTGTCATTTAGGGCTACTATTTCGTTATTTATTTTCTGTTTGGATGATCTATCCATAGCTGTCAATGATGTATTTAAGTCCCCTAGTATAATTGTGTTTTGGTCAATTTCTCCCTTTAGTTCTGTTAGTAGTTGCTTGGTGTATTTCGGTGCTCCCTGATTGGGGGCATAAATATTGATGACTGTTATGTCTTCTTGTTGTACAGTCCCCTTCACCATTATGAAATGTCCATCTTTATCTCTTGTTATCTTTTTCACCTTGAAGTCTGTTTCATCTGATATCATTATGGCTACACCTGATTTTCTCTGGGTACCATTTGCTTGGAGTGTCAATTTCCACCCTTTCACTTTGAGTCTATGCTTGGCCTTGTAGCTGAGATGTGTCTCTTGGAGACAGCATATGGTTGGGATCAGTTTTTTGATCCAATCTGCTACTCTGTGCCTTTTTATTGGTGAGTTCAGTCCATTTACATTTAGGGTGATTATTGATATGTGAGGATTTCCTGTCATTCTATCCTTAGTTTTCTGATAAGGCTGTGTCTCCATTGTTTCTTTGCCTTTTTGTTGTTGTCTATTATTTCTGTGTAGTGGTATTCTATGATGTTTCCTTCTGTTTCTTCTTTTATTTCAGTATATATTTCAATTCTGGATTTATTTTGAGTGGTTACCCTTAAGTTTATGAAAAAGAAAGTTTGATATTTAGAGTATTCCATTTTCTTCAGCACGCTTACTTTCTCCATTCCCATATTCCGGTTCAGGCCTTTACTCTCCCCCTTTTTGAGTTTTGTTTGCCACAAATTGTCCCTGTTGATGGTGGTCGAATAGCCTCCTTTAGTATTTCTTGTAGTGCAGGTCGTGTATTAGAAAATTCCCTCAGCTTCTGTATGTCTGGAAAGGTCTTTATTCTTCCTTCATATTTAAAGGATATCTTTGTTGGATATATTATTCTTGGCTCATGGTTTCTCTCTTTCAATAGTTTGAATATTTGGTTCCACGCCCTCCTGGCTTGTAGAGTTTCTGCTGAAAAATCTGATGATAATCTAATGGGCTTTCCTTTGTAAGTTACCGTCTTCTTTTCCCTGTCTGCCTTGAGGATTCTTTCTTTGTCGTTGATTTTAGACAACTTCAATACAATGTTCCTTGGAGAAGGCCTGTTGGGATTGAGGTAACTAGGTGTTCTATTTGCTTCTTGGATTCGAGGGTCCAGTTCTGTCCACAAATTTGGGAAGTTCTCATCGACAATTTGTTTGAATATATTCTCTGTTCCCTTCTCTCTTTCTTCTCCTTCTGGTATGCCCATTATTCTTATGTTGCTCTTTCTGATGGAGTCAGAAAGTTCTTGTAGAGTTCTTTCATTTCTTTTAAGTCTCAAGTCTCTTTCTTCTTCTATCTGTGTCATTTCCAGGTTTCTATCCTCGATGTCACTGATTCTTTCCTCCATCTGGTCAACTCTACTACCTAAGCTGGTTATTTCATTCTTAATTTCTTCTATTGAGTTCTTAATCTCCAGAAATTCTCTTTGGTTCTTTTTTAAAATTTCAATCTCTTTCGTAAAATGCTCATGCTGTTCTTTGATTGAGTTTCTGAGTTCATTTAACTGCCTATCTGTGTTTTCTTGTATCTCGTTGAGTTTTTTCAGAACTGCAATCTTGAATTCTCTGTCACTTAAGTCACATATTTCTGTATCTTTAAGTGCCTTCTCTGGAGACTTTTCACTTTCTTTCTGAGCTATCTTGTTGCCTTGGTTATTCATGGCGATTACTGGTTTACTATTTCTCTTCCTAGACATCTACAGGAGTGACTTCTGCAACAGGTTGATAGGAAGAGGTCTTTCTTTTGTTTTCCAGTACTTTTTGGTAGAATGTCTTATTATTTCTCCAACTGCAATTTATTTTTCTTCTCCCACACGGTAGTGCTGTTTTCTCTGCACTATTCCTGCTTCTCACACAATGGGGGGATTCTCTGGGAGACGGGCTTCTCCTCTGTTAATAGTTCGTCTAGGTCACAGGGCGCAGTGTCCCGGTGGGTATGCAGAGAGCTTTTGATGTTCGAAAGCTCTTCCAGCTCCTGATTCAGAGCCCGTATGTTTCAGCAGTTCTGTTTACTCCTGCAGGGATCCGCCCAGATAGGTGGGGTCAGGGGCGGGGTAAATTGTGAGAGGTGGCCCAGAGCAATGGCGGCGACCACCACCACAGCCGGTCCTGCTTCCACGGCTCCCTCCCCTTTGCCGGAACTAGTTGGGCTGTGAATTTGTCTCTGCGGCCCACAGTTTTCAAAACAGCAGATTTTCTGTTGTTTTGATCTGACACTGCTACTGTTTCGCTTCTAGCACCGGGCAGGTGGGGGCGGGGCGAGCTCTGGGAGGGTAGGGAGGGGCGGCTAGTCTCAGTGCCTAAGGCTCCGTTCTCTGCTCAGCAGTGTGGGCTTAAACCACCGTTTTCAGCCTTTTTCCCTCAGTCTTTTCTCCGAGGTCTCTGCCGTGAGCGTTGGGTTCAGCCGTGGTATATGCTGCCCCCTCAGCCCTGTGGAGCCCTGGCGGAGCCCTAGGAGTCCGAGTTCTTCCCTCTCCCGCAGCTGCGGTAGTTTCAGGAAGCAGCGAGCTCGGAGCACTGAGCTAGGTCTGCGTCCTGCGCCCACGCGGCTCCGTCTCCGCGCACTTCTCCCTCCACTCGCGCGAATCTCCCACCTGTAGGTGATTTCAGTTGGTAGTGGGCCTCTTCGTCTTGCCTGTCTGCTGTGCAGGGAGTCCTTTGTGGAGTTTTTGTTGTTCGATTCGTTGTAAATTCCAGGGGAGTTTTACAGAGGCTCACCTCACGCCGCCATTTTTCCGGAAGTCTTTTATTGCTTTCAGATTCACAATGAAATTATTTTTTTCTTATTTTATCTATCATATTCCAATGTCTGCCTTTCCAACTGATCCTTAATTATCATCTTGCTGTACTCATATCCTGTCTCCCATTTATCCCTCCGTCATCCCTTCTCATTTTCTCTTTCACTTTTCTCTTCATCCCTTTTCATGCAGGATGGATGCATTAATAGACAGACAGACAGATAATAGACAGTAGACAGATAGATAGATAGACAGATAGATAGATAGAAAGATATAGATATACACACACTTAATAACAACTTGGTCAACATTCTATTTTTACTTCGTATTTAACTAATTACCCTGGCAAAAATGCAATTCATCATAAAACTAAGATCTACAGTCTAGCAATAAACTGGGTTTTGTAAGTCAATTTGGTCACATCTCCAGGAATACCCTCTCCCTGGGGTGCACCTGTTTGCAGTAAAGCCAGTAGTTTCAGAGTTTTGCTGACAAATGCCTTGATGTCATCTTAATTGTCAAAGATTCTTCTCTCATATTCAGATAAGAAAGATAGCTTAGTGAATGGTTCACTTGGGGCTTCAGCTGGTAGTAGATCTTGCTCCAACTTTGTCTCTCTTCCATGGCAAGGCATAAGTCAGGTGTCAGCCCTATCTTTGCCTTGTGGAAAATCACTTGTTTTTCTTCTGAGCAGCTTGCAAGATGATTTATTTTTCTTTCCAGGTTAAGAAGTGTACAATTATAGGGCTGGGACTTTCAGTTTGAGGGGTATATTTGAATGGGGATCTGCAAATTCTCTCAGTATATAAATTGAGATCTATGTTTAGCTCTGGAACATTTTTTTCAATGATTTCCTTAATAATGGTTTCAAGATTACTCTCATTTTCTGCACCTTCAGGGATACAACATACACGAATATTTCACCTCCTTGATGTGTTTTTAAGATCCATCCCCTTTGTTGGTACTGTGAAGAGCTGTTTGCTTAAATTTCTTATCTTTTGAAACTGAAGCTCAATTTGGTCCTCATTTGTACTGATTCTCTCTTCCATGATATTTATTCGGTAATTTTCCTCTCTCAGGGTTTCTTTCAGTCCTGTGACCTCATTCATTGGTGTCCTGTAGTCTTTGACAAGCTTTTCCTGTGAGCTTTTCAAAATGTCCACATGGTCCTGTATCACTTTCAGGGTGGAAAACATCAGCTTCTTCTTGTTGGCCCTTTTTCTGGGTTCTGCCTGCTGCTCCTCCAGGCCAGCTAAATCTCTTGAAATCTTTGAGGTCCCTGGTTCTTCTACAGCATCACTGTACTTCTTGCTTGCTCCTAAGCTTGATGTCATCATTTTTCTCATTCTTTTTAAAGCTTAGGTAGGTTTTTTTTTCTTTTTCCTGCTCTCATAGCTGAGACTTCTGTTGGCTCCAAGTCGTTTCCGAAGCTCAGCAATTTGGTTCTGCACACAGCTGCTCTCTCTCTCTGTATTCTCCCCCAGAAGCTCATGAATTGGGGTCTTTTAATCAAAGTTCAACCCTATTTTAGGCTGAAATCCTCAGAAATACTATAGGAAATTAATGTATAATTAACTAATGTGCTCTCTTCTAATAGCATTGGGAGTAAATGCTTCATAGCCCTAAAGGTAAGATAAGGAAACACATTAATGCCTAAATAAAAAATAAACACACACACGTAAATATATAAGTACACTAAATATCTGAATACATAAATATATAAACACACCAAAAAACATAATATAAATGGAGGCATAGATACATAAACATGGAAATAAATATGTACCTAAAATGAGCCTCGTGTGTTCAGAATATTTAGCTTCTTCATGATTGAGGGTACAGAGAATATGTTTCTGGTCAAGCAGAAACCAGGTGCATTAGAATTATAAAGTAGAGAGTGAAAAGAGTTTATCTAAATGTTTTGGTGTTTGTGGAAAGAGATTTTGACTTTGTGTTGGGGGGCTTAAATTTCAGTCCTGGCATAGCCACTTACTAGCTGTTTAATCGTGTTACATTTGGCAAGTTACTGAATGTTATGTGAGTTTCCATCTCCTCATCAGTCAAATGAGTATTCAATAACTGTGAGTTAAATCTGAATATAGACCTTTCTGTTAGCCTCAGCCTAACCATGTGTTTGGTTTTTTTCAATGTCTCTTTACAGTGATATCTGGGATTTAGATGGGTGATGATGGTGCAGGTGGAGACAGGACAGTGATGGGGAGGGGAAAATTTAAATAGAACTCAAATGGATACTCTCTTGGGTCCCATGGCATCATCTTTCTTTTTGAACAATTAAAAAATATGCATTCAGCTTGAATATATCTAAAATATTGTAGAAAGTGATAAACTAGATGAGAAAATAAACTCTGCCTTCAAGATTATGATCTAATGGAAGATACATCCATGTTCACAGTTAAGTATAATATAATGCAAAGCATGGTAAGCTTTGAAAGACAGAGTATCAAACAAAGCATTATGGGAACATAGAAGGGAAAAAGTTAATTCTGATTGGTAGTACTTAGGAAGTTCTTCATTCAAGTTCCCAAGACTCAAGCATCATTAGGCATGGAGAAGTCACCTGTAAGGCTTCCTACTCCAAAACATCTGCCTCACCCACCTGATGCCTCCCTGACATTCTGCCACATAATTCACTTTTCTGGAATTCAGGACAAAGAAGTACAAAGTATGGCAGCACAAGGTGTGTGGAGAGTGGTTGGAAATGAGGTTAGAGACATGGGCAGCAGCCAGATCATTACTGGCCATATGTGCCCCCACAGCACTTTTTAGTAAAATCTCTTATTTGTGCAAAATTGAAAGGCTAGGTCATGATCTAGGTCCAAAGGGAGGGCTTCTAACCAAGCAGAAAATGACCTCTATCTCCTAATTCTCCCTGACATTATGCTATCCTGGGCACAGATCCTTAGTGACAGGGCTCAGAGGCCACTTTTTGAGCTGACAGTCCACCTGTCCCTCTAATTCAGACTCCTAGTAGTTCAGGTTTCTGTTTCAATAGAAAACAAAAAACCAGATTGTTTGCAATTAGAATTATGCATATTAAATACCGATACATGAAAAGGCCTTTTCAGAGGCCCGATAATTTTCAAATCAGGGTCTGTCTTAGACTCCAATGTGTACAAGCAGATAACTTTTCTTATTTTTATTTATTCATTTATTTATTTATTTATTTTAATTTATTGGGGTGATGGGCACAGCTCACAGTGGCCCATGCAGGGATCGAACCAGTAACCTTGGTGTTGTTAGCACAACACTCTAACCAACTAAGCTAACCGGCCATCCACAAGGACATAACTTCTAATGGGGTTGGGAGAAGGACAGTTGAGAGTGGGAGATAGCGTGTAGGAAGTAGAAAATCCAAATTAGATGCAGTAAATGCAAACGCAAAAGTTAATTTCATCTGATTCTCATCTGAATTCTCTGAAATACTCAAAATTGATATAGGAAATTAGTATAAGTACTGGATGGGATTTACCTAATAAAAACTAGAAAAGTTATTTGGTACCTCTGCATTGAAAACAACTAAAACATAGTCTTAGTGCTCATAGTGCTTAGGTACTATAATATCTTATGAGATTTATTCATTTGTGCATTTATTAAAAATATTTGTTGCACACCTACTATGCTTTCTAGTTATGAGGATACATCAGTGAACAAAACATAAAAAGCTCCACATATTGATCAATGAATATTTTTACTAAGTATATGGGTAAATATATTTTCTAATGCTTGAATATAAGAAGATATTTTCTTATAACTTTACCATTACTAAAGATACAGAGCTGAACTTTGCTGCAAACTTTGGCAACTGAATTTTTGGATGTCATTTAGTAGTGTCTGGGATTGGCTGTGTGGATGACTGAAGAGATTCTTTGTCCTATCAAATCTCCTTTCCCCAAACCCCTTTATTCAGAATCAAGTGAGCAAGTGGGGGAGGAAGGGAAGGGGTGTAGGAGAAAGATTACAGAAAGACTTTTATATGTTTAGAAAGGAGTAGAGGAAAAGGTTTGGCCACTTGCCATTACAGATCTTTTTAATTAACTATGTGACATTTACTTACAGAAGACTTTTTCTTAGTATTTTTAAAAAGATCTCCAGAAACTTAAGAAGACATAATTCAATGGGGAAATTGCAGTGCCAAGGAAATCTACACTACAATTGTCGTTAGGCACTATGATGTTAAAAATATATATTAACTAATGGAAATAGTGCTGGACACTAATTAAAGTATCCAAATGACTTGTCATTATTAATAACTCTGTACTTCACCAAGGAGCACTTGCTGTGTAAGTTCTGTGACTATCCTGGGCACAGCATGACAATATTTTAAAAATATGTACCCCACGAAAGAATCCCACTTGAAATAGCTGTGAGATGGTGCCAAAAAGTTACCAAGTGGAACTTAGCACAAACTCAGAATGAAGTGAAAATTTGTTCTTATGACTTCAAGAAGTAATTTAAATTTTATACTTTTGAAAATATATGAGACAGACTTAATAACATATGGTTTCCTGAATTTCAGATGGTTAACTCCAATGCTTATTCATAGCCAACATTTATTGAGTGCCCACTATAAACAAGGAACCCTCAAATATTTAGTGGTATAAGATGGGAGAAAGATGGAGGGAAAGAAGGAAGGAAGGGAGGGAGGGAGGGAGGGAGGGAGGGAGGGAGGGAGGGAGGACAAAAGTGTGCAAAACCTTTGTATGTGTGTTGGCAGCTAAAAGTGTAATAAAATATATTCACTGCCCTTGTAATAACTAAACGTCTAGAAATGGAGCAAAGACATGTAAACAAAAACAAAAGTACAATGTGCTAAAGTTTGATAAGAAAAGTGCAGAAAAAAATGGTCATGGAAGTTTAGTAAAGGGTAATATTCTTAATATTCTTTCCAGGTGAGGGGATCAGTGAAAGCCTTGTGGATAAGGTCACATTTGAACTGAACTTTGAAATATGGTTGGATTATTCTGGCAGCTGTAAGTACTAGATTGTTAGTTCTCCAAGTGTAGAGAGGGTGATTTACTCATGTGTGTATACCCTACGCCTAATGCAGAAATAACACTAAATAATTGCTACTATATGCCAGGCAGCATGTTAAGCATTTACTATTTGCCAGGCACCATATTAAGCATATTTCCATCCATTGTTACATTTACCAGCAGCAGCAGCAGCAGCAGCAGCAGCAGCAGCAGCAGCAGCAGCAGCAGCAGCAGCAGCAGCAGCAGCAGCAGCAGCAGCAGCAGCAGCAGCAGCAGCAGCGATATTTGTTGAATGTTGTGAGTCAGGCTCTGCTTTAACAGCTGTATGTTGCTATTAGTATCCCTTTCTTATACATGAGAACTGGAGGTTCAGAAAGGTTAAGAAATTTGCCCAAGATCACACAACTTAGTGAGAAGTAGAGCTGCATGTTAAATCTAGTTCAACTGATTCCAAAACCTGTGTTATCATAGTTCAGAACCTGTTACCTAGAAAGGAGTTAGGAATTTTGAGAAAATAAGTGAATGAAAATTGAAACAGGAAAGAATAGAGATATTATGAAGATGGAAACCATTGAATCTGTAAACTGTGGCAGAAAGAGTGAGAAGCAAAACTCCCACTGCTTTTTTTTTAGCCTAAGCTAAAAAATGTAAATAGTTTTCCTTCTAAAAGATGAGCTACCATATACTGGATTTTTAAAAAATGATTTTTATGAAGCATTTGAGAAATGTTATGATGTGTTTTACATATATATACATATATATACATATATATGTATATATGTGTGTGTATGTGTGTGTGTGTATATATATATATATATATATATATATATATATATATATATATAAAATGATATCCCATAAACGTTACATAAAAAAGAATTCAAAGAAAACAGGCAAAGTGTTCATGTAGTCATATTTTATGTGGTTGACCATTATTGGTGATGCTGTTCTTTCTTCTTCATCCCTGTATTTTCTACTGTGACAACAAGTAAATTATGATATTTTTTTTAAAAGTAGTGTATCATTTTAGGGCAGATTTAAAACATAATGAGAGTTCCTTATTGTTAGGATATACACACTTAAATATTTAGAGGTGACGTGGATAGTACATTTTCAACTTACTCATAAGTGGTTCAGAAAAACATATATATATATATATATATATATATATATATATATATACACACACACACATGTTTATATACTTATATATACACACATATATGAAATATAATAAAATGTCAAAATTTAGGGAAACTGAGAGAATGGTATTATCTAGGAATTTTTTATATTAATTTTGCAACATTTCTTTAAGTCTAAATTTATGTTTCAAGTAGAAAAACACACCAGTTTGAATAGATAAAACAAAAAAAGCCAAGAGGAAATGTGTGTGCATAGTGTGTGTATAGTTTATAGTATATATGTATATATGTATATATAGATATATATACACATATAATACAATTTTGTATATAATAAACACAATCACTATAATCATAAAATTTCTACTTTTCCTATAGCACTTATTTCTGTTGCCTTTCTTTTGGCACTTCCAACCTATCCTTTCTAAAGTTGCCAATTATACCAGAAGAAACCCATTCCTAGTTTGCACAACTGGCCATGTTACCTACAGTGTTATTTCAAAGGCTAACTTCTGTTCAACTTCTTCAAAATCATCTTGAGATAGTCAAGTCTCAATGTATTTTAACCATTTTTACTGAGCTAACTAGTTGTTTATTTGAATTTACTTGGGTATTTGGTTAAATAGACAGTTGATAGGGGGCTTTTGGAGAGTGAGGTGGAGAGAAAGGTTGGACTAATGGAGTAATTAATTCCAATGGTGAATCTTTCATGCAAATACGGATTGCCATAGAAACAAAACAATAAAACAAAAAGAAGAAGAAGATAGTTGTCAAAGGTTTGTGAAATTGCTTTCAGTTCTGCCGTCTAATTTCCATCAGGTCAGATCTGATGACTTATTATTTTTATCGTCTATGTATGGCACCATTGTTCCTTTCCTCCAATGTGCTCATAGATCCATTTTGTTCATTTGCATTCACAACAATGCTGTTAAATAGAGCTAAGATACATGGGACCAATGCTTATTTCTTAGCTAGCTCAATATATAGCAATTAATTGCATTAAAAACACTCTGTTCAGAGGCGATGGTAACTTTGAATGTTGACATGCCATATATAATATAGCTATTATAAATGATAATGGACATAACAACTTATGATATGTTTCAAAAATGTTTTTGAATAGTACTCTTCTTTGTAATTTATTGGGGTGACAATTGTTAGTAAAATTACATAGATTTCAGGTGTACAATTCTGTATTACATCCTATATAAATCCAATTGTGTGTTCACCACCCAGAGTCAGTTCTCCTTCCATCACCATATATTTGTTGCCCTTTACCCTCATCTCCCACCCACCTTACCTCTGGTAACCACTAAACTATTGTCTGTGTCTATGAGTTTGTTTCTCATTTGCTTGTCTTGTTCTTTTGTTGTTTTTGGTTTATATACCACATATCAGTGAAAGCATATGGTTCTCTGCTTTTTCTCTGACATATTTCACTTAGCATTATACTCTCAAGCTCCATCCATGTTGTCACAAATGTTCCTATATCATCTTTTCTTACCGCCGAATAGTATTCCTTTATATATATATATATATATATATATATATATATATATATATATATATATATATATACAAATACTTCTTTATTCATTCATATATCGAAGGACATTTTGGTTGTTTCCATGTCTTGGCCACCGTAAACAAAGCTGCAATGAACATTGGAGCACACGTGTCTTTATGTATAAATGTTTTCAGATTTTTTGGGTAGATACCCAGGAGAGGGATTGCTGGGTCATATGGCAAATCTATTCATAATTTTTTGAGGAACCTCCACACTGCCTTCCATAATGGCTGCACCAGTCTGCATTCCCAGCAACAGTGTGTGAGGGTTCCTTTTTCTCCACAGCCTCTCCAACACTTGTTACTATTTGTCTTGTTGATGATAGCCATTCTGACTGGGGTGAGGTGATATCTCATTGTGGTTTTGATTTGCATTTCTCTGATGATTAGTGATGTTGAGCATTTTTTTATATGCCTATTTGCCATTTGTATGTCCTCTTTGGAGAAATGTCTCTTCAGGTCATCTGACCATTTCTCAATTGGGTTGTTTGTTTTTTTGTCGTTGAGTTTCATGAGTTCCTTGTATATTTTGGATATTAGCCCCTTATCGGAGGCACTGTTTGCAAAAATCTCCCATTCAGTAGGTTGCCTCTTTATTTTGTCGATGGTTTCTTTTGCTGTGCAGAAGCATTTAAGTTTCATATAGTCCCATTCGTTTATTTTAGCTTTACTTCCATTGCCTTTGGAGTCAAGTTCACAAACTGCTCTTTGAACCCAAGGTCCGTAAGTTTAGTACCTATATTTTCTTCTATGCAGTTTATTGTCTCAGGTCTTATGCTTAAGTCTTTGATACATTTTGAATTAATTCTGGTACATGGTGACAGATAGCAGTCCAATGTCATTCTTTTGCACGTGGCCATCCAATTCTCCCAGCACCATTTATTGAAGAGGCTGTCTTTCCTCCATTGTTATGTTTTCAGCTTCTTTGTCAAAAATTATCTGTCCATATTAATGTGGTTTTATTTCTGGTTTTATCAATTCTATTCCATTGGTCTATGTGTCTGTTTTTCTGCCATACCATGCTGTTTTGATTATTGTAGCCCTGTAGTACATGCTAAAGTCAGGAAGTGTGATACCTCCATTATAGTTCTTTTTCCTTAAGATTGCTTTGGCTATTCGGGGTCTTTTGTGGTTCCAAAAAAATCTGATGATTTTTTGTTCTATTTCTTTAAAATATGCCATTGGGATTTTGATGGGGATTGCACTGAATCTGTATATTGCTTTGGGTAATATGGCCATTTTAACTATGTTGATTCTTCCAATCCATGAGCACGGAATGTCTTTCCATTTCTTTGTGTCTTCTTCAATTTCTTTCAAAAAAGTCTTGTAGTTTTCAGCATATAGGTCTTTCACATCCTTGGTTAAGTTTATTCCTAGGTGTTTTATTCTTTTTGCTGCATTGCAAAAGGAATTGTTTTTTGTATTTCTTTTTCTGAGATTTCATTGTTAGAATATAGGAATGCAATGGACTTTTGTAAGTTGATTGTGTAGCCAGCAACTTTACTGTATTCGTTGATTGTTTCTGATAGCTTTTTGGTGGAGTCTTTAGGGTTTTCTATATATAGCATCATGTAATCTGTAAAGAGTGATAATGTAACTTCTTCAATCCCAATTTGGATGCCTCTTATTTCTTTCTCTTGCCTCATTGCTCTGGCAAGGACTTCCAACACTATGTTGAAAAGCAGAGGTGATAGGGGACATCCCTGTCGTGTTCCTGAGCATAGAGCAAAGGGCTTCAGTTTTTCTCCATTAATTATGAGATTAGCAGAGGGTTTGTCATATATGGCCTTTATTATGTTAAGGTATTTTCCTTCTATACCTATGTTATTAAGTGTTTTAATCATAAATGGATGTTGTATCTTGTCAAATGCTTTTTCGGCATCGATTGATAAAATCATATGATTTTTGTCCTTTATTTTGTTTATGTGATGTATCACATTGACGGATTTGTGGATGTTGAACCATCCTAGTACCCCTGGGATGCACCCCACTTGGTCGTCATGAATAATCTTTTTAATGCATTGTTGTATTGGATTTGCTAGAATTTTGTTTAGGATTTTTGCATCTGTATTCATCAGAGATATTGGTCTGTTGTTTCCTTTTTTGTGTTGTCCTTACTAGGTTTTGGTATTAGGGTTATGTTGGCCTCATAAAATGAGTTAGGGAGTACCTTCTCTTCTTCAGTTTTCTGGAAGAGTTTGAGCAGGATTGGTATTAGATCGTCTTTGAAGGTTTGGTAGAATTCACTAGTGAAGCCATCTGGTCCCGGACTTTTGCTTTTGGGAAGGTTTTGGATGACTGATTCAATTTCGTTACTGGTGATCGGTCTGTTTAGATTTTCCAGTTCTTCGTGGTTCAGCCTTGAAAGGCTACATGTTTTTAAGAACTTGTCCATTTCTTCTAGGTTATTGAATTTGGTGGCATATAGTCCTTCATAGTATTCTTGGATGATCCTTAGTATTTCTGTGGTGTCCATGATAACTTCCCCTTTTTCATTTCTGATTTTGCTTATTGGTGTCTTCTCTCTTTTTATTAATCTTTGCAAAGAACCAGCTCTTTGTCAGATTAATTTTTTCTATTGTCTTTTTGTTCTCTATTTTATTTAGTTCTGCTCTGATTTTTGTTATTTCCTTTCTTCTGCTGACCTTGGGTTTCACTTGTTCTTCTTTTCTAGTTCTTTAAGGTGTAACATGAGGTTATTTATTTAGGATTTTTCTTTTTTCTTCAGATAGGCCTGTAATGATACAAATTTCCCTCTTAAAACTGCTTTGCTGCATCCCAAAAATTTTCGTAGGATGTGTTTTCATTGTCATTTGTTTCTATGTATCTTTTGATTTCTTCTCTAATATCTTCTTGACCCAGTCGTTCTCTAAATGTATTTGTGTTTTTTTCCTGCTTTCTGTTTGCAGTTGATATCCAATTTCAAAGCCTTGTGATCAGAGAATATGCTTGGTATGATTTCAAACTTCTTAAATTTGCTGAGGCTGATATTATGTTCCAATATATGGTCTATCCTTGAGAATGTTGTGTGTACACTAGAAAAAAAAATGTATAGTCTGATGTTTTAGGATGAAGTGCTCTATAAATGTCAATTATGTCCATTTCATCTAATGTGTCATTTAGGGCTGCTATTTCGTTACTTATTTTCTGTTTGGATGATCTATCCATAGCTGTCAATGATGTATTTAAGTCCCCTGGTAGAATTGTATTTTGGTCAATTTCTGCCTTATTTCTGTTAGTACTTGCTTGGTACATTTTGGTGCTCCCTGATTGGGGGCATAAATATTGATGACTGTTATGTCTTCTTGTTGTATAGTGCCCTTCACCATTATGAAATATCTGTCTTTGTCTCTTGTTATCTTTTTCACCTTGAAGTCTGTTTCATCTGATATCATTATGGCTACACCTGATTTTCTTTGGGTACCATTTGCTTGGAGTGTCAATTTCCACCCTTTCACTTTGAATCTATGTTTTTCCTTGTAGCTGAGATGTGTCTCTTGGAGACAGCATGTGGTTGGGTTTAGTTTTTTGATCCAATCTGCTACTCTGTGTCTTTTTATTGGTGAGTTCAGTCCATTTACATTTAGGGTGATTATTGATATGTGAGGATTTCCTGTCATTCTATCTTTAGTTTTCTGGTAAGGCTGTGTCTCCATTGTTTCTTTGCCTTGTTGTTGTGTGGTGGTATTCTATGATGTTTCCCTCTGTTTCTTCTTTTATTATAGTATCTATTTTAGTTCTGGGTTTGTTTGTTTTTTGAGTGGTTACGCTTAAGTTTATATAAAAGAAAGTTTGATATTTGGAGTATTCCATTTTTTCAGTTCGCTTACTTTCTCCATTCCCATGTTCCAGTCAGGCCTTTACTCTCCCCCTTTTCATGTTTTGGTTGCCACATACTGTCCCTATTGATGGTGGTCGAATAGCCTCCTTTAGTATTTCTTGTAGTGCAGGTCATGTATTAGAAAATTCCCTCAGCTTCTGTACGTCTGGAAAGGTTTTTTTCCTCCTTCATATCTAAAGGATATCTTTGCTCAATACATTATTCCTGGCTCACATTTTCTCTCTTTCAATAGTGTTAATATTTGATTCCACTCTCTCCTGGCTTGTAGTGTTTTTGCTGAAAAATCTGATGATAATCTAATGGGCTTTCCTTTGTAGGTTACCGTCTTCTTTTCCCTGGCTGCCTTGAGGATTCTTTCTTTGTCGTTGATTTTAGACAGCTTCAATACAATGTGCCTTGGAGAAGGCCTGTTGGGATTGAGGTAACTAGGTGTTCTGTTTGCTTCTTCCATTCGAGGGTCCAGTTCTGTCCACAGTTTGGGAAGTTTTCATCGACAATTTGTTTGAATATATTCTCTGTTCCCTTCTCTCTTTCTTCTCCGTCTGGTATGCCCATTATTCTTGTATTGCTCTTTCTGATGGAGTCAGAAAGTTCTTGTAGAGTTCTTTCATGTCTTTTAAGTCTAAGTCTCAGTCTTCTTCCATCCGTGTCATTTTCAAGTGTCTGTCTTCGATGTTACTGATTCTTTCCTCTATCTTGTCAACTCTACTACCTAAGCTGGTTATTTCATTCTTAATTTCTTCCATTGAGTTCTTAATCTCCAGAAATTCTATTTGGTTCTTTTTTTGAAATTTCAATCTCTTTCATAAAATCCTCATGGTGTTCTTTGATTGTGTTTCTGAGTTCATTAAACTGCCTTTCTGTGTTTTCATGCATCTCGTTGAGTTTTTTCAGAACTGCAATCTTGAATTCTGTGTCATTTAAGTCACATATTTCCGTATCTTTAAGTTCCTTTTTTGGAGACTTTTCACTTTCTTTCTGAACTGTGTTGTTGCTTTGGTTATTCATGGCAATTACTGATTTATTATTTCTCTTCCTAGACATCTACAGGAGTGGCTTCTGCAACAGGTTGATAGGAAGAGGTCTTTCTTTTGTTTTCCAGTACTTGTTGGTAGAATGTTTTATTTTCTCTCCGACTGCAGCCTTTTTTTTCCTCTCTCACACGTTAGTGCTATGTTTTCTCTGCACTCTTCCAGCTTCTCACACAATGGTTGGATTCTCTGGGAGACGGGCTTCTCTTCTGTAAATAGTTCGCCTGGGTCACAGCGTGCAGTGTCTGTGGGTGTATGCAGAGAGCTTTTGAAGTTCTAAAGCTCTTCCTGCACCAGATTCAGAGCCCGAATATTTCAGCAGTTCTGTTTACTCCTGCAGGGATCCGCCCAGATAGGTGGGGCCAGGGGTGGGTTGAGTTGTGAGAGGTGGCCCAGAGCAATGGCAGCGATCACCACCACACCCCGTCCTGCTTCCACAGCTCCCTCCCCTTTGCTGGAACTAGTTGGGCTGTGAATCTGTGTCTACTGTCTGCAGTTCTCAGAATAGCAAATATTCTGTTCTTTTGATCTGACACTGCTACTGTTCTGCTTCTAGCATCGAGCGGGTGGGGCCAGGGTGAGCTCTGGGAGGGCAGGGAGTGGGCGGCTAGCCTCAGTGCCTAAGTGATCCGTTCTCTGCACGGTAGTGAGGGCTTAAACCACCGTTTTCAGCCTTCTTCCCTCAGTCTTTTCTCTGAGGTCTCTGCCATGAATGTTGGGTTCAGCCGTGTTATATGCTGCCCCCTGAGCCCTGTGGGCCATAATCGGAGTCCTAGTAGTCCGAGTTCTTCTCTCTCCCACAGCTGCTGTAGTTCCAGGATGCAGCGAGCTCAGAGCACTGAGCTAGGTCTGTGTCTTGTGCCCGCGCGTCTCCGTCTCTGCACTTCTCCCTTCCCTCCTCCCCTGCTCGCACAATTCCCCCACCTTTAGGTGAATTCAGTAGTTGGCCTCTTCGTCTTGCCTGGCTGCTGTGCAGGGAGTCATTTGTGGAGTTATTGTTCTTCGATTAGTTGTAAATTCCAGGGGAGCTTTACAGAGGCTCACCTCACGCCACGATTTTGATGACATTTCCGTATTCTTACCATTTATAAAGACTAGACATAAATGGAAGATAACTGTAAATATACTAATTAGGCAGTGTAGGTTGAGAAAGTTTTGTTTGAATTTGTGTTCCCTCAGAGTTTAGGGAGTGACATGGAAGCTAACAACAACTTGAATTTTTCCTTAAAATGAGAAGATCATTCTATGATTTTATAAATCCATCACCTTATAACTTACTTAATGTTACCTGCTGGATAGCAATCAAATGGAAAACGTAAACAGAGAGGTTTTTTTAAGACTTATGTTTATCACAAGGTAATAAGATTAGACTGAGATACTTTAATATAATTTTAATTTTGTTTCTAAATAACTTCTATCTCTTCCAAGGTTAAAAACACAGAAAGTACACATAAACACAAAGTAAGATCTAAACATTTCTTGAAGTGCATTAACCATTCCATATATATAACAAATACCTTGCTTGTTTGTGACCATCTCAACATCAAACTAGATAAATAAATGCAACAATGAAGGGACTTTGCTCCGTGGTGCTGTCCATTGCCCTGCAACACGGGACTATGGTTTTTTGCAGGGTAGCAATATTTTAGGAGGCTGGGACAGTCTAGGCATATGCTATTTTTTCCACCTAAAAGTGAAACAGGCAGAAAAATGAAGAATTTAAATCCATTATTTGTCAACAGGTTACATTTGATGACATTTACATTTTAAAGATGAAGTTTGAAAATCTAAATGCCCTTGAAATCTTAATTATCTGTTCCTTCATTCTGAAAATTAATTTTCAGAATAAAAACAAAACAAAATATGATATTTACTTGACTTCAAAATTGATGAGAGTTATTGTTACAAACTCTGAAATAAGCTTAGTAATACATATATCAAAAGTAATTTTTAAATGTTCACAAACTATGGAATATAAATGTGAAATCTTCATTTGGGTCCATAAACAACCAGATGCACAAGCAAAGGATGAGATGTGGCTAAGTAGCAACACACACATACAAAAAAGATTTAAGGGTTTTCAGGGACTGTAATCTCAGTATTAGTCAGCTGTGTGTTGTTGCTGCACAAAAAACTAAATTCATCTTGATCTGCATTAATGGGAAGATAGAGTTGGAAACAAGGGGGGTGATAGTACAACCCAACTCTGTGTTTGGCAGACCTGTACTTGAAGTGTTGAATGAAAATAGCAGGATGGGAGGAGGGACATTTGTCCAGCAGCCACAAGCTAAAATGTGTCTAGAAGGGAAAGAACAGGATTCTAAAGACTCTGGAAACTGTGCTGGTGAGGGACTGCTGAGAGGCCTGGGCTTCATAAAACTGGAAATGAATTTTTTCTGAGGAGGAACAAGAGGTAGAAGTTGTCTTTGAATCCTCCTTATCTCCATTATCTCTTCCTCTCATCCTTAACCCCTTTGCTTTCCCCTTCTCTCCTCCTCTCACTTCTTCTTATCCTTCCTCTGTAAAGTTATTTCTCAAGCTAGTGATGTTCTAATTTCATTCTTTGACACTGGTATTATTTCCCTGCATACTGTAAACACCACAATTTCCTACAGCCCCTTTTTACTTCCTCCTTGTTTTTGTGCTTCACCACTCATAGCTAGCAAGACCAGACCACAGTTAGAACCCCCCCACCTCCACATTTTATTTTTAGGAAGGACTTCATGACCCTGAGAAAGGAAACAGAATATGAGTTAACTAGCACAGACTTTTAAGCCAAGGCCATGTGAAAAAGTGCCTAGGTACAAAAGGAGCAACTCTAATAAAGCTATAAAATGAACTTCTTTAGTCCACCTAATGCTCATTGGCATTAGACATGGGAATCTGAGCACAGATGCTCATGGGTGGGCTGAAAGTGCACCTGTAACACTAATCTAGGATGCTTAAATATCAGGTTCCTATTTAACGAGAAAAATAAAAGGGGAAGTTTGTTAATACAAAGGTTTGAACATAGAACACCACCTGAATGATTAAACCTATTTCAAAGTGCTGAAATACTAATGACTCCAATTTGTCAAAACATAGCAGTTTTAATGAGGGGGCAGGAAGAGTTGGCAGTGGTATGCAGCATAGGAATCAACAACTGCATACTTTAAAGCAAAACATAGCTCTATCAGACTGAAATTCTCAGAACCACTATAGGAAATTAGGTGTAATTGACTGATGTGATTTTATGTAATAGAAATGAGTGCTTAGCATACTCATAGTTAAAACAAGTAAATTAAGTGAATTGGCGGAACACAAAATGTTTATGATGTGCAACAGTTCATGAAAATTGGTTACATCCTTGATTTAAACATTTTGTAAATATAAATTTTTATGCTAGAAAATGATGTTGAAGGGAAAAGTTAACAGAAGGAAAAAGAGAAAGACGGTAATAAGGAACGGGAAGGACAAATAGAAAAAATAAAAAGTAAGAAAGGGAAAGAAGGAAAGTAAGAAAGGAAAAAGGAGAAAATAGATACAGAAATATGGGGAAATAAATTTAAATAGGGAAATGCAGAAAATGAGGAAGAGAGATTTGTATAGATGATGTGTTACAGAATTGTACACCTGACACCTGTGTAACTTTATTAACAATTGTCACCCCAATAAACTATATATATATATATATATATATATATATATATATATATATATATATGACTGCAGTGTATCTGTATTTACAAAAATCTTCAATTAAGTAATGAGAAATCACTGTTTTGTTTTGTTTTTTAACTTGTGGTCACCAATAATAATAACGTTATAATAGTACCAGTGAATTATACTGGATGGAGGAGGAAAGGATTATTAAGTCCTGATGGATTCTTGGTCCAACAGTGTTTTCCAAAACCCAATTCATCTCTTGCCAGTCACCTTTGCTCTGAGTTGAGGGACTAGGCAAGTACACAACCACTGCTACTTGAATGTTCACAGCAACTTTATTCATAATAGCTCCAAACCAAACATTCCAAATACCCATCAACTGGTGAATGGATAAATAAATTGTGCTACATTCAAAGTAAAGTATACTACTCAGCAGTAAAGGGGAACAGAATATTGATACATGTAACCAACATAGATGAATGTTAAAGACATATTATGCTAAGTAAAGTAAGCCAGACCTAAAAGGCTGCATATTGTATAATGCCATTTATATGGCATTCTAGAAAAAGTAAACTGTAGGTATGGAGAATAGATCAGTGGTTGCCAGAAATCATGGTTGGGAGTTTGGGATTTCTGAAAAGGGTAATGAGGGGACTTTTGGGGATGAAGGAACTGTTCTTTATCTTGATTGTGGTGGTCTATGAACACATGTCTATGAACATTTGTCACAACTCATAGAACCGTATACTTACAATTGGTGAATTCTAAATTATACTTCAAAAATGGCTCATTAAAAAAACACAAAAAATTTGTCCAAGGTTAACCCAGTAATAAATGTTGCTGCTTTGGCTTTTTTTCTCCCTTATTCTTCAGGAGGAACAGCGTTTAAGAAGCAGATATTTGGGAGGCCAAAGAATATATTTGGGGGTCAAAGCAGAGACTTAAACATGTTTGTTTGCAGAATTTCTTGTAGCCTTTTTCATTAAGCTGTAATTCTTTACTCTGACATTCAAGGTCCTCCATGTTCTGACTGCACTCTGCCTCTCCAAAATTGACTGCATATATATATGCTCTTGACTACTATCAAATAGCTCTGCTCACTTCATGCAACAGGCCCTCCCTGCTTATTCCCCTAACATACATATACCATGCTTATTTCAATCTATTTTCCTTTGATGATCCTGGTATAACTCCATGTTTTAGTATGCCTTATTCTTATCTATTAAACTACTTCTTGAGTGCCTACTATGTGCCAAGTAAAGTATTAATAACTGGATATACATTAACAAGACTGTTAAACTCTCTGTCTTCACACAGCTCACAGGCTAATAGAATAAAGAGATAGGTGAGCAAGTCGTCACTCTGTAGTATGGAAAGGGTAATATAATAGTGTAAAATACAGGATATTTGTACCACAGAGGAAAGGAACCAAACACAGATTTGGGGACGGAGTGGTTAGGAATGGTTTCTCAAAGGAAATAACATCTATGAGGAGACAAAGAAGATACAAATAAATGGAAACATATACCATGCTCATGGTTAGGAAGAATTAGTACTGTTAAAATGTCCACACTACCCAAAGCAATCTAGATTCAATGCAATCCCTATCAAAATAAAAATGGCATTTTCCCCAGAAGTAGAACAAATAATCTTAAAATTTATATGGAACCATAAGAGACCCCACATAGACATGACAATTCGGAGAAAGAAAACAAATCTGAAGATATCATGCTCCCTGATATCAAATTATACTATGAGGCCATAGTAATCAAAATAGCATGATATTGGCATTACAAACAAACGTATAGGTCAATGGAACAGAATGGAGAGCCCAGAAATAAATTCATGCCAAATATGGTCATTTAAACTATGACAAAGGATGCAAGAATACACATTGGGGTAAAGAGAATCTATTCAATAAATGGTGCTGGGCAAAGTGAAGTGGACAGACACATGAAAAAAGAGAAAGAAAGAAAGAAAGAAAGAAAGAAAGAAAGAAAGAAAGAAAGAAAGAAAGAAAGAAAGAAAGAAAGAAAGAAAGAAAGAAAGAAAGAAAGAAAGAAAGAAAGAGAAAGAGAGAGAGAGAAGGAAGAAAGGAAGGAAGGAAGGAAAGAAGGAAGGAAGGAAGGAAGGAAGGAAGGAAGGAAGGAAGGAAAGAAAAGAAAGATAAACTGTACCACATTCTTATGCCATATACAAAAATAAACTCAAAATGGATTAAAGACCTAAATGTAAGACCTGAAACCATAAAACTCCAAGAATAAAATATAAGAAGTAAACTCAGGTATTACCTTTAGTAATATTTTTTATTGCTATATCTCCTCAGGCAAGGGAAACAAAAATAAACAAGTGGCAGTACATCAAACTAAAATTTTTTTGCATTGCATAGAAAACAATCAACAAAACGAGAAGACATCCTACTGAATGGGAGAAGATATTTCCTAATGACACATCACAAAAAGGGTTAATATCCAAAATGTGTGTGTGTGTGTATATATATATATATATATATATATATACACACACACACACACACATATGTATATATATATATATACATATATATACATATATATACATATATACATATATATACATATATATAAACTTGTACAACTCAACACCCAAGAAACAAACAATCCAATTAAGAAATGGGCAGAGGATCTGAATAGACATTTCTACAAAGAGGACATACAGATGAGCAATAGACATGAAAAGTTGTTCACCATCACTAATCATCAGAGAAATACAAATGAAAACCACAATGACATATCACCTCACACCTGTCAGAATGACAATGATCAATAAATAAACAAAGAAGTTCTGGCAAGAACATGGAAAAACAACAACAACAACAACCTTGTGCTCTATTGGTAGGATTACAAATTGGTACAGCCACTATGGAAAACAGTATGGAGGTTCCTCAAAAAATTAAAAATAGAACTACCTTATGACCCAGCAATTCTACTCCTGGGTATTTATCCAAAGAAATCCAAAACAGTAATTCAAAAAGATATATACACACTTATGTTTACTGAAGTACTATTTACAATAGCCAAAATGTAGAAACAACCAAAATTCCCATCAGTGGACGATTGGATAATGAAATTGTAGTACATATGTACAATGGAGTATTACTGTGTCATAAAAAACAACGATATCTTACCATTTGCAATAACATGGATGAACCTAGAAGGTATTATGCTGAGTGGAAATGATAACATATAAAAGAGACAATAAACTTCTTGATAGATCAAGAAGAAATATTCAATCTGAAAAAAAAGAAAAATATTCAAGAAAAATGAACAGCCTTAATTAATTGTAATGCCAGATGGGCAAAGGTGCAGAAAATATATTTGGGAAATAATACCCCCAATTTTCCACAATTTGATGAAAGATATAAATTTACAGATTCAAAAAGTTCAATGAATCCAAAGCAGAATAAATACAAAGAAAACCACTTGTAGGTCTATCACAGTTCAACTGTTGAACAGCAAAACTATGGAGAAATATCTTGAAAACCACCAAAGAAACATGACACATCACATAAGGATGAACAATGATTCAAATTACCGTGAATTTCTGATCAGAAGCTATGGAGACCAGAAGATTGTGGGATGGCATTTTAAAGAAATAAAACAAACAAACAAACAAACAAAAAGCAAACAATCAACTAAGAATTCTACATCAAGTAAAAACATTCCTCAAGAATAAAGGCAAAATCAAAATGATTACATGCATAAGAAAACTAATCAATTAGTCATCAGCAGACCTACACTAAAAGAACTGGTAAAGGAATTTCTACAAACAAAATGGAAATAATACTGGTTGGAAATTCATATACTCAGGAAGAAATAAAGATTATCGAAAAGGGTAAAGATCTTAATACATATAAAAGAATTTTCTCTTAATTAAAAAATATAGGGAATTCCTGGTTTCAGCCTGAACAAGTAAAAAGCTTAGAAGTTGTCATTCCCATTCGAGAAAATGCTGGACAAATAACAAATCAATGACTTTTCTTGGACTCAGAGAATTGAGGTGGCAGGGCAAACAAACACGTTAAAATATAGAGTGGCAGGTGCCTCCAGATCTGCTTACCTGAAGACCTGCTGGAAGCCATTAACAGTAAGACTACGTAATTCACTAGTCATTATAAAAATAAAAAAAAATGTTAGTGGTTAAGTGTGGACTAGAGTGGGAGTGAAAAATTCCCAGGGGTCGCCCTATACTTGTTTAGATTGTTTTTCCCCAGGAATCCCTTAATATTCTCAAAGTGAGGTCAGAAAAAATCCTGTAGAGGCTCTGGCAGGGGGAGGGGAAAAACAAAAAAAATATGAAAAATCTATGGGACAGTAATAAAGGACTTATAATATACATGACTAGAATGCCAGAAAGAGAAGAGAGAGCAGAGTAGCTTATACTTATAAGTGTGACTATATGAAGAACTATTATAACTCAATAATAAGGCAAACAACCCTATTAAAGGCTTAGAGAATGATTTAAATAGACATTTTCCTAAAGAAAATAAACAAATGTCTAATAAGTACATGAAAATATACTAAATATCATTAGTTATTATGGAAATACAAAATGAAACCACGATTAAATACCAATACACAGTGTTTAGAACATATATTATGAATAAAACAGGACATACCAAGTATTGGTGTTGATATGGAGAAATTGAAACCCTAATGCATTGCTGATGGGAATGCAAAATGGTTCAGTCACTTTGGAAAACAATATAGCACTTTCTTTTACATTTAGCTTATACTTATAAGTGTGACTGAACAATTACACTCACAGGAATTTACCCAAGAGAAATAACAACATATGCTCAAAGACATGTAAAGCAATAGTCACAGCAACATTGTTCATAATAGTCCCAAACTGGCAACATTACAAGTATCTGTTAACTGATGAATGGGTAAAAATGATGTAGTTTATCTATACAGTAGAATGCTTTTTGGCAATTTAAACAGTGAACTACTAATATATGCCATAACATGGATAAACTTCAACAACAGTATGCTAAGTGAAAGAATCAATACACAAAAATTGCATATGTATGATTCTTTTCATATGAAATACCGATTAAAAGTAACTTTTTAGAGACAGAAAGCTGGTGAGTGGTTGTCTAAGGTTAAGATTAACTATAATTCTAGAATTACATAGGAGAGCTAGGATTAACTATAAATGGATACAAGGGAACTTTTTAGGGGAATGAAAATATTCTAAAACTGAATTGTCATAATGGCAGCAAAAATCTGTAAGTCTAGTGAAATAATTGAATTATTACATATACGTTGGGTGAATTTTTGATATGTAAATTAAATCTCAATAAAACTGTGAAAACAAAGATAATAAGAAAACATTATGAATAACTAAATACCAATAAAGTAAGGTAACATATTCACAGGTTTCAGGGAATTGAATGTGGACATCTTGGGAGGGGGCATTATTCTGCTTGCCACAGGAGGAATAGTAAAATAAAACCTGTAGTGCTGGATTAGAGTCAGAGATAGTTTAGATTCATAGTCATGTTAATGTACACACAGATGGATACAGAATAAAATACAGATATGTGTGTATATGCATAGATTTTCTTGCTCTGTCTACCAAGAGGGCCGAGAAATGGTAACACCCCAGTAGCAACAAGCAGACCTAGGCACGGATCTTGTTTTCTAAATACCATTCTATAATAAAAGCAACCAAAGCTCCTTGGAGAAATGGACGATTCTAGAGCTGCAGCAGGGAAACTATGAAATGAACCTGGAGTATCTTGTAGTGATAGAAAGTGCTTTTAAAAACCTGAAAACAATAGGGCCATGTGAAAAGAATATAAGACCCAACTTGAAAGAGCTCCCAATAGCCTAAGCTGGACAAATTGGAGCACAAACTAAATAATGGTATTCTTGTATTGTAACTCAAAGAATGAGTCATTGCTGACATAAAGAAATAATTGAATAATGGGGAAGAAATGGCAACTCTTTCTTACAGAAGAATTCCAATTAATAAAAGTAGAAGGAATGAAAGAAATAGAAAATCACCATTATGATAGCACAATAATTTCTGTAGGCAAGATGCACTGATGAATGACAAAATTAGTGAATGTAACCTAAAGGAGAAATGAAATATTTTGCATCTCCCTCAAATAGTATATGTTTCTGTGGTTAAGATACTTCTTTTTTTTTTTTTTTTTTAACAAATTCTTTGGTACTCCTCCCTCTAGAAGGCAGAGATTAATTCTCTGTTTAAATATGGGCTAGACTTAGTGGCTTGCTTGTATCAGAAAGACTGAACTATAACCGAGCATGCATGTATGTATGTATGTATGTATGTATGTATGTGTGTGTGTGTGTTACAGTAAAGAGTAACTTCACAGTAAAAAACCTAGAAGACGCTACCTTGACCAAGTGACCAAGGTTAACATCATTAGTGATAAATCCAGTGGATATATCATGTACCCCCTGATATGATATACTGAGAAGAGCACTTTGCCTATGTGGTATTGTTTTCCTTAACATAGAACCGCAGCCTAATCTTGAAAAAACATCAGACAAAGCTAAATCAAAGAACATTGTACAAAATAACTGACTAATACTCTTCAAAAGTTCCAAGGTTATAAAAGACAAGGAAAGACTGAGAAACTGTCATAGATTGGAAAAGTCTAAGGAGCTATGACGAGTAAATGCAATGTGGCATCCTGCATTTCATCCTGGGGCAGAAAAGGACATTAGTGGAAACACTGATAGAACCCTAATAAAGTCTGTAGTTCGGTTAATAATGTGCTAATGTTAATTCTGGCAAATGGATCATAGTTATGTAATGTGTTAACATTAGGGGTGGCTGGATGATGATTATACAGAAACTCTCCACATTATTCTTGCAAGTCTTCTATAAATCTAAAGTTATCTTAAAATATTTTTTTAGGGGACAAGAGCTTTGAACAGACATTTCACAAGGGCAAATATATAAGTGGCCAATATATACAAAAAAAGCACTCAATATCATTAGTCATCAGAAAAAGGCAAATTAAAAGTACAATGAGATATCAATGCACACACGTCTAAACAGTTAAACTTAAGATAACTTTCAACATCAAATGTGGGCAAGAATGTGGCGCAATCAGAACTTTCCTATATTTGGGTGGGAATATAAAAGGATACAAGTTTGGAAAATGGTCTGCAATTTCTTGTAAAACTAAATTGTCCTATGACAAGCAACTGCAATCTTACATATTAGCTCAGTATAAATAAAAATTGTATGTCCACATAAAAACTTGTACATGAAAATTCATAAAAGATTTAGCCATAATAGTTAAAAGCTGGAAATATATCAGGGGTCTATCGGTATGACAATGGATAAACAAACTTTGGTATATTCATAAAACTGAATATTATTCACAGTAATAAGGAACAAACTACAGACTACATGGAACAATATGGATTAATCTCAAAAACATTATTTTGTGTCAAAAAACCTTCACATATAAAAGTACTTACTGTCTTATTATATGCATATGAAATTCTGGAACAGACAAGATTAATCTATTGTAGGAAAAAGAGCAGAACAGTGTTTGCCTCTGGGGGATGGCGTAAGGATTGATTGCATTGGGAAATGAGAGAACTCTGGGATGATGGTAATGTTCTATATGTTGAAAGGTATTTAGGTTACACATATGTATGAATTTGTGAAAACTCTTCAAATGTGAATTTAAGGCTTTTACATTTCATGGTATGTAAAATTCATATCCAAAAAAATCTATAAGCAAATATTTAACTCTAATTAATTATATAAATTCTGAAAGATTTATGAACAAGTGTATTGATGTTTACAATTTACTGTGAAATGTATTAAAGAATAAGATGGATTGATGAATGGAGAGGGCCACTGATGTATAATCTGAAAAAACAAGTACAGTAAAATTTTAATGGTAGAATCTAGGTTGTGGAATTTTAGGTACTTATTTTTAAATATTTTGAACTTTGTGAAAAATATGAAGATTTTTACAATAAAATTTTGAAAATTATAGTTATGAAATTAACAATTTCAACTGAACAGTATCCATGGAACATCAAAGAAATGGTAATGTTCAGTACACGTCTTTAATAAAACAGAGTACATTATGGACATAATACTATTAAAACAGATTAAAGTAAAAATATGGCACCTAAAAAATGGTCAAGACAGAATCAAGAAAATACATACGACATGAAATGGTAACCAGCTGGATGTCAAAGGTTCGGTGTCAGAGTGACTGGTGGTGAGGGGATTTGAGGGTGGCTTGAACTTAAAAGGTAGCCAAAGATATTATGACCACTGGACAATATCAAATTGTTACCAAGCTACTGCTATGTGTAAGACAGTTGGCCTATCTTGAGAAATAAGTTATTTCATGGGTCAAAAAATGTGCAGAATCAGTGAGACAGTGATGAATTGGTAATGAATATTTGAGAGGATAAAATAAGACTAGAGTAGCATTTGAGGGAGCAAAGGTTATTACATGGTTGTTCGGTTGATATCACTATCAGGATCTCAACATTGTGTCTCAGAGTCCCCAAAATGAGTCACCAAAAACGTTGTAAAGACAGGGAATTCTAACCCATGGAGATTCCCACTTCCTAAGAAAGCAAGTTCCATGACTCTTAGAAGATTTGCCTTTCCCTTAGTAATGGGTTTCCACTAGAGTACTGGTTCTGAACTAAAGGAGTTCCATCCATTAGGATGTGTTTGAGAAATTGTGGGGACATTTTGGTTGTCACAAAGTTTGGGAAGTGCTAGTGACATTTAGAAGATGGAAGTCAGTGATGCTAGTTTTCTGAAGTTCATGGGATAATCCTGTATAATGAAGAGTTATCCTGTATCCCACACAGTTTTCAAATATTCCAATGAATCTTAATAATATGGGTGAGGTAAACACTATCATTATATGAACCCTGTCTTATCTCAACAGCAGCTTTTATCTTACTGCTTTCCAAAATATCTGTTTTTTATGTTTTCCGTTCTTATATGTAATGGCTCCCAATCCTCTTATTTTTTCTTAAATATAAACTTACTCATTTTAAGGTGGTGCAATCATTATGTATTCCATTGTGTTTTCTGATGTAGTCATGTCCTTGCATTTACATATTGAAATACACATTTTATTGTAAATTGCTTTTCTTTCATTTCTCATTTATATTTCAGTTAGGTCACCATAATGATTTTTTGAAATTATGTATGTAGGTAAGTTATATTATCTATGAGCATCATTTCAGAATAGTGAAGGGAGAGTCCCAAAATATTTGTTATAAGAAGGAGTATAAAATTTTTTCTGGTCAAGAGGGTGGAGCAGGTAAACGCTGTGCCTGCATCCTCTCATGACCACATCAAAATTACAACTAAACTACAAAACAACCGTTATTGAGAATTGCCGGAAGTCTAGCTGAACAGAAGTCCTATAACTAAGGACATACAGAAGAAGCCAAGTTGAACCTGGTTGGAGAGGCAGAGATGTAAAATGGCTGGTCCCACACCCACGTGTGACAGACAAAAATTGGGAGTGATATCTTGACTGTGGAGGTCCCTGCTGAAGAGTGAGGTGTCCCAGCACCACACACACCAGGTTCCCCAACCCAGGGTTCCAGTCCTGGAAAGAGAAGTCCCCACAAATTCTGACTGTAAAAAACAGTGGCAATCGTGGCTGAGTGAGACAGAGGGCTGCTGGAGTCCCAGGCGTTCCCGTTAAAGGGCCCGCACTTACTCAATGACAGACTCACTCGCTCTGAACTCCAGTACTGGGGCAGCAGCTTGAATGGCACCAGGGACATGTGGGGAGGAACTGAGTTGTCTGGATTCAGAGCAAGGGCTGGAGGGACAGCTTTCTCCCAGACAGATGTGCTAGCAGAAACTATTGTTACTTTGTTGAGCCCTCGCACCACTCAATGTGCAAACTCAGGCAGCTGCCATATCTAAGTCTTCATCAATATGGTTAACACAATTTGCCTTGCTCTGGTGATTAACTGAGACCCCACCTCACCCAATTTTCAGGCCCACCCAAAGCACTTCCAGTGATTTTTCCATACAAATGACCTCTCTTGGCTTATACTGTGGACTTCCCTAAAAACTCTCAAAGGTTCACAAGCCCCAAGCAAGCAGTGTCTGGACTGGCATGCCCTGTACCTGTTGCTAAGCAGCCCGAAGCCAGGCACTAATGGCAGCTGGCCTTGATTTGAGGCTTGGCCTTTACTAGGCACCTCCAAGCCAAGCACAGTGGCACCCTTCTGCAGATTGCTTTATGGCTCATTCCATAATGAGCAGGGAGCAGGCTTCACCTGAACTTGGCCTGTAGTGTGGCCTCTCCCAGAAGGCTCCAGTGCTGGCATGCCTAGTGGCCTGCTTTGGATTGAGTTTGAACACGATCCAGCTGGCTGCCTTGGTGGATGACACACCCTAAAGGCAAACTGGACAGGCATCAGGGCACAGCCTGAAACAGATTCTGCTCTGTAGTGTAAGCCTGTGCACAACAGCTCCTCCACTGTAGTTACAGCCAGTCCTCACAACAAAACAGCCTGAGGGTAAGTCCCTCCTATTGATGTTCAAAGAGCAACCAAGGTTCAACTACAATAGAAGGGAACACACAACCCACAGATGGGACATATTGGAACACTCAGCTCAGGTGACAAGGGAGACTGCACTACTGGGTCCCACCGGACACCTTCTACATAAGGCCAGTGTGCTAAGACTGGAAGACATGTGTCGTGCGGGGTGGCCTGCGGGGTCTCTGCTCCGGCTCCCCATATAAGAATGCAGGATATGGTGAGGCCAAAAAGGAACACCCATGGAGCCATAGGTAGGGGAGTCATACCACTATGGTCTCACTTGAGGATGGGTTCACACAACATGCGACCTGCTGTCCACTTTGCTGCCAACCAACCAACTCTCCTCGACTCTCCTCCGTAGCCGCAGCACTTATATTAGTGGCCAATGGCACAATTGTTACAGCTGATGGCCAACCAGCCACAGCTGACGGCCATCTACTACCCGAGCCAGCATCCCTCCACGTGCGGCTGAGAGCCTGGAAACAGCTCTCTGGGGCTCTGTCCCCAAAACATGGTAGCTCTACCTAACACATAGAAACAAACACAGGGAGACAGTGAAAATGGGAACACAAGGAAACATTTCAATTGAAGAAGAGAGAAAAACTCCAGAAAAAAGAACTGAAAAAAATAATAATTGAGACACGCAATCTACCAGATGTAGAGTTCAAAACACTGGTTATAAGGATGCTCAGTGATCTCAGGGAGAACTTCAACAAAGAGATAGGAAACATAAAAATGGAGATAGAAAACATTAAAATGAACCAGTCAGAAATAAAGAATGCAATAACTGAAATTAAGAATATATTACAGGGAATCAAGAGTACATTAGATTAAGAAGAGGATTCAATCAGTGATTTAGAAGATAAGATTGCAGAAAACACCCAATCAGAACAGCAAAAAGAAAAAAAATATCCAAAAAAATGGGGATACCTTAAGGGGCCTCTAGGACAAAATCAAGCATACCAACATTTGCGTCATTCATATACCAGAAGGAGAATACAGAGAAAAGGAATTGAAAAACAATCTAAAGAAATAATGATGGAATACTTCCCTAACCTGGTGAAAGAAATAGACATACAAGCCCAGGAAGCACAATGAGTTACAAAAAAGATGAACCCAAAGACACACATCATAATTAAAATAACTAAAGATAAAGAAAAAGATAGGAACTTAAAAACAACAAGATAAAGAAGTTAGTTACCTACAAGGGAGCTCTCACAAGTCTGTCAACTGATTTCTCAACAGAAATTTTGCAGGCCAGAGGGATTGGAATGAAATATTCAAAGTGATAAAAAGCAAGGACCTACAACTAAGATTACTCTATCCAGGAAAGTTATCATTTAAAATCGAAGGCCAGATAAAGAGCTTCCCACACAAGAAAAAGCTAAAGGAGTTCATCACCACTAAACCAGTATTACAAGAAATGTTAAAGGGAAAACATTCTACCAAAACCTACTGGGAAAAAAAAAAAGAAAGACATCTTCCTATAAACCTGTTGCAGAACCCACTCCTCTAGATGTCTGGGAAGAGAAATCATAAATAATTAATTGCCATGAATGACCAAGGTAACAGAGGCAGCTCAGAAAGAAAATGAAAAGTCTCCAGAAAATGAACTTAAAGACATGGAAATATGTGACTTATGCGACAGAGAATTCAAAAGTGCATTTCTGAAAAAACTCAATGAGATGCAAGAAAACACAGACAGTTTAATGAACTCAGAAAAACAATCAAAGAACAAAATGAACATTTTACTAAAGAGATTGAAATTTTTAAAAAGAACCAAATGGAATTTCTGGAGATTAAGAACTTGATAAAAGAAATGAAGAATGAAATAGTCAGCTTGAGTAGTAAAGTTGACCAGATGGAGGAAAGAATTCAGTGACATCAAAGATAGAAATCTGGAAATCACACAGATAGAAGAAGAGAATGAATTCAGAGTTAAAAGAAATGAAAGAACTCTACAAGAACTTTCTGACTCCATCAGAAAGAGCAATATAAGAATAATGGGCATACCAGAAGGAGAAGAAAGGGAAAAGGGAACAGAGAGTATATTCAAACAAATAGTCCACGAGAACGTCCCAAACATGTGGAAAGAACTAGATCCTCGAATCCAAGAAGCAAATGGAGAGACCTAATGACTTCAATTTCACCAGGCTTTCCCCAAGGCACAATGTATTGAAGCTGTCTAAAATCAACGACAAAGAAAGAATCCTCAAGGCAGCCAGGGAAAAGAAGACAGTAACCTACAAAGGAAAGCCCTTTAGATTATCATCAGATTTCTCAGTAGAAACTCTACAAGCCAGGAGGGAGTGGAATCAAATATTCAAACTATTGAGAGAAATTATGAGCCAAGAATAATATATCCAGCAAAGATATCCTTTAGATGTGAAGGAGGAATAAAGACCTTTCCAGACATACAGAAGCTGAGGGAATTTTCTAACATATGACCTGCATTACAAGAAATACTGAAGGAGGCTATTCAACCAGAAACAATAAAGCAAAAGAATACAAAACCATGAGTAGTATTACAAACAGACAGAAGCAAGAAATGGCAACCCCTATACCAAATAGGACACTATACACTTAAACATAATATACAGGGTACAGAAGGGAGAAAAAAAAAAACACTTAAAAAAAGAGGAAAAAGACAACCTGCAGCTGCAGCGCAAAAGTCAACTCACAGCATAAATAGGGATAATTTGTGACAACAAAAACATAAAAGGGGAGAGAGTAAAGGTCTGAACCAGCACAAGGGAATGGAGAAAGTAAGCATGCTGAAGAAAATGGAATACTCTAAATATGAAACTTTCTTTGACATAAACTTAATGGTAACCACTCAAAAAAAATCCAGAACTGAGATATATAACATAAAAAAAGAAGAAATAGAGGGGAAAATCATAGAATACCATCACACTGAAATAATAGGCAGCAACAAAAAAGCAAAGAAACAATGGAGACACCATCCTACCAGAAAACCAGAGACAGAATGATAGGAAATTCTTATATATCAATAATCAACCTAAATGTAACTGGCCTGAACTCACCAATAAAAAGGCACAGAGTAGCAGATTAGATCCAAAAATTAAGCCCAACTGTATGCTGCCTCCAAGAGACACAACTCAGCTACAAGGACAAATATAAACTCAAAGTGAAAGGGTGGAAACTGACACTCCAAGCAAATGGTATTGAGAGAAAAGCAGGTGTAGCCGTAGTGATACCAGATGAAACAGACTTCAGGAAAAAAATTGTAACAAGAGACAAAGATGGACATTTAATAATGATAAACAGGACTATACAACAGGAAGACATAACAGTCATCAATATTTATGCTCCCAATCAGAGAGCACCGAAATATACTAAGCAACTACTAACAGAACTAAAGGGAGAAATTGATCAAAACACAATTATAGTAGGGGACCTAAATACATCATTGACAGCTATCGATAGATCATCCAAACAGAAAACAAATAATGAAATAGCAGCCCTAAATGACACGTTAAATGAAATGGACATAGTTGACATTTGTAGAGCACTTCATCCTAGAGCATCAGACTATACATTTCCTAGTGTACATGGTAAATTCTCAATGATAGATCATATATTTGGATATAAAACTAGCCTCAGCAAATTTAAGAAAATTGAAATCATTCCAAGCATATTCTCTGATCATAAGACTTTGAAATTGGATATCAACTGTAAAAAGAAAGCAGGAATACCCACAAATATCTGGAGATCAAACAACATACTTTTAAAGAAAGACTGAGTCAAAGAAGAAATGAGAGATCAAAAGATACATAGAAACAAGTAAGAATGAAAACACAACCTACCAAAAGTTTTGGGATGCAGCGAAAACAGTTTTAAGAGGGAAATTTATATCATTACAGGCCTATCTCAAGAAAGTAGAAAAAAATCCCAGATAAATAACTTCATGTTATACCTTACAAAACCCGAAAAAGAAGAACAAATATAACCCAAAGTCAGCAGAAGGAAGGAAAGAATAAAAATCAGAGCAGAATGAAAGTAAATGGAGAACAAAAAGAAAATAGAAAAAAATTAATACAACAAAGAGCTGGTTCTTTGAAAAGATTAATAAAATTGACAAACCTTTGTCTAGACTCACTAAGATAAAAAGAGAAAAGACACAAATAAACAAAATCAGAACTAAAAGAGGGGAAGTTACCATGGATGCCACAGAAATGCAAAGGATCATCCAAGAATACTATGAAGGATTATATGCCATCAAATACAATAACCTAGAAGAAATGGACATGTTCTTCGAAATATATAGCCTTCCTAGGCTGAATCATGAAGAATTGGAAAATCTAAATAGACCCATCACCAGTAAGGAAATGTAATCAGTCATGTGAAACCTTCCCAAAAGCAAAAGTGCAGGACCAGATCCCTTCGCTAGTGAATTCTACCAAACATTCAAAAAGGATCTAATACCTGAAGAAGAGACAATACTCCCTAACTCATTTTATGAGGCCAACATTACTCTGATACCAAAACCTGGTAAGGATAACACAAAAAAAGAAAACTACAGACCAATATCTCTGATGAATACAGATGAAAAATCCTAAACAAAATTCTAGCAAATTGAATGCAACAATGCATTAAAAAGATTATACATCACGACCAAGTGGGGTCATCCCAGGGGCACAAGGATGGTTCAACACATGCAAATTGATCAATGTGATACACTGTACAAACAAAATAAAGGACAAAAATCGTATGATTATATCAACAGATGCATAAAAACCATTTGACTAGATGCAACATCCATTTATGATTAAAACACTTAATAAAATGGGTTTACAAGGAAAATACCTCAACATAATAAAGGCCATATATGACAAACCCTCAGCTAATATCAGAATTAATGGTGAAAAACTGACGCCCTTTGCTCTGCACATGCTCTCTATTGTCCTACTGAGGCTCTCCAAGATCAAGTGGACAAGAAAGTACTAGATATCCCCATCCTTCTCCAGAAGAATCAGCCTGTGAAGATCAATAAATGGGGAACTTTCAACATTTTTTGAGCGCTTCAAGCTGTGCTAAGAAATCAGAAAAAAAAAATAACACAGAAACCTTTCTCACTGTGAATTTCTAACCTAATTGGATACATAAGATGTATAATAAGTCCAAGTTTAAATTAAAGGAAGGGGAGAAAATGGTAGTAGCTGGGAGAACAGTAAGGATAGGTATGTGTGTGTGTGTGTGTGTGTGTGTCCCATTGTGTGCCATATGTGTCTGAAGGAAATTTCAACAAAGATTTACTGAGTGCCTACTATGTGTATGGCAAAAAAAGAAAAAGGAAAAAAAAAACAGGGAAAGAGAATAAAGACATAGTGAAATGCTGGGGAAGAGAACCAGCCCTTGAGGAGATGGGAGGGGAAAGGGCCAGAGAACAGGTAAAAAGGCATACCTATTTGTCGGAGGCCATAGGCCCAAGGGAGAAGAAGATTGCAATATTAAGAAAATTTGGGAGGCAAAGTAGGGGGGCTTCAGCTAGCCCTGATGTGCAAGGATCAGGATGAGGTCATTCTTATTCACTGAACAAGAATTGGAGAGAGGAGAGGGTAAGTTGAGAGACCAAGAAGAACAGAAAATGTTTGGGACAGGCTGTGGGGATGAATAAGGCCAATGAGTCAACAATAAATGAATAAAAGATTGTGGAGCTGCCTACAGGACTCTGGTGAAGTTAAACTGCAGGGATTTATGCATTTGTTGATTATCTACTTTGTGTGGTACACACAGTAAATATTCAACCCCAGACTGTCACCTCTGCAACTTCCACACTCTTAGCCCCCCAGCCAATGTTCTGTCTCATTTTTTTGTAAGTTGTGAGCAACAAATTATGAAGACAGAGCATACACATACAAGGTTTGCTGTTATAATCAAAATTTACAACTAAATTAACCTGACATATTTATTGATGTGCATAATTGTTATTGTCCTTGCTGGAAATTAGGCATAAATTGTAAACAGTTTACATAAATGCCTGTAATTAGAATTACTTCCATACAGTTAAACCAAATTCTGTTTCTTCCCTCAGTTTGTCAGCTCTTGTATATCCCTCATCTGTATCCACATTAGCAGTACAGATGCTGAGTTGGCGTTAATCATCACCTTCAAGTACCTGTTATTGCTAGAAGGTAAGATCTGGGGTCTTCTTGCCCAACAGTTATCTCTGGCTGCCATCCATATGGCTCTTTCATCTGAAGTGCCCATCAAGAGCCAGCCCTCTCTTATGAGGTCTTCTCCCAAACTCAGAGGGTGCTCCTTGCCCCCTTCCAAAGGATTTCAGTTGTGGACAAAGGAGATAAACCTGACTGGTGGTGGCAAGATAGGGGGAAAATGAGTTCTGAATCTCATTACCTGGAATTGCAGGGGCAAGTGGATCACAAGGTAGGAAAATGACTGAATTTAGGATACACCTACCCCCACTCCCTGCCCCAGATCCTATGAGATGACTAATATATAACCATCTTCACAGCTGTCCTTAGTGGGACAGATTCATACTAAAAAGAAAAACCTGCTTCCACCTATTTCTTGAAACATCTCTCCTCATTCAATGAAGCTATTGCCTCAAATGCCTTTAAATTCCAGACGTGTGTTGTTTTTTGCCATTAAAAATAAATGGTTTTAAAAAACTCGCAAGGAAGCCAGCATATTGATGGGTATACTTGTCAGTAGACTAAGCTTTAGAGTCAGAAAGACCTGGATGCTACAACTTGCTAGCAGTGAAATTTTGGTATTTACCCTCTTTGAACCTCAACTTCCTCATCTGTAAAATGGTGATAATAATAGTGTCTATCTCATATTACTGTTACAAAGATATGATGGGATCATCTACGTAAAACATTAGTACACTGACTACAGCAGAGTAAAATTTGATTAACTATTAGTTGCATTTATTATTACTGTGGTTATTGTTGCTTTTAGCTATAGTCTTGGCTTCCTCATTACTGTGATACTGTGATCATCCCTCAATGTGTTTACTTTTGTAATAAGCAGAACTGTAGGAAACAAATGTATGAAATGCTAGTGGTAAAAGCTGGATTGTAAAGCCGCAGATGACCTTAAATCAAACAGAACAGAACAGATGGCTCAGACCCTCATCTATATTCCAATTTTGTTGGAGGAAGTTTGGTGCCGACCTGGTACATGGTGAAAGCTGACATTTAGAGGAGAGTAAAGCCAGCTTAGATTAAAATGATCTTTAGAAACATTCATTTAATCACCAAAAAAATGTATTAATTAAACCTCAATGCAAGGCACTGGGAAGACAGAAGTGATATAGACAAGCTATTTTAGGAGAGGAGGGAGAACATGTGCAACAAGTATAACAAGGACACTAATAGAGGGGCATCCACGACACAATGGTAGCACCCAAGATGGGTGAAGTATGATACTTCTCTCTGCTTGGGAGGAGCAGGAAAGCTTCTTTCAGAAGAAAAAAACAAAACAGTTGTTTAAGTGAGTGTAGAAATGTATGAAATGGTATAATACGTATTTTTCAAAAATCTAGTGTCAGTAAAGATGCATTTTCCCATCCAGCTGAATTTCTTGAACGTATTTTTTGCCTCCTAAAATAACATGGATTCCATGGCCACTATTCTAATTACCATTCCTCCATAACAAAGTACCCCAAAATTAGTGGAATAAAAATAATTGAATTATCAGTGAAATCACATGGTTCTCTGCTTTTTCTGCTGATATGTGGTATATAAACCAAAAGCAACAAAAGAACAAGACAAACAAATGAGAAACAGAAACTCATAGACACAGAGAATGGTTTGGTGGTTGCCAGAGGGTAAGGGGGGTGGGGGTGGGGGGTGGGAGATGAGGGTAAGGGGGATCGAATATATGGTGATGGAAGGAGAACTGACTCTGGGTGATGAACACACAATGGGATTTATAGATGATGTAATACAGAATTGTACACCTGAAATCTATGTAATTTTACTAACAATTGTCACCCCAATAAATTTAATAAAATAAAATTTAAAAAAAATTGAATTACACTTATGAATTCTGTGGGTCTGGAATTTGGACATGTCACAGCAGGGATGGCTTGTCTCTGCCTCACAATGTCTGGGTCCTCAGCTTGAAAAATTTTATGACCAGATGGGATCAGACAGTTAGGAAGTGGGATCATTTAGAGGCATCTTTAATCACCTATCTAGCAATTGATGCTGGTTGTCACTGTCACCTTCTATTAGTACTCTGGTCATGCTAAATAGGTCAAAATGTCACAGCTCTTTCATATTTAAAGGAAAGGAACATAGAGATCCCACTTTTTTTTTGAGGGCCAAATGTCTGCATTTATTTACATGTGAAATGTGTTTAATACAGTTATGATGGATATAGTGCATAACACCTGACAGCGGCAAGACCTTTTGAAGAACCCAACATTGACAACAGTATACCATGCAAGTATCCGTATATACACAAAAGAATTTCTTTTCTTAAAAAAAAGTACAAAACATGTTTAGGGATGAATACAAGATACAAAATGCCAAAGTAAACACAAACCAAAAACCAAAAATTAGAACTCTCCCAGAGAACTATAAATGGAAGCGACACTTCAATAACTACCGATAGTAAATATATTTATGAAAATGACCGAATTAATCCTGGGTGGCTCAGTGCTGAATCTAACAGCCAGTTGCCATGCACAGGCTGCTGCATTGATAAGTTGGTGGGTGAGGTTGTGCATCTCAACTCTAAGTACCAGAATGTTTTTCAGTAGCACCCAGAACAGGAAACACCAACTCTTTTTTTTTTAATTAAATTTATTGGGGTGACAATTGTTAGTAAAATTACATAGATTTCAGGTGTACAATTCTGTATTACATCATCTATAAATCCCATTGTGTGTTCATCACCCAGAGTCAGTTCTCCTTCCATCACCATATATTCGATCCCCCTTACCCTCATCTCCCACCCCCCACCCCCCACCCCCTTACCCTCTGGCAACCACTAAACTATTGTCTGTGTCTATGAGTTTCTGTTTCTCATTTGTTTGTCTTGTTCTTTTGTTGCTGGATGGATCTTGAGAGTGTAATGCCGAGTGAAATAAGTCAGACAGAAAAAGCAGAGAACCATGTGATTTCACTGATATGTGGTATATAAACCAAAAGTACAGCCCTTTCATTAACTTTATCTCCTTGTACTCTTCAAGCCAGCCTTGCAAATTTGACCAGAAAACAACCAGCCCCCATTTTTACCTTTAGAATACCCTTCTTCCCCATTCTAAGATGGAGTTAAAGAAATCCACATTCCTTACTGGATTTCTGACCAAAGTTTTTATTCACCACCTGCAAAACTGCTTTAAACACCAGTTGGCATGGCTTGGAAAAGATGCCACAAGGGGCAAGAGTGCAGATATCTGCAATGCTCACCCCTGGACTTAGAACAGGTGTATTGAGGGTAGTGCTAAGACGATTAAATGTCCCCAGTGTTTTGAGACCCACAACCACCTGCAATTTATGTAGTGAATTCTAAAAATTAAAAACACTGAAAAAGGCATTATCTTAGCCTGTAATTAGTTAACTCTTTTAAATCCGTAACATACAAAATGGTTTATTTGAATTCAGGAACTGCCCCTGTTACTAAGAAATCTGTTTTAAAGAAACAGTACAAAAAGAAAAATTCTAACCCCCAAAAAGAAAAACAAACAAAACATTTTCTACTAAATACTGATACAAACATGTAACAAAGAGTATAAAAAGTTATTCATTTAAATATATACAAATTCTTTTAAACTCAAATACTGTTGGGTTTTTTTAATTAAAGTTAATTGGGGTGACAATGGTTAGTATCATAAGTTACATAGGTTTCAAGTGTACAATTCTGTAATATATCATCTACATATCACATTTTGTGTTCGCCACCCAGAGCCAGTTCTCCTTCCATCACCGTATGTTTGATACCTTTTACTCTCATCTACTACCCTCATTCCCCTTACCCTCTGGTAACTACTAAACTGTTGTCTATGTCTATGAGTTTTTGTTTCTTTGTTTGTCTTGTTCCTTTTTTGCTTTCAGTTTTATATCCCACATATCAGTGAAATCATATGGTCTCGACTTTTTCTGTCTGACTTATTTCGCTTAGCGTAATAATCCCAAGATCCATCCATGTTGTCGCAAATGGCACTATTTCATCTTTTCTTATACTTATCGAGGATATACACGATGAGGTGAAGAAGGTACCTTGAAAGAGAGTATGTTACAACAACCTAGACAATACTGTTAACTCTATTATACCGAAAACTTTTTGTAACAAAAATATCTTTTTTATTCCAGTGTGGACAGGTGTGTGGCTATTTTTCAGCCGAACTCACCCTTTTAGATTTAATGAAGGCCATGCCATATGTCTGCATGTGAGCATAAGGCAGCTTCAATTACAAATGTTTTTGCTCATACTTTACACTTGCTGTTGGACACCATGCTGTTAGACGACTTGTCCTCATGGCTGGGCTTGTTCTCTTGCTGGTTGTCTTCCCCTGCCCCATTCTGCTTGGACACTGGCTGGGGCTTTTTCAGCTAGTGCACAATAAAGAGGTGCCTGGACAGGGAGATGTATGATGTATAGCACAGGCCACACTCCCAGCACTGGTAGGAGAAGCTGTCTGATTTGTGTTGAGGGATGTGTTCATGGAACTGCAACAGGTTTTTGGTGGTGAAGCACACGCAGCACATTTGTGTACCTTAGAAACATTTATCTTTAGCTTTGTCAGTGGTTGAGTAATTGCTCAGAACTCTGAAACTGGTTCTTCCAACTTCTGCTTGGGACTGGGAACCTTGGTATCTTCTTTTATTTCTGTTTCCTCCTTGTTGGCAGCTTCCGTCGTTTCTTTTAAGTCAGGATCCTTAAAACTGCATGAGCTGGAAATGTTTCTCCAGCATCAATCGTTTCGTAAAGGTCCACCTGGAGTCTGGGTAGTGAGAGCAGGTATAAACTTTCCTGATGCCTTTGTGCTTGTTCCAATTGTGACTGTACAGACTGTGTGATGAGCTGAAAGATTTGTCACACTGCTGACAAGGGTGTGCTTTCATTTGCTTCCTGTGTTCCTTCCTCACGTGGGAAATGTAAACATCTCTTTCCATGAACAGGAGGTCACAATCCCAACACGTCCACCCAGGATTGGCCACTTTCTTCAGTTTCACTGATTTCTAAACAGGAGATGGAGATTTCTTTTCCAATTTCTCTTTCCCATTCATGGATCTGGTGTCCTCTTTATTTTGATTTGCTGAATTCTGAGTTGCAGGCTTAATGCTCAAAGGCAAGTTTACACCCACGTTTGGAGGCATTTCAATACTTTTCAATGTTCCATGTGTAGACTTGATATGATCCATCATAAGTTGCTTCTGTGCATGTAAAAAAGAACAGTTTAGACACTTGAAAACAGACATCTTCTGGTTTTTGATGTGTTGGTCAAAGTATCAATACAGTAGGGTTTGCTGGGTAAACACAGTGTCACACGTGGACCACCTATATATTATTTTTGGTTTTTCTATCTTGATGCCAGGATGCTGTGTGTAGGTATGGGAATGTGTGCTTGGGGCAGACTTAAATGCTATTGGACAAATAGAATACTTGTAGAAGACTTCACAGTGAGAACCTTGAATGTAAGATTTTGGTGCAGCCACATCAGAGTACTCAACATTATAATGCACACATTGAAAGCCAGCTCTCCACGTGTAGTGCAGACAGTTGTTGGTGATATGGATCTGGAAGTGCACCTACCTGCAGACGGCCCCACACTTGGGGCAGGTGTAAGGAGGTCTGTGCTGATGGATTCTCTGGTGTGATTCATTGCTGCACTGGTTAGGAAGTAGCATCTGACAGATAGTGCAAGTGTTGTGCCCACTTGTATCTGCAATCTGCTGGAAATGTGTAGCCAGCAATGTCTCAGCCTGGAAAACTTCATTACACTCCAAACGTTTCAGACTATACATGCCGAGCTTGTATGGGTCTTCATCCAGAGGAATAGCTGGGATGATGGGTGTGCTTGAAGGAGCTGATATGATGGTCCCAGTTATATCAGACTGAATTTTTGTTGCAGTGTGTGTGCTGGCCTCCACAGAGCTTGGGGAGTGAAGTTGCTGCAGAAGTATTGCTTGACGGAGAAACAATCACTTGATCTGCTGGGACTGACTTTAGAATAAAGTGGGGGCACTGCACAATGACTCTCTTTTCCTTTTGCCTATGGGCATGGGAGAGGAGACTGCACTTGTAAAATTACAAGTATCTTTGTACAGTGGTTACATGTTACTTTCATTCACATGCTGTGTCTGTCATAGTGTTGAGTCAGGCTCTTTTCAAGAGCAAAGGAGTCGCCACACTCCAAGCATTTGTACCCACAGGTGGGTAACGTTGATGCCTGCATTAGCAGGAGGACTGAGGTTGGGGATGTAAACTGGAACTGGGTTGATGCTACTCAGCACCTTGTTGAAAGTTTCCATCACAGAACTCTGCAAGGAAGACACCACCTGGACTCCAGACACCTTTGTGGGTGGTTGTGAGGCTGCTGCATTGATTATTGCCTGCTTTATTTGCTTTTGAGGTTTGGTTAGCACTCGGCGGAGCTCAGAAGTGGCCTGGGTGCTCTGAGGCAGAAGGTTAAGGTTGGTGAGGTGCACAGTCTTTGGCATGAGTTTGGCATTGGCCAGCCTGGATGCCAGCACCACAATAGTTTGCTGCTGGATGGCGTTGGGCAGCTTTAATGATGGTGCTGCTGGTCCTCTGTACAGAGGCAGCAGAGATGATCGTGGCTTTCACCATTGTGTTCTTAGTGAACTTCAGATTAATGATTTGAGATCCCGCCATCTTCATGGAGGACACTGGGAGGAAGGCAGTGGCCACAGACTTAATAGTGATCTGTTTGGGGTTCAGCTCTGCAGGGACCACTGCGTTGGTAACAACTACTGACTGCAGAGGTGCTCTGGGGGGAGAGGAAAGGATGGCAGCTGAAGTTGGAGATGACAGAAGCAACCTCACAGACGCCATCACGGGCCCTGACTGCTCAGGAGGCTTTTTGCTAGAGGCAAAATCGACTTCTGGCAATACTCTTGTCACTGTTCTCTTTATTTCCCCAGATGATGTCTTAATGGTTTTTATACGGACTTTGGGAATTGCTGGTGTCGATCCTGCAAGGGATGATGGAGATCCCTTGCTGCTGTTTTCACTTGAAGCACTCCTGGAGCTATCCGGCTGCTTTAGGGATGCTGTTTTTCGTCCCATCAATGAGACTCTGGGATTCAGGAAACTTTTCAAGGGCTCTAGGACTATCATTTACTTCCTTTGGTAAAGGAGAGGATTCCGGTGAGTTGCTCACTTGTTCTTTACAGGAGTCTGAAGCAGCCTTTTTAGCACTAAAGGCTGCGATTGTAGCTATGCATGAAGAAAGCTTGGAGGATGACTTTGACCTTGACGGTGTCGTGCTGTCAAGGGTGGTATCATTCTTCTGAGAGCTGAGCTTCCCATCATGGACCCTGTTTTCAAGCACCTTTTCAGAGTTTTCCTTCAATTCATCCTCCACTTTTATAACTTTAAAACGTTCATAAACACTCAGATTTATAGAATTTGTTTTTGTTTCTCTTAACAACTTTGTTTTTATCAATATTGCCTGAAGTAGAGATTTCAGTTTTGCTTAAATTTTCCCTTGCAAATGCCTTTAGTTTATCATAGTCCTGTTGGGGAAGCAACCCTCTCAACACATTTGATCTAAAAGTTGAACACATGTCCTCTTTATCAGGGGGGTCATCCACCTCTATCTTCTCATCATCATCAAACTCTTCAGCACTTGAGATAGGGATAAACTGGTTGAAAGTTGAGTCTTTTAAAGTCACCTCTGAGGTAGGCGTATCTCCTTTCAAGGACTTCGATCCATTTTTACTGTAACTGTCAAGAGAGTACGCTGTGAGAAACCCATTATGTAAGCCACTGCCTGTGGGATTGTGCCCATCTTTCATCACACCCCCAGAGGAATTGATTTTCTGAATGTTCTTCACAATAACACGGATGCCAACGTCAGAAAAGGATGGCAGTATGGGAGTTATCATCTACATGAGCATTCTGTTTGATGTGGCTTTCCTGCTCATCATGTCCAGATTCAATAGCTGCTTTAGGATCGACCACACCTGGGATGTCAAATGCTCCCAGGAGGTTGTCAAAGTCTGGGGTCTTCATATCCCCCATGGTTATGAATTTGATCAGGTATTCTTATGAACTTTGACCTTTGGGAAATACTTTGGACCAATGGTTCAGTTACTGTCACACGGTTGCATTCTCTGCAAACTTGAAAGAATTAAAAGCAGCCCCAGTCAACAGGCCTTTTGGCCTTCATAAAAGTCAGAAGTATCCCCAACACCCTTTAGTAGCTTTTAAAAGGAAAAGCACAAAATAGAACATAGCCCCCTTCCTGGGGTTGGCTTTTGCATCCATCAAGTCTAGGCTTCTGGACCTCAGCTTTGATGAACTTTGTTCAGCACAGTGCCACCGGCTGCTACTGCTGTGGCTGCTGTTGTCATAGTGGTGGCGGTGGCTGCAGCAGCTTCCATGTTATGGGCATGTCATCTGCATTTCTGCTGCCTGGGTCTGTGTGCTTGTGTTGTGGAGCAGCCTTGCCATTAACCTGACCTGGGCCCTGCAACTCCCCAGGCACTGCACTCTATGCTGCACCTCAGCAGCAGCAGCTTGACAGCTGGCCACGCTGGGGTCTACCGCTGGGGATGTGGGCCTGGGCGGTGGGCTAAGATCCCACTTCTTAACAGGAGGAATATTGAGGACTTTGAAGATGTAAAATAAACCCTATGGACCTTGTATAGATGTCACTTCTGTCTCCCCAGGGACTGTGAACCAGAACACCTCTATATAGCTTCTCCATGTAATTGTTTTTCCTTTACATTATGGTGGCCTCAGCATAGTTGGACTTCTCACATGTTATCTAAGTGCCCCCAAAGCAAGTTTACAGCACACAAGGCAAAAGCTGCATCACTTTTTATGAATAAGCGTTGAAATTCACTCCCTACATTGTAGGTGCTACTGTTGTGCCCAGTGCCCTTGTCATGCTCTATTGGTCCAAGCTATCACACGCCCTTTGAAATTAGGAAGAGGACTTCAATCCTATCTTTTGATAGAGGGATATCAAATAACTTGTGGATATTTTTCAAAACCTCTTTAGCCACTCACCTATCAAAACCACAACCACTGAATGGCCACCCATTGACTAACCAAGGGGTGAGAATTCAAAAAGCATTTATTCATTTATTTATTAAATACGAAGGTCAGACAATTCGGTTTGTGAACTTATCCTAGAAACAGTGTTACACACCTCATTGCTGAATATCACTATGGTCACCTTCGCAGTACTCCCCGTGGGAAGCTATGCACTGACACCAGTGCCTAGTCCATTCTTCAAAGCAATTTTGGAACTCTTTCTGGAATGGCCATCAGAGCTCTCATTGTATTACCCTTGATGTCCTGAATGCCTTCAAAATGTCTTCCTTTCAATATTTCCTTTATCTTCAGGTAAAGAAAGAAGTCATTGGGGGCCAGATCAGGTGAGTAGGGAGGGTGTTCTAATGCAGTTATTTGGTTTTTTTTGTTTGTTTTTTGTTTTGCATCAGCTTTATTCAACTGTTTCCCTTTGTTTCTTTTTTTATTAGTTTCAGGTGTACAAATCAATGTAATAGTTAGACATTTATCATTTATATCCCTCACAAAGTGATAACCCCCCTCTCCCAATCTGCTACCCCTCTGACATCGCATATAACTATTACATTTTCACTGTCTCTATTCTTAAGGCTGTACTCCACTTCTTGTAACTATATATATCTCTATCTCTATCTCTATCTCTATCTCTATCTCTATCTCTATCTCTATCTCTATATCTATATCTATATCTATATCTATATCTATATCTATATATACAATTATAGTTGACATTCATTATTGTTCAGCTTCAGTCAGACAGAGAAAGAAAAATACCATATGATCTCACTTGTATGTGGAATCTAAAGAAAAGAATCAATGAACGAACTAATCAGAAACAGCCTCAGAGACATAGAGGAAAAACTGAGGGTTGCTAGATGGGAGGGGGTTGGGGATAAGGGGGAAGGTGAGGGGATTAGAAAGCACAGTCCATAATCACAAGATTGCCATGGGGATATGAAAGTCAATTTGGGGAATGTAATCAATAATGTTGTAAAAATTTTGTAGGGTATCTGATGCAGTTATTTGTTTACTGGCTAAAAACTCCCTCACAGACAGTGCTATGCAAGCTGGTGCATTGTCATGATGCAAGAGCCATGAAATGTTGGTGAAAAGTTCGGGTCGTTTTTGTCTATTTCACATAACCTTTCAGCACTTCCAAATAGTAAACTTCGTTAACTGTTTGTCCAGTTGGTACAAATTCATAATGAATAATCCCTCTGATATCAAAAAGGTTAGCAACATCATTGCAACAAGTTCACAAACTTAATTGTCAGACTGCATATGATGAAGTTGGGACAAACTCTTAGCAATTTAACAGGTCCATTCCTCCTTATCCTGCCTTCTACTTCTATCAGGCAGCCCTTGTTTCTCTTCACATTACTTATTGTCAGAAGGATTTTAGTAAGGGAAATGTGGCAATTAAGTAAAGAGAGAAGGAAATATGGTTCTTGCAGAAAGAATAAGGTAGATCCAGTCTGGTCTTATTGTTTGGACTTCCAGTGAAAGCTAGATGTTGGACAGCAGGATGTAGTTTCCAAAAGTTGCTCAATCAACTAATATGTGAAGTACCTGGGTGCTCAGCTTGTGTATTGCTTGCCAAAGATGATAGGAAACTGAAGTGCTGACAAAACTGACAAGCCTCAGAAGTTTGGCTCCTGTCTTCTACTTTCAGGTGTCAGATTACTATATAGTGATTCAGATACCTTCTTGGTCAATATTTCTTTACTATATCAAAGCATGAATGGGTCCAATGACATACAATAATGATGTTAAAGATGATCATAATGATGATAACTACTAAAATAATAACATGTATTGAATATCTCTATGTGCCCAGGATTTTAGCATGCATTATCTCTTTTAATCCTCATAACATCCTAGTGAGGTAAGGTAGATATTAGTATTCCCATTTTACACATGAAGGATTTAAAGATCAGGGAGGCTATTTTAGTTTAGTTATCTAAGGCTACAGAGCCAGAACTCACAAGCTAGTCTGTCTGACTGGTGAGCCCACTCTTTTAAGCTTGATGAAATATTGTAATTCTTCCAGATAACGAAATATACAATCAGGCACCTGAAAATTTTGCACATGGAATGCCCCTCAAGCTGAATGTTTACCCTAATTTGTCACTTTTATCCAGACACCTGGCTTCATGTAGGCCAAACTGAACTGCGACATTTGCAAATGTATCTACCCTTTCCCAAGGCGTTGCCTTCACACTGTAATTCAGGTTTTTCTCCAAGGATTTCTTTTTTTTTTTAAATTTATTGGGGTGACAATTGCTAGTAAAATTACATAGATTTCAGGTGTACAATTCTGTATTACATCATCTATAAATCCCACTGTGTGTTCACCACCCAGAGTCAATTCTCCTTCCATCACCATATATTTGATATCCCTTACCCTCATCTCCCTCCCCCCACCCCCCTTACCCTCTGGTAACCACTAAACTATTGTCTGTGTCTATGAGTTTGTTTCTCATTTGTTTGTCTTGTTCTTTTGTTGTTTTTGGTTTATATACCACATATCAGTGAAATCACATGGTTCTCTGCTTTTTCTGTCTGACTTATTTCGCTCAGCATGACACTCTCAAGATCCATCCATGTTGTCACAGATGTTCCTATATCATCTTTTCTTACTGCTGAATAGCATTCCATTGTGTATATGTACAACTTCTTTATCCATTCATCTATCGAAGGACATTTTGGCTGTTTCCATGTCTTGGCCACCGTAAACAAAGCTGCAATGAACATTGGAGCACACGTGTCTTTATCTATAGATGTTTTCAGATTTTTTGGGTAGATACCCAGGAGAGGGATTGCTGGGTCATATAGTAATTCTATTCATAATTTTTTGAGGAACCTACACACTGCCTTCCATAACGGCTGCACCAGTCTGCATTCCCACCAACAGTGTATGAGGGTTCCTTTTTCCCACAGCCTCTCCAACACTTGTTACTATTTGTCTTGTTGATGATAGCCATCCTGACTGGGGTGAGGTGATATCTCATTGTGGTTTTGATTTGCATTTCTCTGATGATTAGTGATGTTGAGCATTTTTTCATATGTCTATTTGCCATTTGTATGTCCTCTTTGGAGAAATGTCTCTTCAAGTCCTCTGCCCATTTTTCAATTGGGTTGTTTGTTTTTTTGTTGTTGAGTTGCATGAGTTCCTTGTATATTCCGGATACTAGCCCCTTATCGGAGGCACTGTTTGCAAAAGTCTTCTCCCATTCAGTTGGTGGCCTCTTTATTTTGTCAATGGTTTCTTTTGCTGTGCAGAAGCTTTAAGTTTCATATCGTCCCATTCGTTTATTTTAGCTTTTACTTCCATTGCCTTTGGAGTCAAATTCATAAAATGCTCTTTGAACCCAAGGTCCATAAGTTTAGTACCTATGTTTCCTTCTATGCAGTTTATTGTGTCAGGTCTTATGCTTAAGTCTTTGATCCATTTTGAATTAACTTTGGTACATGGTGACAAATAGCTGTCCAGTTTCATTCTTTTGCACGTGGCTATCCAATTCTCCCAGCACCATTTATTGAAGAGGCTGTCTTTCCTCCATTGTATGTTTTTAGCTTGTCAAAAATGGTCCATATTTATGTGGCTTTATTTCTGGGTTCTCAATTCTATTCCATTGGTCTATGTGTCTGTTTTTCTGCCAAGAAGAATTTCTTATTTGCATTCTGGTTTAAGAAATAAGACCTTAAGCTTACACAAACCACCATTTCGAGCTTCAACTGTCCTTGGAAAGCATGGCATGTAATCAGCCTCCTTAAGTACTTTGAATTAAGCAATATGCTGAGAACAGCTTGCTTTTAATAGATTTCCTTACCTGATCTCAATGGGGACCTGTCTCAGGTATGAAAAAGAAGAAACCCAATTAGCTCTAATTGCTGCTCTCCATGGATGTGTTGCCTTCTCATTGGCGGATGGTAGCTTGTGTTGTGGAGGAGGCAATGACTCTTAAATTTTCCAGGTAAAGATACCCTCACCCTTTTCCTTCACCACATTTCTTCCCCCCAGACATTCTACAACCCGCATATCTCCAAACTTATGACTCCATAGTTAAGAATATGGGTATTAGAAATTGATGATCTCCCCGAAAGAGTTCACTTCCATCCCCAGAAAGTCAGGACATTCAATCTTTCCTTGGCTTAGTTTAGTTGAACAAATATTTAGTGGGTGCAAGCTGTCTGTCTGAGACTGTGATAGACTGGATAATTTTCAAGGTAAATACACATGAACCTTATTCTTTTTGTTCCCGGAAAAATGTTACATACATAGTAGGCTTTTACATTTAAATTTAAATTTATATTTTACATATTTATAAGTTAAATTAATATTTAACAAATATGTTAAAATATTGATGGATGATATCATAATAAGTATGTATGGTGTCAGATGGGTATTAGATTTATAAGGTGATCACTTCATACGTTATATAAATGTCTAATCACTATATTGTACACCTGAAACTATTAGGTTGGTGTAAATGCAATTGCAGTTTAAAAGGTTAAAAATAATTGCAAAAACTACAATTCCCTTTGCACCAGCCTAATAATATATTGTATGTCAACTATAATTGAAAAATTAAAAAAATATATGGATAGATGGATGGATGAATGAATGAATGAATGATTTAGGCTGCCTTTCCAAAAGCAAAGTAATCCTCTAACTCTAAGAGAAAAATGCTGAATATTTTCCACTCCTCACTATAAATTCTACCATTAAATTTGCCCCAAGACAAGTCTCAGACATTGAGAACTGGAAGTACCCTTAAGACATTATATAGCTCAGCCTCTGCTTTAGACAGGTAAGCAACTACCCTGTAGGACAAATAGTAGCACTATATTATAGAAGAACAATTGACTAGGAGTCAAACAGAGGTTTGACCCATCCACTAACTTTAGTCAAGTCATTTAATAATTGTATTTATTTTTAAAATGCTTATTTGAATACCTATTCTGTGCCAGGCCCCATTCTAGGTGCTGAGAAGAGCTGGAGGTGAAAGTGGGGGTAGAGACAGAAACGAATAAGACACGTTCTTTGTCTTTAAGAACTCATTATTAAGTGGAGAGCCAGACACACAAGCAAAAAAAAAATACTGTATAATGTGATCAATGCTAACATAGAAATATATGCAAAGTGCTTTAGCAAAATAGGGAAAAAAGGTTTAACTTTAGAGGTGTGGTCAAGGGTCAGGGAATGCTTCACAGAATTTGTGACACTTGACATTTGATATTTGAGTTGGGCTTTGAAGGATAAAAACAAGTTAATCCAGGAGAAGTAAGGCAGAGGTAAAAGTAGAAATAGTGTGTTTAAAGTCATGGAGTCATAAACAGTATGAGACCTTTATTCTGTTCTTAACTGGAGATCTTTGTGGCAGAGGTTGGTTAAACACAGGAAGAATGTAGACAAATTTCCATTGCATGAAGAGCACTCTGGTGACAGTGTGAGGAAGAGACTAGGAAACCATTCTCACTTCATGCCCAGTCCCTTGGCAGCCTTTATGGTTGTACTGCTATGATGGACTGAGAAGAACATCAGATATACAGCTCATAGTTTCCATCCACTCTGGTTTTCCATTCTAGAAATGGGCACACTTCAAGTTATTTGGAATTGTTATGCTCAGTGGATGTTGAGCTCCCTTATTTTGGATGATTGTAACAAATGTTAAATTAAACATCTATGCCAAGCACGTTATTTGATATTAGGGAACTGTGGGGAAAATACAAAAGTAGTAACAACAAGATCCATGCCCTAGAGAGCTTATAATTTACCTGTAAGAGAAGAGAAGCCTCTCAAGTGTCTAGAATTGCTTCCATGCTGCTATATAAAAGTGGGCTGTTTAACAGTTCTACTTTTTGTATAATTTACAATGATTTGTTAAACTTTGATGACTTTTCAATAGGTAATTTATTTACAAGATTTCCACCTCAAAAGGTACACTTTCCTGCCATTTAGTTTCTCTACCAAGAAGCAATTGATAGCACCTAATTCATATGCATCTTTCTAGAATACTATGTGCATCTACAATTAAGTATATTGTTTCTTTTAACTGTTGTTACACAAATGGTGCCATATTAATTATACACGCTGCATTATGACTTGTTTTTTGTACTTACAATATATCATAGAGATCTTTCCTTATCAGCACATGCAGAGCTGACTTTCTTTTATGTTGTTTTTGTTTGTTTATGGATGTATTGTATTCTATTGTGTGAATGTGCTTTAATTTATTGAACTAGTTAGTTTGATTTTAATCATTTGTTTTAATAAATAATGCTGGACTGAAAAACTAAAACAAGTTAATCTCATGACATTTTTATCTCATGCATTTTTATCAAGACTTTTGGTAGAAAAAAGAGACTGACTGTGATTTAGGTTGCATTGCATTACTTTTCTCCTTACCTCACATCTAGCTCATGTTCCCCTAAGAAAAATAATGTCTTCCATGGTCCAAGACAACCATTTTGGATACTCCAGAATTCTGGGTTCCCCTCTGTTAGCAGAAATATCATGAATTTGGTGCTAAGCAAACCTTGGGCTCAAATTCATTTTCTGGATTAATTACTGTCTGGCTGGATGGTCTAGAGCAAGTGAATTAATCTCTGGGACTCATTTGTGATATCTATAAAATGGGGATAATAACGGTAGTTAGCTCACAGTGTTGCTGTGAGTATTTAGCACAATAATCCATGCAAAGAACTTAGCATAGTGCCTGGCATCTACAAAGTGTTCAACAAATGAAAGCTTAGCACACTTCCTGTTCATTAATATGGAGAAAGTTGATGGAACAAAGAAAAAACCATCAATTTAACAGTAACTATTCATGATACTATGGAAAGATTCCCACTTTGTTGGGGTTTTCAGAAAGTTCCGAGAACCAGCATAAAAATTAAATTTTCTTTTGATAAGGTATATCTTCCTCATTACACCAATTCTCTCAGAGCGACCTTTACATACTTTTTCCTTAGGGTGTAAATAATAAGATTGAGGGCAGAGGTACTCACTGTATACAGAAGAGAAAGTAACTTCAATAAGTCTTCATACTGAGGCCCTGATGGGAAGCCATAGACAATGCTCAGTGTCCCATAATACAGACTGACCACTGTCAGATGAGAGGAACAGGCAGAGAAGGCTCTTTGCTTCCTTGTGGTAGAAGGAATCCTCAGAATGGTGGAGATGATGTGAGTACAAGAAGCCAGAGTCAGCAGGAAGGGGTCTAAGGCAAATAAAGAGGTACATATAAAAGAGGTAATCTCAGCTACTTGAGTATCAATGCAGGCCAGTTTCATGATTGGCTTCAAATCACAGAAGAAGTAGTCAATCAATCTAATTGGCAGCACAGAATGTTAACCAAAACATGAGGACCATAAGAAAAATTGGTGCCAGAAATTCAGCCACCCAAGAGGCACCAACTAGCTATAAGCAACCCCAGTGGTCCATGATGCTGGAGTAATGCAATGGGTTACAGATGGCTCTGTAGTGATCATAAAATATGACAGCAAGGAAGATGCTTTCTGTATCCACTAGGGCAGCAAAAAAATAAAACTGACAAGCACAACCTGGGAAGGAAATAGGCACTTGAGCTGATAGCAATGTCCTTAACATCTTGAGCCCATAATGGTACTGGTGTCACCAATCTCTAGGAAGGAGAAGTGGCCAAGAAAGAAGTACATGAGGTATAAAGGGAATGATCAGCTGACACCACAGTTAGGATTACAATGTTGCCAATCACAGTCACCACATAGATGACCAGAAATACCTCCAAAAAGAAGAAACTGAAGGCCATGGAGATGCCCCAAACCCAAAGGATAAATTCTGACATTTGAGTCATATTCTCTTCTTTGGTGCTAGCCAAGACTTGGATCTGAAAATAAGTAAGTAAATAAATAAATAAATAATATTAAGAATGATATTTTTAGGAAAAAATCAAACTGCTTAGAGGCATCATACATATGAAGCATAACTGGTTTCTTTCTGGATGTTCAGAATTCTTAATTAATAAATTTGACCACAGTTCCACAGGTGCTATTTGGTGAGTTAATCCATGACTTCAATTATCCCATCATATATATATAGAATCATGGGCCATTGAAACTGTGAGTATGACACATAAATATGCACATTTTTCTTGATATGTAATTTGAAAAAAATAGAGGGAAAACTTTCTATCTCTGGAGATCTTACTCTGGTTATTTCTACTGCTACTAGTGGTATTATCATTAGCAATAAATATTCTGAATCACTTATGTTTAAGTTGTATAAGTTCTATGATTAAATCTGTTTCCAGTTTTAGAAATTACATACCAATTAAATTATATGAATTGTATTTCATCATGTCAAAGGATGTCTAATCCTTAAAACTTATTTTATAACAAGTTCTCTAAACACTAGGAGAGAAGGCATAGTGGAGTAAGGGTGAACTAGTTATGGTAGGTAGATGGTATGGTATAGTAGGAAGAGACCTGATTTCAAATTCCAGCTTACAACTTAGTGGCTGTGTGTCTTTGAGTAAGTCACATAACTTATTTGACAGTCAGTTTCCTCATCTATACAATAGCACATTAATTCTGTGGAATATGTTTTGCACAATCATCGGTCCATATTAGGCATTAAATGCATTCATCTACCCATTAAACCATATTTACTGAGTACCTACTATGTGTCAAAGTCTTTGAAATGTGCTTAGAATAAAATAGTGAAAAAATCCATAATTTTTTGAAGTCAGGAATATTCATTGTGTCTCATGGGGTTAACATTTTAGTGGGAAAGAAAGTGTAAAAACAAGGAAAAAGACCCATAAAACAATTTTGAGGTGTCTACTATGAATATAAAATAAAACAAGGACTCAAAATAGGAAATATGCTGCATGTATGTGTATTTGGGAGAAGGGTATTCTGGTTACTGTGGTTAAGAAAAGCCAAAATATTGAGAACTAAAAAAATGGGAAGGAGACAGTCACGGAAGAGTTGGCAGTGGGAATGGGGAGAATATTCTAGTCAGAGGAAACAGGCCTTAAGGAAGGAATAATTTAGAGTGTTAGAAAAACTGAAACAAACTGAAAAAAAAAAACCCAATATATAACGGAGGGAAGAACTGGAGGGAAAAAGACAGAAACAGAGAGAGATAGAGACAGAGAGATAAAGAAGAGAGTAGCAGGAAAAATAGGAAAGGGGCAGAGCATTCAGGTCCTTGTAGGCCATGCTACCTGTAGCACATGAACTATCAAAGGTAACTCCTGGGTTTCTGGTTTGAGTAACTGGTACCATTTACTTAGGTGGTGATAATGTGGAGGGAAAGTTTAGGAAAAACACAAGTTCAACTTGGAGGTATTAAATTTGAGATGTTTATGAGAATTCTGAGTGGAGAGGAACGACAGACAGCTGGGTTTGAGAGTATGTAGCCCTGAGGAGAAGGCTGGGATGGGATATAAATTTATGAATCTTCAGAATACAGATAATATTCACAGTCATTAGAATGGATAATATAACATGCAAAGAGATTATGGGTACAGAAGGATGGCCTACCCTGAGCTTAAGATCCTCTTTGTCTTAGGCCTGACAGAAGATTGAAAAGGAGGAGTCAGTGAAGTAGGACAAAAACCAGGAGTAAATAGAATACAAAAGCCATGTTTCAAGAGAATTGCTGATTGTGTTAAAAGCCTTTGTGAAATTAAGTTGAAGATACAAAATAGTCTCATATTTGGTTACACAGATAATAGATTCAGTGGGTAGTGGGAAGGGCAACAGAGAAACTGAGTGGTAACTACAGAGAAATGAGCTTTGATCCTACCTTTTTTATGCTGATGAGAATAACCCAGCATAGAGGGGATATTAATGATGCATACATAAATTAGGAGCTAATTTTGGGAGAGAAATCTTTTAAGAAAGTGAGAGGGTATGGGATACAGAGCACATGTAGAGGGGTTAACGTTTGGTAAGGGCAAGAACACTGCCTCTTTTTAACAAGATTAAAGCTAGAGAAAATAGATGTAATTGTAGTTAAGTTGCTACATATAATCCTAGGAAAATTTAGGCGTTTGCTTGTAATGGTTTCTGTTTTCTCAGGGAAGTAGGAGACGAGGTCATCATATATGAAAGTGAAGGTAGAGGAGGATGTATGGGATATTTGAAAACTGAGGAAAAATTGTAAAATAGTCATATGTGGAAAAGAAAAGGCTATCTATCCTACAAGAACAAACACTACAATTTCCAGAGAGTATGGAATGGCAATTTGATCTTTAAGATCATAAATTTAAGAGGGTGAAAACAGACTGCTTTCTTGCATGATCTTCTCTGACAATGTTTAGCTGCCAGGGTTGAGTAGGCAAATAGTTGGTTTCAATCAGGTTTGGAGTTTGCCAAATAAAAACAATGGAAGAAAAGATGGGCAAAAGTGTTGGAGGATATTTGGGGAAAAGTCGTGATGAAGACTATATGATAAGTGTTAAGTCACTGTCACTTCCTTCCACTATTATTAAAGATAGAAAGTAGTTTAAAAGCATCATTTGACCAACTCTTTAATTTTGTAACTGAAAAAGAAGATTTAGGCAAACAAACTATTTTTTTTAGGATCTCAGATCTAGTTAGTCAGTAACAGAGCAGAAACTGACACCCAGTTCTCATTTTCCAGGTCTTGCTCCTTCCATTATAGCATGCTCTTATACTTTTCACTCTTTTCATCTCTCTTCAGTGTCCTGTCCTTAATGTGTAATATGTAAGTACCAAAAGGAAAACTTACCTTCAATTTAGTAATTTACATGTCAGGAGCTTAATACTTTTCAAATAATTTTCAGATCCGCTGTCCTTTTTAATCTCCCGAACTATCTTGTGAGGTATTTGGGTGTGGGTTTTTGATTTGTCTCATTTGGTTTTTCAGATGAGAAAACTGAGAATGATGACTACTACACCACCACATTGTACTTGTATTTCAATTATAACTCTTTCTACTAGAGATTAAAAAAAGTTAATCTTATGCATATTCCGGTAAATGTGAATTTACAAAATGCTAATTATGTTATGAGCCAGTAGTTTTTGATAGGCAATTGGATAATAGGAACCATATGGAGATTGCCATATGAGCAACAAGTATAAGAAATTGAGGTAGATTTCCATGACAGAGATGTAACAAAAAAATCTGCTTTAGGAAAAATGGGTTTGAAGGGCAGGATGAAGCAAACTGTTTCAGAGCTATGGTGGATGTCTAGCAGAAGAGGTACCTTCTTAGAAGAAGAAGAGAGAGAAGGCATTCCAGGAAGAGGGAATAATGTGAGAAAAGGTCCAGTAACCTGAGGCCCATGCTGGCCATTAATTTCAGAAAGATTGAGCAAAATGAGTAGGGGGCTGAGGAAAGAAACGGAGGGGAAGTACACATATTTTTGGAGAAAGAAAAATGAGGAAAAGATTTAAAAATGGGTCCAAGGAAAGAAAGGAGCTATCAGAATTGTTACTAAAGAAGGCACCATGAGTATTAGAGTGGTGGGACAAGAATCCTGACAGCACTGAGGTGGGTTGGCGAAAAGTAAATATACAACAAATATTTCAAGAAGACTGTTGAAAGGGGAGAGTCAAAGATATGGTGATGGAAGGAGAACTGACTCTGGGTGGTGAACATACAATGTGGTATACAGATGATGTATTATAGAAATGTGCACTTGAAATCTATATACTTTTGCTAACCAATGTCACCCCAATAAATTTAATAAAAATATAAAACAAACAAACAGACAAAGTAGACTGTTGGTGAAGTAAAGCAGAGGGAGAGAGAGCCAAAATACTAGAGGTAGAAGAGAGGATTGAGAAAATATATTCTTGTCATTTGCTTTTTAGCAAAGGAGAAACTTGACCAGGATTCTAGGCAAAGAGTCTAAGTCCAAAGAGGAGGAAATATGAAAGACATGCAAACAGATGAGTGGTGGAACAAGGAAGGTCTCAGAGGAAGTTAGAGGGGAATGGGATGGGGAAATACATAAGTGGAGGCATTATCTTCAGGCAAAAAAGAAATATCATCCTTTAAAAAAAAGAGGGTAAAAATGGGTGTGGATAGTGATTATCAAGATAGTTACCTCATCTTTTTCCTTCCACTTGAGTTAGGAAACTTAAGCCATCCTTAGATGCCTAAGATGAGTCCATGGTAGAGATGTTCACTTTGCTTCCTCAGATCCTGTCTTCTTGTTCCATCTGTATATGTGAAGCCCAAAATACTCATCAGAGACCAAAGTGGATTGTTAACATGGGTAGCTGGTTTGCTGTATCACTACTGTGTTGTTTGACCAGGAGTAGATCCAGCAACAGCATGACAGGCACGCTATTATGTGTCCTTTAAAAAGATCTGACCAAAAAAAAGAAAAAGATCTGACGAGACAGGACTGTGAGAATCATAGCCTTCTAACTTTTCCTTCTATATCTTCACAATTATACTTTTCTCTCTAACTTCCGTGGAGCCCACCAGGCTTCCAAAAAGAAGAACTAAGAATATGTCAACTAAAGATAGTTTTAGTTTTCACGTGTTTGTGACCAAAGCATTTTTAGCTCCTGCAGCGACTTCTTTTGGGTTTAGAAAGAGCATAATGTTTGTCAGTGTTATCTATCTTTTAAATACTCCTACAGCCTTCTGCAAGCAGGGACTGATAGATACAAGAAAACCAATTATCTTTAAATTTGGCTCCCAGGGGAGCTTTGCTTTTTAATTGAGAGATCAATGCTGGACTCGCATGACTCCATTCAGTGAGTGCTGACTAATGGTGTGAAATTTGGATATTGGAGTGTTTGACATGTCACATGGGTCAGAGCCACAATCCATCTAGGCCAGCCTCCAGAGTCTGCTGAAAGCACCAAGCAGTAGCTTGGGGAGGGTACAATTTGAAACATACTGAAATTAGTGACAGAAACTCTTGAGTTCTAGATTTGGATCTCCCACTGCACATGCAGTCTGGTGTTTCACCTATCTTTACTGAAACCCAGTTTTTTCTACTTTGAATGGGGGCAATAATCCATGTCGTGCTAACCTCACAGGTTTGTGGGACTCAAATGACATGATGTGTAGGAAACCCTTTATCCACTAGAAATCTACGTGCTTCCTGCTAATATCATACTTGAGAAGCATGCTAAAGATGTTGCTGATCATAAAAGTTGAGGATAGTTTTTACATTCAAAGATAGCTGGACTCCAAAAACTGGAAGTAAAACTCTTACTTTTTTACATCATTAAATAAAGCCTGAAAACATCTAAATCCTCTTCCCCCAAAGTCTTCAGTCAACTTTACATGAATTCTACATTCTAATTAAAAGCACAACTACTACAATTTGATTTTAGTAAAAAAATTAAAAGTACTCTTACATAAGCTGTCAGAGGTAGTTTTTCAAACCAGTTACGGTGTCATTTTTTCATCCTTGGTGGACAAATCGTATCTGGCCTCCTGAGTACGTTTCTTCAATGCTGATTTGGTATGCTTTATCTACTTTCCAGGCTGTACAGAAAAGAGTCGGTTGAGGGTAGTAAAACTATTTGAACGGCACTTAGTGAGGACTCTCCCCCATTTATTTGCTAGCTGTGTGGACATCCTGTAATGTTATGTGAGCATAACATAAAACAAAGCACTTGCAGAGATCTGACCATCGCCTCTCTTATCCCAGGCCATCATCATTGTCACCATTTGGTTATGAAGTTCAGGACCCTCCTCTATGTCAGAGAGTACTCTAAATGCTAGGGACATAAAGGTGAAGAAAAGCTGGGAAGCTGAATCCGTAACTTAGGAGCTCAATGACTAGAGGAATTGACAGAGATGAAAACCAAACAACGGAATTACAGCTTGATAAATGCAACAATAGGACACAGTATAACATGTAGATGTAGCACAGAGAAAGCAGTTTGAGGGTCAGTTTTCAGGGGAAATAGTAACGGTGAAAGTTTGCAGGGGAAATAGTAACGGGCCTGCCATCTGCATTGGGATGTTTTTGGTTTATTTTTTCCGAAGCACGTTTCCATGCACTATTTCACTAATCTTCAAAATGCCTTGAGTTTTGAAGGATGAATAGAAGTCTTTCAAGACAATAAGGGGATGGAGAGAGTTTTAGTCAGAGGGACTAGCATGTGCCATAAGGAGAGGAGCTTGGAGAAATAGGCAGGCACAGAAGATGGAGGGCCCTGTATACCAACCTAAGGAGTGTGGATTTTATTCTGAGGTAAATGAGAAGCTATTAAAGAATTTTTAAATAGGGAAGTGTCTAGAGTCATGTTTGTGTCTCAGAAAACTATATACTTTGGGTAGCTATGCAAATGGTAAGTTAGAGCTAAAGGAAGAGACTAGAGGCAGGAAGTCCAATGAGGAGGCTGTTACTTCAACTCAAGAGAGAATGGTGGTCATTTGAAAAGGAGAGGAGGCAATGGCTTCAGGCAATAAAACATCATTCATTTTCACTAAGATCATATTCTCCCTTCATCAGCATTCAAATTTATCAAAAGTCATTTGTGGAAGAAAATTATTTTTCTGAGTATTCACAAACATGAATGAATCATAACCCTGAAGTTCACATGTGATTTGGTTATTTGATGTCAACTCACATTTCCCATAGAAACAACAGCAGTCCCAAATCTCTGGCCATCCAAGAGAAATCTATTTAAAATACAAACTACTTGAAAAGCTTTATTTTTTTATTTTATTTTTTTTTAATTAAATTTATTGGGGTGACAATTGTTAGTAAAATTACATAGATTTCAGGTGTACAATTCTGTATTACATCATCTATAAATCCCATTGTGTGTTCACCACCCAAAGTCAGTTCTCTTTCCATCACCATATATTCGATCCCCCTTACCCTCATCTCCCACCCCCCACCCCCCGCCCCCGTTACGGAAAAGCTTTATGTTTGCAGTAAAAACAGTTGTTCTTTAATAATATTTGTTGCATGAATAAGTGAATGAACCAATGAAGGAATAAATGTATGGTATAATTTGCTAACACAAGTAAGGGTCTGTACTAGGTTTGGTGGGAGATGCAATGATGTCACAGATATAGCTCTTGGCCTTGAGGAAAATGAAAAAGAATCTTTCAGCTGGACGCTCACCAAAGTGAAACCTGCTCCCTAATTGCCAGCTTGCTCTTCAGTCACTAAGGCTCAGCAGGAAATTTTATTAAAAGAAAATCCAATAAATGTTATGTAATCTTCAATACAAAAAGAATACTAACCTGAAGATCACACAATGTGTTGGGTCTGATTTTAAGTTCATGAATTAAAAAAAAACCACATAAGTTTAATGAGCAATACAGAATCTGCACATGGTAAATAATTAAAACCATACAACTAATTCACTGTCCAACTCCAGACTACTAGTCCCTCTCCCCAGAAACAACTACTATAAACTGTTTTTGTGGGTGCTTCAAGAAATTTTCTCTGCTTATACCAGCATTTATCTACATTTAGATTTTTCATATTTATGCAAAAGTGATTGTGCAGCACATAATAATTTTACAGAGCATTTTAATTTAATATATCTTGGAGATCTTTCTGTATCTGCATACATAGCTCAATCTCATTCATTTTTAACATTTGCATAGTGCTCTGGCATACTACAAAGCTGGTTTTCTAAGAAATAAAATATTATAGGTACAGTGAAAATACCTTGTGTCCCACCCCCATTTTTCTTGAGCCCCAGAGGCATCCACTATCCTAAAGTTGATGTGTGTCCTCCATGTTCATGCTTTTATCCTTCTATCACAGATGAATGTATCCATAAACAATCTGTGGTAACATTTTTTATGTTTTGAATTTTACACAAATACCATCAGAACTTTTTGTAACTTGCTTTTCCCCCTCAGTTCATATTTGTTTTTTCCAGATCTATCCTTGTTGATACATGTAGTTCTCATTCACTCATTGTTGATTTACCTCCTCATTATACTGAATACTGTGGGTCTGTTTGTTTGCTTCTCCTTATAGCTTACTTGCTAACAGTAAGGGTCCAACTGCAACTGAAATTATTTTTCTTAGATACTTGCTTTGAGGTTGCACTGAATGGATTAATAAAAAGTTGGTGATTCTTAAAAATTGAAAACCTGGCATTTTTTTTTTTTTGGTATAGAAAATGATGGATATTTATGTTAATAAATTGTAGTCATCACACACAACGTTGCAATGAATAGACCTGGATTTGTTTATTGTATTTCTTTAAGACACATAGGAGTTGAATTCCTAGCTTGGAGTGTATTCACACTTTCATATTTACTAGGTACTACCACATTGCTCTCTAAAGTGGACGTAAAAATAAACATTCCCATAGGCAGTGTATAACAGTATCCATTTCCTCACATTCTTGCTGGCATTTGGTCTTAGCAGATGTTTTTATCTGTGACAATCTGATAGCTAGGTAATAGTAGCTCCGTGGTAATTTAATTTGCATTTCCCTAATTATTAGTGAGGATAAAAGCATGTTTTCGTCTATTTACTGACCAATCAAATGTTTTCTTCTATGTATTTTCCAATAATATTTTGACCATTGTTAATTTGTTTTTTTTCTTACTACACGTAATCTTTATGTAGGCTGCATCTGTTATATATTTGTTGCAAACGCCTTCTCCAAGTCTGTCACTTGTCTATTAACTTTATTTATTAAAATATAACATACAAGGACAGAGGCTTTTTCCTCAATGTAGTCAAATTTATCAGTCATTTACAATTTGTTCTTTTCATGTCATAGTCAAGAAATCCTTTCCTACCCAGTTATCATAAATATACTTTTAAAAAAATTTTTGTTAAATTTATTGGGGTGACATTGATTAGTAAAAATATATAGGTTTCAAGTGTACAATACTATAATATATCATCCATGTATTGCATTGTGTGTTTAACACCAAGAGTCGGTTCTCCTTCCATCACCATGTATTTGATCCCCTTTTTCCTCTTCTACCGTGTTTCCCCCAAAATAAGACCCAGCCAGACAACCAGCTCTAATGAGTCCTTTGGAGCAAAAATTAATATAAGACCCTGTCATATTTTACTATAATATAAGACTGGGAATATAATATAATATAATATAATATAATATAATATAATATAATACCCAGTCTATAATATAATATAATATAATATAATATAATATAATATAATATAATATAATATAATACCGGGTCTTATATTAATTTTTGTTCCAAAAGATGCATTAGAGCTGATTGTCCAGCTAGGTCTTATTTTCGGGGAAACACAGTACCACTCCCCCTCTCCCTTAATCTCTGGTGACCACCAAAATATTGTCTGTGTCTATGAGTTTTGGTTTGTTTGTTTGTCTTATTCATTTGTTGCTTTCACTTTTATATTCCAACAGGAGTTAAATCATATGCTTTTCAACTTTTTCAGTCTGACTTACCTTGCTTAGCATGATAATCTCAAGATCCATCCATGTTGTCACAAATATATATGTACCACATCTTTATCCAATCATCTATCGAAGGACACACTGGTTTCCATGTCTTACCCACCATGAATAATGCTGCAATCAACACAGGGATACACATATCTTTGTGGATAAATGTTTTCAGATTTTTTGGAGGGACACCCGGAAGAAGGATCCCTGGGTTGTATGAGAATTCTGTTCTTAATTTTTTGACGAAACTCCATACTGTTTTCCATAGTAGTTATACCAATTTACATTCCCACCAGCAGTGTATGAGGGTTCCTTTTTCTTCCACAGCTACTCCAACTTGTTATTACTTTTCTTGTTGATTATACCAATTCTACCGGAGTGAGGTGATATCTCATTGTGGTTTTTATTTCCATTTCTCATATAATTAGTTTGTTGAGTATTTTTTCATATGTCTATTGGCCATTTATATGTCCTCTTTGCAGAAATGTCTATTCAAGTCCTTTTCCCATTTATTAATTGGATTGTTTGTTTGTTTCTTTGTTTTTGTTGAGTTGTATGAGTTTCTTACATATTTTGGATATTGCCCCTTATCGGAGGCATTGTTTGCAAAAATATTCCATTCGGTTGGTTGCCTCTATATTTTGACGGTGGTTTCTTTTCATGTGCAGATGCTATTTAGGTTGATGTAGTCCTATTCATTTATTTTAGAACTACTGCCTTTGCCTATGAACTGAAATTCATAAAATGCTCTTTCAACACAATGTGTATAAGTTTGGTACCTATGTTTTCTTCTATGCAATTTATTATTTCAGGTCTTATGCTTATGTCTTTGATCCATTTTGAATTAATTTTGGTACATTGTCACAGATAGCAGTCCAGTTTCATTCTTTTGCACATCACAAGGCTTTCCAATTCTCCCAGCACCATTTATTGAAGAGGCTCTTTTCTCCATTGTATGTTTTTTACATTTTTGTCAAAAATTATCTGTCCATATTTCTGTGGGTTTATTTCTGGGTTCTCAATTCTATTCCATTGGTATGTGTCTGTTTTTCTGCCAATACCATACTGTTTTGATAGATAAAAATCAGAGCAGAACTAAATGAAATAGAGAAAAGAAAAGACAATACAAAAAATTAATACAAGAAAGAGCTGGTTTTTTGAAAAGATTAATAAAATTGACAAACTCTTGGCTACACTCACTATGATAAAAAGATAAAAGACAAAAACAGAATCAGAAATGAAAGGGGAAGTTATCATGGATGCCACAGAAATACAAAGGATCATCCAAGAATACTATGAAGGGCTATATGCCAACAAATTCAAAAACCTAGAAGCAATGGCCAACTTCTTAAAAACATACAGACTTCCTAGGCTGAATCACGAAGAACTGGAAAATCTAAATAGCACAATCACCAGTAAGGAAATTGAATCAGTCATCTGAAACCTTCCCAAAAGAAAAAGTCCAGGAGCAGATGGCTTCACTAGTGAATTCTACCAAACATTCAAAGAGAATCTAATACCTGATCTACTTAAACTCTTCCAAAAACCTGAAGAAGAAAAACACTCCCTAACTTATCTTATGAGGCCAACAATACCGTTGTGACAAAACCTGATAAGGATAACACATAAAAAACAAAAATTATAGACCAATATCTTTGATAAATACAAATGTGAAAATCCTAAATATAATTCTAGAAAATCAAATGCAACAATGCATTTAAAAGATTATACAATCAAAATGGTGGCGTGAGGTGAGCCTCTGTAAATCTCCCCTGGAATTTACAAAAAATGGAACAACTATAATGTCACAAAGGACTCCCTGCACAGCAGAGAGGCAAGATGAAGAGGCCCACTGCTGAATTCATCTAGTGTGGGTGAATCGCGCGAGCAGAGGAAAAGAGAAGGGAGAAGTGCGGAGACGGAACCGCGCGGGCACAGGACGCAGATATAGCTCAGTGCTCCAAGCTCGCTGCATCCCGGAAGTACTGCAGCTGCAGGAGAGGGAAGAACTCGGACTGTTAGGGCTCTGCTTATGGCCCACAGGGCTGAGGGGACAGCATATAACATGGCTGAACCCAATGCTCACAGCAGAGACCTCGGAGAAAAGACTGAGGGAAGAAGGCTGAAAACAGTGGTTTAAGCCCTCACTGCTGAGCAGAGAAGGGAAGCCTTAGGCACTGAGAATAGCCACCCCAGTCCCTACCCTCCCAGAGCTCGCCCCGCCCCCACTGGCCCAATGCTAGAAGCGGAAGAGTAGCAGTGTCAGATCAAAAGAACAGAATATTTGCTGTTCTGAGAACTGTGGACAGCAGACATAGATTCACAGCCCAACTACATCCAGCAAAGCAGAGGGAGCTGTGGAGGTAGGACCGGCTGTGGTGGTGGTTGCCGCCATTGCTCTGGGCCACCTCTCAAAACTCACCCCACCCCTGGCGCCCGCTATCTGGGCGGATCCCTGCCAGAGAAAACAGAACTGTCAAAACACAGGGGCTCAGAATCTGGTGCAAGAAGAGCTTTGGAACTTCAAAAGTTCTCCGCATACGCACACAGACACTACGACCTGTGACTCAGGCGAACTATTAACAGAGCAGAAGCCATCTCCCAGGGAATCCCCCCATTGTATGAGAAACTGGAATAGTGCAGAGAAAACATAACACTACCGTGTCAGAGAGAAAAAACAGGCTGCAGTCGGAGAGAAAATAAAACATACTACCAACAAGAACTGGAAAAAAAAAAGAAAGAACTCTTCCTATCAACCATTGCAGAAGCCCCTCCTGTAGATGTCTAGGAAGGGAAATAATAAATTGGTAATTGCCATAAATAACCAAGGCAACAAGACAGCTCAGAAAGAAAATGAAAAGTCTCCAGAAAAGGAACTTAAAGATACGGAAAACATTTAGAGATAAAGACACGTGTGCTCCAATGTTCATTGCAGCTTTGTTTACGGTGGCCAAGACATGGAAACAACCAAAATGTCCTTCGATAGATGAATGGATAAAGAAGTTGTGGTATATATACACAATGGAATACTATTCGGCAGTAAGAAAAGATGATATAGGAACATTTGTGACAACATGGATGGATCTTGAGAGAGTAATGCTGAGCGAAACAAGTCAGACAGAAAAAGCAGAGAACCATGTGATTTCACTGATATGTGGTATATAAACCAAAAACAACGAAAGAACAAGACAAACAAATGAGAAACAGAAACTCATAGACACAGACAATAGTTTAGTGGTTGCCAGAGGGTAAGGGGGCGGGGGGTGGGGGGTGGGAGATGAGGGTAAGGGGGATCGAATATATGGTGATGGAAGGAGAACTGACTCTGGGTGATGAACACACAATGGGATTTATAGATGATGTAATACAGAATTGTACACCTGAAATCTATGTAATTTTACTAACAATTGTCACCCCAATAAATTTAATAAAAAAAAAAGATACGGAAATATGTGACTTAAATAACAGAGAATTCAACATTGCAGTTCTGAAAAAACTCAACGAAATGCAAGAAAACACAGAAAGGCAGTTCAACGAACTCAGAAACACAATCAATGAAAAACAGGAGGATTTTACGAAAGAGATTGAAGTTTTAAAAAGAACCAAATAGAATTTCTGGAGATTAACAACTCAATAGAAGAAATTAAGAATGAAATAGCCAGCTTAGGTATTAGAGTTGACCAGATGGAGGAAAGAATCAATGACATCGAAGATAGAAACCTGGAAATGACACGGATGGAAGACGAAAGAGATTTGAGACTTAAAAGAAATGAAAGAACTCTCCAAGAAGTTTTTGACTCCATCCGAAAGAGCAATATAAGAATAATGGGCATACCAGAAGGAGAAGAAAGAGAGAAGGGAACAGAGAATATATTCAAACAAATTGTCGATGAGAACTTCCCAAACTTCTGGACAAAACTGGACCCTCGAATAGAAGAAGCAAATAGAACACCTAATTATCTCAATCCCAACATGCCTTCTCCATGGCACATTGTATTGAAGTTGTCTAAAATCAACGACAAAGAAAGAATCGTCAAGGCAACCAAGGAAAAGAAGACGATAACCTACAAAAGAAAGCACATCAGATTATCATCAGATTTTTCAGCAGAAACTCTACAACCCAGGAGGGAGTAGAATCAATTATTCAAACTATTGAAAGAGAGAAATCATGAGCCAAGAATAATATATCGAGCAAAGATATCCTTTAGATACATAGGAGGAATAAAAAACTTTCCAGACATAGAGAAGCTGAGGGAATTTTCTAATACAGAACCTGCACTACAAGAAATACTAAAGGAAGCTATTAGACCACCATCAACAGGGACAATATGTGGCAACCAAAACATAAAAAGGGTGAGAGTGAAGGCCTGACCAAGAACATGGGAATGGAGAAAATAAGCGTGCAGAAAATGGAATACTCTAACTATCAAACTTTCTTTTACATAAACTTAAGGGTAACCACTCAAAAAAAATGCAGAACTGAAATATGTACTGTAATAAACTAAAAAACAGAGGGAAACATCATAGAATACCACCACACAGAAATAATAGACAATAACAAAAAGGCAAAGAAACAATGGAGACACAGCCTTACCAGAAAACTAAAGATAGAATGACAGGAAATCCTCACTTATCAATAATCACCTAAAATGTAAATGGACTGAACTCACCAATAAAAAGGCACAGAGTAGCAGATTGGATCAAAAAACTAAACCCAACCATATGCTGTCTCCAAGAGACACATATCAGTTATAAGGACAAGCATAGACTCAAAGTGAAAGGGTGAAAATTGACACTCCATGCAAATGGTATCCAGAGAAAATCAGGTGTAGTCATACTGATATCAGATGAAACAGACTTCAGGGTGAAAAAGGTAACAGGAGACAAAGATGGATATTTCATAATGGTAAAGGGGACTATACACAAGTAGACATAACAGTCATCAATATTTATACCCCAAATCAGGGAGCACCAAAATATACCAAGCAACTACTAACAGAACTAAAGGGAGAAATTGACCAAAACACAATTATACTAGGGGACTTAAATATATCCTTGACAGCTATGGATAGATCATCCAAAAGAAAATAACGAAATACCTGCCCTAAATAACACATTACATGAAATGGACAAAATTGACATATTTAGAGCACTTCATCCTAAAATATCAGACGACATATTTTTTCTACTGTACATGGAGCATTCTCAAGGATAGACCATATATTGGGATATAAAATGAGCCTCAGCAAATTTAAGAATATTAAAATCATACCAAGCATATTTTCTGACCACAAGGCTTTGAAATTGGATATCAACTGCAAAAAGAAATCAGGAAAAAACAGAAATATATGGAGATTAAACAAAATACTTTTAAAGAATGACTAAGCCAAATAAGAAATTAGAGGAGAGATCAAAAGATACATAGAAACAAATGACAATGAAAATACATCTTACCAAAATTTTTGGGATGCTGCAAAAGCAGTTTTAAGAGGGAGATTTATATCATTACAGGCCTATCTCAATAAATAAGAAAAATCACATATATATAACCTCACGTTACACCTTAAAGAACTAGAAAAAGAAGAACAAATGAAACCCAAGGTTAGCAGAAGAAAGGAAATAAATAAAATCCAAACAGAACTAAATGAAATAGAGAACAAAAAGACAATAGAAAAATTAATGTGAGAAAGAGCTGGTCCTTTGAAAAGATTGACAAAATTGACAAACTCTTGGCTAGACTCACTAAGATAAAAAGAGAGAAGACACTGATTAACAAAATCAGAAATGAAAAAGGGGAAGTTATCACGGACACCACAGAAATACAAAGGATCACCCAAGAGTACTATGAAGGACTATATGCCACGAAATGCAATAACCTAGAAGAAATGGACAAGCTTTTAGAAACATTTCGCCTTCCAAGGCTGGGCCATGAAGAGCTGGAAGGTCTGAACAGACCAATTACCAGTAACGAAATTGAATCAGTCATCCGAAACCTTCCCAAAAGCAAAAGTCCGGGACCAGATTGTTTCTCTACTGAATTCTACCAAACCTTCAAAGAGGATCTAATACCAATCCTGCACAAACTCTTCCAAAAAATTGAAGAGAAGACAGTACTCCCCAACTCATTTTATGAGGCAAACATCACCCTGATACCAAAACCTTGTAAGGACAACTCAAAAAAGAAAACTACAGATCAATATCTCTGATGAATACACATGCAAAAATCCTAAACAAAGTGCTAGCAAATCGAATACAACAATGCATTGAAAAGATTATTCATCATGACCAACTGGGGTTCATCCCCGGAGCACAAGGATGGTTCAACATCTGCAAATCCACCAATGCGATACATCACATAAACAAAATAAAGGACAAAAATCACATGATTAAATGAATTGAGGAAGAAAAAGCATTTGACAAGACACAACATCCATTTATGATTAAAATACTTAATAAAATAGGTATAGAAGGAAAATACCTTAACATAATACAGGCCATATATGACAAGCCCTCTGCTGAACTCATAATTAATGGTAAAAAAATTGAAGCCCTTTGCTCTAAGTTCAGGAACACGACAGGTCTGTCCCCTATCTCCTCTGCTTTTCAACATAGTGTTGGAAGTCCTTGCCAGAGCAATCAGGCCAGAGAAAGAAAAAAACGAATGAAGATGTTAAATTGTCACTCTTTGCAGATGACATGATGCTATATATAGAAAACCCTAAACTCTGCCAAAAAGCTATTAGAAAAAAATCAACGAATACAGTAAAGTTGCTGGCTACAAAATTAACATAAAAATTCTATTGCATTCCTATACACTAACAATGAAATCTCAGAAAAAGAAATACAAAAAACAATTCCTTTTGCAATTGCAGCAAAAAGAATAAAATGCCTAGGAACAAACTTAACCAAGAATGTGAAAGACCTATATGTTGAAAAGTATAAGACATTTTTGAAAGAAATTGAAGAAGACACAAAGAAATGGAAAGACATTCCGTGCTCATGGATTGGAAGAATCAACATAGTTAAAATGGCCATATTACCCAAAGCAATATACAGATTCAATGCAATCCCCATCAAAATCCCAATGGCATTTTTTAAAGAAGTAGAACAAAAAATCATCAGATTTGTTTGGAATCAGAAAAGACCCCAAACAGCCAAAGCAATCTTAAGAAAAAAGAACAATACTGGAGGTATCACACTCCCTGACTTTAGCTTGTACTACAGGGCTACAATAATCAAAACAGTATGGTATTGGCAGAAAAACAGACACATGGACCAATGGAATAGAATTGAGAACCCAGAAATAAAGCCACATAAATATGGACAGATAGTTTTTGACAAAGAAGCTAAAAACTTGCAATGGAGAAAAGACAGCCTCTTCAATACACGGTGCTGGCAGAATTGGATAGCCACGTGCAACAGAATGAAACTGGACTGCTGTCTGTCACCATGTACCAAAATTAATTCAAAATCTATCAAAGACTTAAGCATAAGACCTGACACAATAAACTGCATAGAAGAAAACATAGGTACTAAACTTATGGACCTTGGGTTAAAGAGGATTTTATGAGTTTGACTCCTAAGGAAAGGGAAATAAAAGCTAAAATAAATGAATGGGACTATATCAAACTTGAAAGCTTCTGCACAGCAGAAGAAACCATCAACAAAATAAAGAGGCAAACAACTGAATGGGAGAAGATTTTTGCAACAGTGCCTCCGATAAGGGGCTAATATCAAAAATATACAAGGAACCCATGCAACTCAACAACAAAAAAACAAATAACCCAATTGAAAAATGGGCAGATGACCTGAAGAGACATTTCTCCAAAGAGGACATACAAATGGCAAATAGACATATGATAAAATGCTCAACATCACTAATCACCAGAAAAATGCAAATAAAACCCACAATGAGATATCACCTCACCCCAGTCAGAATGGCTATCACCAACAAGACAAATAGTAACAAATGTTGGAGACGCTGTGGAGAAAAAGGAACCCTTATACACTGTTGGTGGGAATGCAGACTGGTGCAGCCACTATGGAAGACAGTGTGGAGGTTCCTCAAAAAACTATGAATAGAATTACCATATGACCCAGCAATCCCCCTCCTGGGTATCTACCCAAAAAAATCTGAAAACATTTATCCATAAAGACACATGTGCTCCAATGTTCATTGCAGCTTTGTTTACAGTGGCCAAGACATGGAAACAACCAAAATGTCCTTCAATAGATGAATGGATAAAGAAGTTGTGGTATATATACAGAATGGAATACTATTCGGCAGTAAGAAAAGAGAAATAGGACCATTTGTGACAACATAGAAGGATCTTGAGAGTATAATGCTAAGCGAAATAAGTCAGACAGAAAAAGTATATGATTTCAGTGATATGTGGTATTAAACCAAAAACAACAAAAGAACAAGACAAACAAATAAGAACAAAAACTCATAGACACAGACAATATTTTAATGGTTACCAGAGGGTAAGGGGGGTGGGGAGTGGGGGTGGGGGGTGGGGGGTGGGAGATGAAGGTAAGGGGGATCAAATACATGGTGATGGAAGGAGAACTGACTCTGGGTGGTAAACACACAATGGGATTTATAGATGATGTAATACAGAATTGTACACCTGAAATCTATGTAATTTTACTAACAATTGCCACCCCAATAAACTTTGAAAAAAAGAAGAAGATTATACGTCATGACCAAGTAGGGTTCATCCCAGGGGCACAAGAAGTGTTCAACATATGCAAATCCATCAATGTGATACACCACATAAACAAAATAAAGGACAAAATCACATGATTGTATCAATTGATGCAGAAAAAGTCTTTAACAAGATACAACATCAGTTTATGATTAAAACACTTAATATAATAGGTGTAGAAGGAAAATTCCTTAACGTAATAAAGGCCGTATATGACAAACCCTCAGCTAATATCATAATTAACAGTGAAAAACTGAAGCTCTTTGCTCTACGTTCAGGAACATGACAGGGCTGTCCCCTATCACCTCTCCTTTTCAACATAGTATTGGAAGTACTAGCCAGAGCAATCAGGCAAGAGAAATAAATAAAAGGCGTCCAAATTGGGAATAAAGAAGTTAAATTGTCACTTTTTTCAGAAGACATGATGCTTTATATAGAAAACCCTAAAGAATCCACCAAAATACTATTACAAGCATTAAACAAATATAATAAAATTGCCGGCTACAAAATCAATGTATAAAAGTCCATTGCATTCCTATATACTAACAATGAAATCTCAGAAAAAGAAATAAAAAAACAAACAATTCCATTTGTAATTGCAACAAAAAGAATAAAATACCTAGGAATAAACTTAACCAAGGATGTGAAAGACCTATATGCTGAAAACTATAAGACATATTTAAAAGAAATTGAAGAAGACACAAAGAAATGGAAAGACATTCCATGTTCATGGATTGGAAGAATCTACATAGTTAAAAAGGCCATATTACGCAAAGCAATATACAGATTTAATGCAATCCCCAACAAAATCTCAATGGCAGTTTTTAAAGAAATAGAACAAAAAATCATCAGATTTTTATGGAACCACGAAAGACCTCAAATAGTCAAAGCAATCCTAAGAAAAGTACACCTGAAATCTATGTAATTTTACTAACAATTGTCACCCCAATAAATTTAATAAAATAAAATTTTAAAAAAAAAGATTTTTTAAAAAAAAAGAAAAAAGAACAATGCTGGAGGTATCACATTCCCTGACTTCATCTTGTATTACAGGGCAACAATAATCAAAACAGTATGGTTTTTTTCTGTAATCAGCTTAAGTAGTTACTGGTATTAATGGATTTCTTAAAGTTATTCTACCTTTGAATTCCTGTAATCAATCCCATTTGAACATATTACATTATTTTACGTATGTTTGTTGAGTTCATTTGTTTAAGATTTTAATTATGACTTTTATAAAAAATGAGATTGTTGTATACTTTTAGTCTTTCTAACAAGCTTGTCAGGTTTTGGTATCAAAGTTTTACTAAGCTCATAAAACGGATCAGGCAACTTTCCCCCTTTTTCTGTTGTCTGGAGTATTTCATATAACATAGAGATTGTCTGTTCTGTGATAGTCTGATAAAACTTGCCTGTGAAAGAATATAGAATCAGTGCCTTTGGTGGCAGAGGGGTTGGCTACTGACTGAATTTCTTCAGTGTCTAATGGCTTATTCATGTTTTCAATTTCTTCTTCAAAAAATTCTGTTGATTTGCATTTTTCTACAGAATTGTCTATGTCATCAATGTTCTCATATTTATTGGCGTAAAATATTTCATAGCATACATTAATTATTTTAAAAATCTGAAGCATTTATTTGGTAATGTTTCCCCATTTCATTGCTAACAATTGTTGTTTGGTCTTGACTCTTTTGTCCTTATCAATCTTATCAGGTGTTGCCTATTTTACTAAGCTTTAGAAAATTAGGTTTTGGCTATATTAAGCATTTTTTAAATTTTGTTTCATATTTCATTAATTTGTTTTGATATTTATTTCCATTATTTTACTTTGTTCCTGTTAGTTTCATGGTTTTTTCACCTTCTTGTGTTGAATGCTTAACACATTAATAATCAATTATTTTGTTACATATTGCATTCATTTTCATATAAGTATCACATCAATTATATGTTACAATTTGATAAATGTCATTCAGTAATCATTGTTTGTAATTTTCATTTTTTTCTTTATTCTATTTAGAAGGGGTTTTTGTCTAAATGTGTGGAGGTTCTTTGGATATTATTTCTCAACTTCTATTTCATTGCATTTTGATGAGAATGTTATTAATATGATATTGCGTATTTGGAACTTACTGAGACTTCCTTTGATACTTGACTTGTGTTCTAGTTTTATAAATGTTTCAAATATGAAAAGAATGTATATCCTAGGTAAATCCAAGTAAATCCAAAAGTAAATCCAAGCCCTGCCCTCTCAAGATTCTCTCAAGCTGGCTTAGTGTTGAAGGCACATCAACCAGAATGGAGCCCAAACAAGGAATACTAAATCAAGTTGATTAGGTCATATCATATAGGTGGGGCCAATGACAATTAGGAGTAACTCCATTCACCAAGAAAAACAGTTGCTTCTAGAATGAACATGTCTTGTGAGCTTTCCTCAAGTCACCTATGGGAGAATGGCTTCAGGGTGGAATGAGCAATAATAGAACAGGTAGAAACAAACCTTAGAATCCTTGCATCAGCTAAGCAGGGCACTAGGGCATTGGAGCTTCATGAAGATGTTGAAGGAATACTTGTATTCATAAAATCTTGGAAGATTCCAGACACTACCAAGGCCCATCTTCTTAAAATATGTTTCTAGAGAATTTTAGCAGTTTTCCTATGAGAAATTGTATTTTCTGAGGTATCTGAGGAAGAGGCTAAAGTGATTGTTGGGAAAGCTCTCCTTCTCCTATGAAACTCTAGTTTCAGGAGAAAGCCCTAAGAAATGACCAAAGGATGTGTGGTAACCATCCACTTTCATGTGTACACTTCCTGAATGAATGGGATGGCAAGACTTTTCAGGATATTTTCTTCTTCCCTCCCTTCTTTTTTTTTTCCTTCCCTCTTTCCTTTCCTTTCTTCCTTTCTTCCTTCCTTCCTTCCTTCCTTCCTTCCTTCCTTCCTTCCTTCCTCCCTCCTTCCCTCCCTCCCTCCCTCCCTTCCTCCCTCCCTCCCACCCTTCCTCCCTCCCTCTCTCCCTTCTTCCCTTCCTCCTTCCCTCCCTTTCTTCTTTCCTTCTTTCAACTTTCTTTCCTTTGTGCCTCAGATATAAGTGAGAGCTCAATCTAAACAAAACCTGTTGCTACTGATTCAGTCTGCTGTGTTGATCTCCCAGTGCCTTAATGCCACAGTGTATAGCACAAATCTAACGGATGGTTGCCAGAGGGGAGTTTGGAGGTGGGTGAAAAAATGTGAAAGGATTAAGAAATACAAATTTGTAGTTACAGAGTAGTCACAGGGATTTAAAGTACAGCATAGGGAATATAGTCAATAATATTGTAATAACTATGTATAGTGCCAGGTGGGTACTAGACTAATCGGGGGATCATTACATAAATTAAACAAATGTCTAACCATTATGCTGTACACCTGAAACTAACATAAAATAACATTGAATGTCAAGTGTAACTGAAAAAATAAATACTTTAAATAAAAATAAACAAAAGTGGAATGATCACTCCAATGCATACTTGTAAAGTAGTTAAACATGCAGGTTGTGGATTCAGACAGACTTGAGTTCAAAATTCTGACTCTACACCACGCTTGCTGTGTATGTGTGTCTGAGAAAGTCACAACTTCCTTGATACTCCTTTTCCTCATGTGTAAAGTCAGGATAAAATCAGGTTGCTTAACTCATAGAATATAAAACACCAAGAGTGAGCCCTAATATAAACTATGGACCTTGGGTGATTATGATATGTCAACGTAGGTTTATCAAGTGTAATGAATGTACAACTCTGGTGAGGGATGTTGATAACAGAGGAGGCTTTGAATATGTAGGGGCAGAGGATATATAGGAACTCTGTATCTTCTCCTCAATTTTGCTGTAAACTGAAAACTGCTCTAAAACAATGACTTTTTTAAAAAAAAAAAAAAAATCAGGTCATTGTGATGATTAAATAAGATAATCCGACGATCCATCATAGTGCCTGGCATTTAATAGGATCACAAATGCTAGCTACCTATTCTTTTCATAAATGCATATCTTGTTAACTCTGCCCTGTTTTGAGTTCCACAAAAACCCTCTTCAATTTGCATCAACTATGCACTATAGGAACATATTTGATCAACCAATGAGCACTTATTTTGCACAGCTTACTATTATTGGGACAGCCAAATATAGATATGACCTATTTCCTCAAGGAACTTTAATCTAGTTGGGAATACAACACACATACATCAAATCAATAGAAATCAATAGATTTGCAAATTCTGAGTTATAATGCTGAGTTAACGAAGAGGCATAGGAAAAGGTCAGACAGAAAGTAAATATTGGAGAGGATGTAGAATATTGAAAAAAAAAGGTGGATTAATAATACACTTCTAGCTTTTCAGAGGGTTCTGAAGTAGAGTTAAATATTCATGGTAGAGTCCAGAGATGTAGTGCATGCAAAGTCATTCTTCCAATAAACATATTATTAAATGCCAACTTGGTTCCAAGCACTGAGGTAATTACATAGCTTTGAGACAACTTGGTTTTCCCCTCCAAAGCATATAATATAGTAGAAGAGGCACAATATGGGTATAACAAAAGTGGAATGGAATAAGGCATTATACAAGTATAGGATGATTGTATGCTGCAATTATTGATCCTAAAGTTCCAAGGAAGAAGTGAACACTTTTGGTAGGCTCAGGAGGAGGGCCACGATTAGGATCAAGGGGAGGATCTTTCACAGATGAAAAGAGAGGGCATTGTGAATGAGGAAAACAGTAAGTGCAAAGGGGAGGATTTGATGTGTGGGGATGGGAAGAGGGGTTGTGAAAGATAAGGTTTGAGAGGTAAGATTCTGATTGTGGAGGCCTTATAAGTAAAGGGAGTTAGACTTTATTTTGAGGACAATGAAAAGCTATCGAAGGGTTTAAAGTAGAACAGTGATGTGGTCATACTTCTATTTAGAATAATCAGAAGGTAGCAGCGTGGAGGATAAATAAGTCAAGGCAAGCATGGAGGCCATGAGACTGGTTAGGAAGCTACTGTCATAGTCCAGGAAAATAATAAAATAAAGACAACCCTGCTCTAGAATGGAGAAATTCCCAATAAGGGAGGTATCAGGAAGCAAGATTCTCCTTCTCTAGGTCTGGCTGCCGTTAGAGTTGAAGTGAAATCAGTAGGTCACACTTGTTTAGACCTTGCTTAAACCTAACTTGGCAACAAGTTTTGAGTTGGGAAGTAAGTCTTTGATGGCCCCTTGTGACAAAGGCCTCAAATTTGTTGGTCATCTGGCCAATCTGAGGAGTGTGGGTTGTAGAAAAAGAACAGAATAAAGTTTTATGGAGGTCTTGGCTTCCATAAAACATGACTCTCACCACAACTCTAAGCAGCTACACATTCAAAGCCATCTTGCATCAAATTAAGGAAATCAGAAGTCTATTTAGAACTTTCCCACATATAATTGTAAGGGATTGTTTAGATGCTAGTAAGACCTACAAAAAACGTATACATATTGTACCTAACCATCTCCCCATTTTTAAAATGTCTTTTGTTTCTACCCAAACATCTCCCCATTTTGTCAAATATATTTTGCTATAAATTTGGCTTGTACCCTACTCCAGACAAACCAGCCTTCCATACATCTAGATTTTTATATCTCAGCCTTCAATTCCCAGTTCCCTTCATTCTCTTCACTACTCATCGATTCCTACCACTCCTCACTCTTTGTAGACTTTATTCAAACCACCCACCTCTTCCTATAGGCTCTCTTATAAACCAAATCCATCCTGCTTCCCTTGCCTTGAGTCTCAGCCTCACAGTTTATGTTCCTTGTTGCTTGTTGATAGGTATCCCAGTAATTCAGGAGGTAATATAGCAAAGTGGAAAGGACATAAGTTTTTTTGAAAAACAAACCTGGATTCAAAACCTGTATTCATCATTCATTCACTGTGTGACCTTGAGTGAGTTACTTAGCCCATTTTAACTACAGTATTCTCATCTATAAAATGGGAGCAACAATGGTGACTATGTCACAGAGTCCTCAGTAGGATTATAAGATAACTGATTTAGCACATAAAAAGAACTCAATAGATGACAATTTAAATAAAAAAAGTTATTGTTCAGTTGCCTTTGGGTGGGATTTTCTGTCTTCCCTAAATGAGTTGGAAGCTGCCAAAAGGTAGCGATCATAGCTTTCTTCCTTGTGGTCCCTTTCCACCCCGGGTATAGGGCTCTATATACAACAGGTATTCAATTAATTTAGTCACCTGATTAGGCATGATACAAAGCTACAGGTAGAGAATTTGCTATGGGAAAGAGAGTGGGTCTGACAGAGCCAATCTACTATAATTTTGAGAGACCAAACTTACCAGAAAGGGGGAAAAACAGAAACCCTGCATTATAAGTAAAAAGAGAGAGGGTGATATCTTGCCTTATGCTGAAGCACTGTAATGTAGTTGAAAGGGAGTTTCAGAGTCAGACAGTCCTGAATTGAAATCCAAGTACCACTGCATACAAGCTATATGACCTTGGGAAAATCACTCAACCTCTCAGGGCCTCAGTTTCCTCATCTACAAAATGAAAATAATACTTGATTTTCAAAGTATTGAAGAGGCTTTAAGGCATAATCTATTTAAAATTCCTAGAATAATGCCTGCAATATATTTAGTGTCTAAAAATTCTTCACTTTCCTCTTTCCATTCTCTATCCTTCCTTTACTGCATTGGACAGCATGGAAATCTGGGTGTGGGGAGGGAGAATTATGAGGCCTTCTGGACAACATTCTCAATATTTCCTTTATATCTGTGTTCCTCAGACTACAGATCGTGGGGTTGAGCATGGAGGTGATCGCTGTGTAGAATACAGAGACCAGCCTATCCCTGCCTGGTAAGTACTCAGAGAATGGGCATAAGTAAATTAACACTGGTTCCATAGTTCAGGCTGACAACAGCCAGGTGGGAAGCAAAACTGGAACCCAGGTGTCCTGTCTACAGTGTTTTCCACTTGGAGATGGTATCAGACTCTGACTCCTACTCTTTCAAAACATGGACTCCATGTCCTCATCAGAACATAGGAGGGTGCTTCACCCATAGTTCCCTGACAAATCACAGTGTTGAAATCTGCTCAGGGCCATTTCTATCCTTTCTCTTTAATCAGGTAGATTGCCAGTATCTGACTGTACTTTATTTTAATATTGTTTACCTGTTAGAATAGTGAAGGATAAACTATGGCATTGCACAGAGGATTTATATCATTGAATTTAGAATCAGAACACATAGGTTTGAGTTTTGATTCAGCTTATAGCCTTTAGTAAGTTCATTTCTGAGTCATAGGATCTTTATCTGTAAAATGGGAGTAATAGGACTTGTTCTTCTGATCTCTCAGGATTGCTACAAAAATCCAACGACAGTCTCTATGAAAATGCTTTGTAAAATGTAGATATGGTCAAGTCAGACCCCAGAGGAGAAAACTAGATTATCCTCTGGCATCCTGTAAGTAAATCTCTGATACCCTTCTGCACCTCTGAGGCTGTGGCTGCCTGCTTTTGGCTGGTGTACTATTAAAATTATTTTTATGGCCATCTTTGGCCATAAAAATAATTTTAATAGTATATGTATGTGTATATATATATATATATATATATATATATATATATATCCGTTATATATATATATATATATATATATATATATATATATATATATATATATATATATATGTATATATATTCCAGGGGATATCCCTTATCAATAAACAGTTCTGTATCTTGTGCCTCCTTTTGGCCTTTTGGCTACCTTCAATTACAATCATTGTTCAGTGAAATATACTGGAAGCATTTGAAATGCATCAAACATCAAAAAAAAATTAAGTTATCTCTAGTATACCATTCTTTTTAAGGCAGAAGTATTTTCCATAATAGGTACTACAGAGCATGGGCTGGTTAATCTTTAGTTAACCAGAACCACACCTCCCATAGATATTCCAGTTGACTGAGGTTTAGATCCATAAGGTCATGGTAGACTTGTTGCTAAATTTTTTAAATATTATCTTAAATATATTAATAGCTACCATTAATAACATATCTAATAAGTGCCACACATTATGTTGGGTGATTGGTATAAATATTTTATTTAATCTTAATAACGCTGAGAAGTAGCTACTGTTATCATGCCCATCTTACAAATCACACAACTGAGACTCAGAGCATTCCAATGCCTTGCTCAAGGTCACATAGCTGGATAAGTGGCAGAATTTGCATTCAAATGTAGGTTTATGTATTCTAATGCTACTGTGGTATCTGTACTGCCTCTTCTAAATATAGAGTCATAGAATTACAGGTTAAATTTTTTCAAGGGATTTATAAATCTATCCTTTCTTTGTTATCATCCTGATCTTGGAAATATTCAAGATAGTTCTTTTAATTTTACAGGTAATGAAACCAAGTTACAAAAAAATGTAGATACATTTTTCTTGAGCATGTGTGTATTCATTCATTCTACTAATATTCATTGGACACTTGGTGTGTTCCAGGAAATGTGATAGTCACTAGAGGTACTCTGATAGACTTTACAATCTAAAAGAAGATATGGATAGTAAACACACAGGCAAACAAATAAATAATTTTTTTTAATCATAAAGAAAATACAACAAGCTAGTGGAATAGAGAAAGCCCAGGGTTTGGAGGAGCAAAATTAGGTAGATTGGAGGGTAAAGCTTCATTGAGGAATTGGATGATATTAAAATCTGGAATCTAAATGGATAGGAGCTAACCATACAAAGATCCTGAATATGCATGACACTTAGTGACATAGTCAGGAAGAGAACCCAAGTTTCCTAAATTCTGCCAAAGGTTGCTGTCTCCAATTTGATATATGGTTCAAGTAGAAGCTGACTAGGGATGACTGAAGATGCAGGACATTCAAACTTATCTACAAGCATCCCTGTCCTATATCACCAACTTTTCTTCTTTGAATGTCTCTAGAAGGCACAAGTATTCACCAGCCACTATTCTGTTTCTGTACTCAACCCAAATGCTTCAGTCCAACATCAGTAGTTGGGCTTTTCTAGATGTCCCCTTGGCAGGCACAGAAAAGTTCATGTGCCCACAACAGTAAAGCCTCTGGAACTAAGCTCCAAGTTATAGTCCACATCCCACTTCACCTTTCAGGTTTACCTGTTTCCATGCAATTGGCAGAATCATTAACATAACAACATTTTTGCCTTCTTTACTTGACCCATAAGGTGCTGAAAAAAGTAAGCCCAGGGTCTGAGCAGCTGTCCAAGGTGGCTAGAGAAGTAAGCAGAGCCAACCCCAATGGAATGTTTTCACTGCCTCATACTGAGAGTTTGCAGTCACCACTAAGATGTTTTAGGAATGGCTGGAAGAATCAAATTGGCTATAAGATGTATTGTGTTGTAAACTTCTTATCTAAAATACATTCTTAGTCACCTGGCTTCTGGTCAAGATGGTAGAATAGGGAACCTTCCCCCATGACAACATAAAATTACAGCTAAACTACGGAATAGCCATCATTGAGAACCACCTGAAGTCTAGCTGAACAGAAGTCCTACAACTAAGGATATACAGAAGAAGCCACATCAAGACTGGTTGGAGCAGTGGAGACAGAAGAGGCTGGTACCACATCCATGTGTGGTGGTTCAAAATCAGGAAGGATATCTCACCTGTGGAAGTCCCTCCTGAGGAGTGAGGGGTCTAAGCCCCACAACAGGCTCTCTAGCCCAGGGTTCCAGAACCAGAAAGAGAAGTCCCCATAAATTCTGGCAGTGAAAAACAGTGGAGAATGTGGCTAAGTGAGAGACATCAGGTGGAGTTCCAGGGATTCCTCTTAAAGGTTCCACACATAGACCTACTCACTGATAGACTCACTTGCTCTGAGTTCCAGCACTGGGGTACCAGCTTGAAAGACTCCAGGGACATACAAGGAGGAACTGAATTGTCTGTCTCAGGGTGAGGGCTGGAGAGACAGATTTGTCCTGGACAGAAGTGCTGGCAAAGGTCATTATTCCTTTGTTGAGCCCTCCCCCCACCCAGCCTGCATACACAGGTGAGTGCCATATCTGGGCCTCCTTCAACCTAGTTAACACTGTTTAACCCCACCCTGGTGATTGCCTGATCACCCAACTTGAGGACCCACCCAAACTGCTTCGAGTGGCTTTCAATACAATCAGCCTGTCTGGGCTCATACTGAGAATATTCCTAATATCTCTCAAAGGTTCACAAACCCCAAACAAGCAACATCAGGCTGTGGCATGCCCTATACCTCTTGCTGTGTGCCCATAAGCCCAGAACTAGTGGCAGCATGCCTTGGTTCACAGCTTAGCATTCTGCATGCAACTCCAAGCCCAGCATAAGGGCAACCATCTCCAAATCACTTTGTAGCTCATATCAAGTGTCCCAGGGCAGGGCACAGGCAGCAGCTGGCCTTGGCCTGATACAGAGCCCTTCCCAAGGGCTCCCAGAAACAACACACCTAGTGGCTAGCTTCTGATTACACCAGAGCACCACCCCAAAACTTTCACAAATGACACATCCAAAGAGCAGACTTGATAGGCATCAGAGCCCTGCTAAAGCAAATCCTGCTCCACAAGATCAGCCCCTCCACTATGGTCATTGACAGACCTTGTAACCAATAGCCCTGAGGTTCAATCCCTCCCATCGATGTGCAAACAGCAATCAAGGCTTAATTAGAACAGGAGGGCACACAAAACCCACACAAGGGACACACATGGAGCATAGGCTCAGGTGATCAGGGAGACTGCACCACTGGCCCCACAAGACAGTTACTACATAAGGCCATGCTACAAAGACTGGGAGACATAGCAACTCTACCTAATACATGGAAACAGACACAGGGAGGCAGTCAAAATAGGGAGACAAATAAATATGTCACAAATAAAATAACAGAACAAAGCTCCAAAAAAAAAAAGAACTAAAATGGAGACAAGCAATCTACTAGAGGCAGAGGTCAAAACACTGGTTATAAGGAAGCTCAATGATCTCAGGGAGAACTACTTTAACAGAGAGATAGGAAATACAAAAGTGTAGATAGAAAACATAAAAAAGAACCAGTCAGAAATAAAGAACACAATAACTGAAATGAATACATTGGAGGGAATCAGCAGTAGATTACATGAAGCAGAAGACTGAATCAGAGACTTTGAAGTTAAGGTAGTAGAAAAAAACAAATCAGAACAGCAAAAGGAAAAAAAATAAAAACGAGGCTAGTTGAAGGGGCATCTGGGACAACAAGCACACCAACATTCCCATCATAGGGGTATCAAAAGGAGAAGAGAGAGAGCAAGGAATTGAAAACCTATTTGAATATATGGAAAACTTCCCTAACCTGGCAAAGGAAATAGGCATACAAGCCCAGGAACCGCAGAGTCCCAAACAAGATGAACCCAAAGAGGCCCACACCAAAACACACCATCATTAAAATGCCAAAGGTTAAAGACAAAGAGAGAGTCTTGAAAGCAGCAACAGAAAAGCAGTTAGTTACCCACAAGGGAGCTCCCATAAGACTGTCAGATGATTTCTCAACAGAAATTTTGCAGGCCAGAAGTGATTGGCAGGGAATATTCAAGGACCTACAACCAAGATTACTCTACCCAGCAAAGCTATCATTTAGAATCGAAGGACAGATAAAGAGCTTCCCAGCCAGGAAATAGCTAAGGAGTTCATCACCATCAAACAAGTATTACAAGAACTGTTAAAGGAAGTTATTTAAGAAGGAAAAGAAAGCAAAAGAGATCAAACATATGAATAATAAAATGGCAATAACAACATACCTATCAACAATTACTTTAAAGGTGGATTAAATGCTCCAATAAAAGGATATAGGATGGCTGAATGAATAAGAGAACAAAAACACTTACACATGCTGCCTAGAAGAGACTCCCTTCAGATCAAAAGTCACACAGACAGAAAATAAAAGGATGGAAAGAGATATTTCATGAAAATAGAAATGAAACAAAAGCTGAGGTAGCAATACTTATACCAAGCAAAATGAATTTTAAACAAAAGCTATAACAAGAGACAAAGAAGGACCCAGCAATTCTACTACTGGGTATTTATCTGAAGAAACACAAAACACTAATTTGAAGGGACATGTGCATCCATATGTTCATTGCAGCATTATTTACAATAGCCAAGATACAGAAGTAACTTAAGTGTCTTTCAATAGATGAATGAATAAAGAAGTGATATATACATAATATTATAATATATATATCTATATTATATATAATATATGTATATATACATATGTATGTATGTATGTGTGTGTGTATATATATATATATATATATACATATATAGTAATATTCTGATATATGTATCAGAATATTACTCAGCCATAAAAGAGAATGAAATCTTGTCACTTACAACATTGATCAACCTAAAGAGTGTTATGCTGAGTAAAATAAGTCAGAGGAAGGCAAATAAACACCATATGATTTCAGTTATATGTGGAATCTAAAAGTAAAGGAACAAACAATACAGAAGCAAACTCATAGATGCCCAAAACATTTTGATGGTTGCCAGATGGGAGAGGAGTTGTGGGGATTAGTCAAAAAGGGGAAGGGATTAAAAAGTACAAATTGGTAGTTATAAAATAGGGGAATGTAAAGTATAGCATAGGGAATATAGTCGATAATATTGTATTATCCATATATGGTGTCAGATGGATACTAGATTCATTGGGGTGATCACTTCATAAATTAAGTAAATGTCTAATCAGTATGCCATGCACCTGAAACTAATATAATATTGTATATCAACTGTAATTCTAAAAATAAAAATTATTAAATGCAAAAAATACGTTCTTAGTCATTTTAAAAAGTTGTAGCCACAATTAAAATACCAACTGTTTTTGCAAACATAGGTATTCTAAGAATTATGGATAAATGGCCAGTACAGTAAAAATATATTTCTCATTTTATGATGTGTCATATCACCTTGTTTACTCAACTTTTTCTAAATATTTTTGCTTCAATTATAGTTGACTCAATTCTTTACTCTGATTATAAACTATAAATTACTTTTAAACATCCAAGAATTACTTAATTAGTTTTTCTGTAGTCAGTAAATACTCTGAGTGCCACTCAGTGTTCTAATAAAATATTCTCATACCTGAGATGTATGTGGTAGCCAGCTGCCTTGTGCCATACTTTCACATATTTTATCAAACCAGGTTTGAGTGGTGGAATACTTGTTTCTATGCATTTGTTTTTATTTTTTCTGTTCTATAAATGTTTATTAAACATCTATTACATGCTTGTCATTGTGCTAGGACCTAGGGATACAAAATCAATAGTAAATTAATAATATTCCCTACAACACTTAAATACCACTCTCCAATACATACACACATGTGAGTATGCTCACACACACACACACACACACACACACACACACGAGTCTTTCATTTGGAAGGCAAAATGAGCCATAAAATCCTTTGGTACTGGTTCATTAACAGCTTTTATAGAAAATACCAAGTTATAATGCATTTTGAGGGATAAAGGTATTGATTTTAAATCAAGAAAACTGTTTTAAAAATAGACTTTATAGACAAGTAACTTGTAGACAGATTTATTTAATTCTCTGGATTGGCTACGCAGAATGTTATAGTCATTTAAAGTAGACAAATTCTTCTCTTTTTTTTCAAGTTAAATTGTGGTATATTAGGTGATATTTGAACCAGTTTATGAGCTTCTGCTATGGCATGATGGGCTGACTCAAAGAACGCTGTCCCCAAATTGAATTATTTTGGGGCATCACCACCACAACGGATAAAATGAGCCATTTTTTTCATTGTGACTGCAACCTTTGCTGAAATAGACGTTATGGGATAATAACTTAAAGGCTAACTCATTAATGCACAGGGATGAATGAGGTTATGTGCTAGCACACCAATTTGGTGTCCAGATGCTTTTATCTATGGATCCGTGTCTCTTTCCCAAGTTGTGCTATTTTAATAGGGATGTCTTTATCCATTGCCACTGCCTGTAGACATTTGAATAACATAGATGCAATACTTTCCCAGCACTCAGCCCTGTGTACTATCAATTTTTCAAACACCAAAGATCTCTCAGTGGCTAGAAGCAAAATTCTGATGGTTCCAAAAGTGCCTAATTTATAAGGATTCAAATGATGGCATCAGTTCAGTCAGTCCCTGATTTTTTTCCTCACAGATATTTATTAGTGAGCACTGTGCCATTCCTAACTATTTGATGGGGGCAATGGAGTAAATTTTCCTCCAAATTGTGAAGGCTGTTGATTTATGCCTAGCTGAGAGCATTTCCATCCTTGCAATACCAAAGCAGGTGACCTTCCTGACATTAATTTGTTTCTCCATCTGTACCAAGCATTTCAGGAGGACGTGAGGATCAGGCTTGAGGATACAGAAATGTTTTTCCCCTTTTTGTATCACTGTACTGATGGCTTGATGGAGGAGTAACCTATCCTGGCTGCACCGTGGGAATGTCTTTTCACCTGTCTGCAGTGAATTGAGGTAGGGGATACATCTTCATGGAGCCTGGAATATGGAGGGTTTTACTATCCTCCTTGAGATGAATGTTCTCCCTTAGTTATGATGTCATCCTGTTCATTTTTTGTTCAAAATGACATTTTATCTAACTTTTTCCTGGCTTATGAATGTGTATTGTACAGCTTAAAAGTTACAGTTTCATGACACATATTTTTAAGGAATTTATTAAGCCAATAAGTACAAGGAACTATACTAAACTCAACCACAAAATGTTATGCTGCTCTTATAACAACCCTATGAGGTAGGTACTATATTTATTTCTATTTTATAGATGAATAAAACGAAGCTCAGAGAAAGTTAATAATTTTCCCAGGATCACACAGCTCATGTGCAATTAGCCAGGAATGTTACCCAAGTCCATCTGACTCTACAGTCTAGCAATCTATACTCTTTCTGCCATGACACATTGAAATCATCTTTAAAAAAAAATGTTGCCAATCTTCTCAACCCTTTACTCTAAAAATATTGGTTCTCAAAACTAGTTTGACATTACAATCACCTGGGGCCTTAAAAATGTACCATATGCATTTCCCATGCTCATGTTCTGATCTAATTATTCTAGGGTGGGACGAGGGCATCCATATCTTTTAAAAGCTTTCCAGGTAACTCTAATGTATGGTCAGAGTTGAAAACTACAAATTTAGCTTTGTCTGAGTACCTTTATCTGTGTGCAATTAGCATACTTAACCTTTATTGCCTGATTCCTCACAGGGTCTGAGTAAGAATTTAGAGTTTTCATTCAATAAAATAATCAGGGGGAAGTCTTTGCACAATGGTTAGGGAATACTGCCTTTGGATCATCACAAGTGCCTCCTAATCTACAAGAGTGTTTGCCATTACCAAAATGATGAACTTCAATTTTGGACAAACCCAAGGAATCTTATGATGTAAAAGGTATTTCTGGAGTGATGGTAGATAGCATCTTCATCTCTTTCCCACAAGCACATCTGAACAGACACATCCTCAATCACAATGTTCAAAGCCATGAGTTACCTTCATTGAGGGGTGCTCTTTCTCTTTCTTTTATGCACAAACTTTTATTGAGCACAAGTATGTGACAGAAATTTTTGGTGGTTCTCAATTAGGGAGACACTTCCCTTACAAAGGGCACTTGGAATTTTTTGGAAGTTTTCATGATTGTGAACATAACTGTGAAGAAATACTGATATTAAATTGTAGGTGGCTTACTATGCTAAATGTTCTGTAATGCTCAAAAGAGTCTTGTGCAATTCTCATGACAAGAATCTTCTCACTCCAAATACCAATGGCATCTTTATTGCAAAATTATAATATATAACCCAGGTCTGCAATATGACTTCTTGCCCCTTCAAGACAGTGGCTATGAGTACCATAATCCTGTTCCCACTGAAGCTTTTTAAAGGACTTTTAAGTAGGTTAATCTGTCAATCAGCAATGATCAAGTCCTTAGTGTACATAGAAGTTTTAACAGGCATGATGCAAAAGGAAAATAAGAGTCTTTAACTTCAGAGAGCTCACATTCTAGTTGGAGAGGCAAAATATATACTTGTGAATAAGATTTTAAAACATTCTCCAAACAATTACCAACTAGTACATATATCAAACCAAAAGTAGGGTGGTATAATGAAGAGAATATAATATTGTGAGTCAGAAAGAACTTGGTTCAAATTCTGGCCTCAAATTTTTATTTTTGTGTGATCTTGGGCATGGTACTCAACATCTGAGTGTCAGTTTTTTAATGTGTAAAATGGGATATTTACCTTGAAGATTTTAAATAAATATTACAAATAATTGCCTATAGCAGCACCTGTAATGTAGAAAATACTCAGTAATTAGCATTTCCTATTGATTGTTGGAGAAAAGCATTTAGTTCTTCACCATGATGATGTTAATTGTAGATTTTTTCATAGATGCCTTTTATGAAGTTAAGGAAATTTATTTTTACTCCTAGTTTGCTGACTTTTTTTTTAATCTTGAATGAATGTTGTGTTTTATTAAATACTTTCGGCATCTATTGATGTAATCACATGGGGTTTTTTTTTTTCTTTACACTGTTGAAATGGTAGATTATATTGATTAATTTTATTGATTTTTGAATATTAAACTGGCCTTGCATTCCCAGGATGAACCCCAATGGGTTGTGATGTCTTACTCTCTTTAGGTATTGCTGGTTTCAATTTTGTAATATTTTGTTTGGGATTTTTGTTGTTATTGTTGTTATAGGAATTTCTAAAACTCTACATGCTAAAATTTATATGAAAGTACAAAGGAAATAAAATAGCTAAAACAATTTTGAGAAAAGGAACAAAGTTGGAGGACTCACATTACCAAGTTTTAATACTTACTATAAAACTATAGTTTGAATACAGTGTGCATTGTCAAAGTAATAGACACTAGGCTCAATGGACAATAATAGAGAGTTCAGAAATAGACCCACACAAATGTATTCATTTGATCTTTGACAAAGGTGTGAAAGCAATTCAGTAGTCTTTTCAACAAATAGAGCAAGTGGTCATCCATATACCAAAAAATAAAAATGAACCCTGACCTCAACTTCAAACCCCATACAAAAATTAACTCAAAATGATACATAGCCATAAATATAAAACATGAAGCTTTAAAACTTTTAAAAAACTTAGGAGAAAACCTATATAACCTGAATTTAGGCAAAAACTTCTTAGAAAGAAAACCAAAAGAATGATATATAAAAGCAAAAAATATAGATAGACACATTTTTTATTAAAATTAAGAACACTTTCTGTGTCAAATGCACTGTCATGATGATGAAAAGACAAACTAAAGACTGGCAGAAAATATTTGCAATTCATATATCCAATGAAGGACTTGTATCCAGGATATGTAAATAACTCTGAAAACTCAGTAAAAAAACAACAACAAACAAACAAAAAACCCAAACAATCCAAATAGAAAACGTGCAAAAGGTATTTCACTGAAGAGAATATACAGGTGGCAAAAAAGTATAGAAAAATATATTTAACATCTTTAGCCATTAGGTGGGTGCAAATTAAAACCAAGATAAGGTAACACTACACACCTATTAGAATGTCTTTAAAAATACAGGAACATACAAATTTTGGTGAGGATGTGGAGCTACTGGAACTCTTATACATTATTGTTGGGAATACAAAATGGTACAGCCACTCTAGAAAGCATATTGGAAATTTTATCGCGTTAAACATGCACTTACCATACAATAAAGTAATTGCACTCTTTGCAATTTTTCTTAGAGAAATGAAAAGTTATATTCAGAAAAAGACCTAGAAATGATTGTTTATAGCAGCTTTACCCATGCTAATGAAAAACTGAGAATAGCCTAGAGAGCCTTTAATAGATGAGTGGTGAAACAAATTGTGGTACTACCATACAACGGAATACTAATTAGCAAAACAAAACAAAACATTTCATCATTGAGGGCTATAGTCTCAGACAAATGCATATAGATGTAAAGGGCATACGGCCAACAAAGTAAAGGTATTTGACTACATCACTAACTCAAGGGAGGTCAAGATGATTCTGATTACTATGTTGTGGATGAAGACTTCTGGTGGCATAATGGAAGGACTTGGAAAACAGAGAAACATCCAGGGAGACAGCCTTTGATATTTATGGAGTGACACCTGAGCTTATGCAATGCACTATCTTAGCAAGAACTGGTGATCTTAAAATTTATTGTACAACAAGGAAATGTGGGAGTGATTGCAGGAGGAAATCAGGTTCTAGTCATGCAGGACTTACAGATTAAATGCATTCGTAACAAGTTGAATGTACAGTGAATAGCTTACAATACATAAAATCGTATTTTCTCACTGATTTTGATGATGACAGGAAAGATATAAGATCTGTATTTCAACTCAGCAAAAGTAAACATCACATTTCAGGCTCCAAATGGTTGATTCAAAAAGCTTACTGTCTTTGTTACGATCTATGAGGTTTACATCGCTCACAATTTCTGTGAGAAGCAAATCAAAACAGTCAATCAAGCCACGTAAAATTTCAAGATCTTTTAAAGCACCCTATGAATAATATACCACCAAACTAATCTACATTTGATGGGCATTGTCCCTGATCTTGGGTTAGATCATGTAATGCAAAGAGCACAAACTCTGAAAACAGACAAAAGAAGGTTACAATCCCAGCACTACCACTATACCACTTGTGTGACCTTGGGATTTAACTTATCTGAGCCTCAGTTTCCATAAGATCATGACATATAAGGAACCAGCTATGATACTGAAGTAGATAGTACAGATTTATACCTATATGAGTCATATAGAAATTTCTGAGACTCAGCAGAGACAATAAAATGGGTCCTAATTTGCACACTAACATTTTCAGGACGTCATCAAAATGGCGGCGTGAGATGAGCCTCTGGAAATCTCCCCTGGAACTTACAACAAATTAAACAGCTGTAACTCCACAAAGGTCTCCCTGCACAGCAGACAGGCAAGATAAAGAGGCCCACTACTGAATTCACCTAAAGGTGGGGAAATTGCGTGAACAGGGGAGGAGAGAAGGGAGGAGTGCGGAGAGGGAGTCGCATGGGCCCAGGACTCAGACCTAAATCAGTGCTCCAAGCACGCTGCATCCCAAACTACCGCAGCTATGGGAGAGGGAAGAACTCGGACTGCTAGGGCTCCGTTTATGGCCCTCAGGGTTGAGGGGACAGCATATAACATGGCTGAACCAAACGCTCACGGCAGAGACTTCGGAGCAAAGACTGAGGGACAAAGGCTGAAAAAAATCATTTAAGCCCTCACTGCCAAACAGAGAACAGAAGCTATAGGCACTGAGGCTAGCCGCTCCCCTCACTACCCTCTCATAGATTGCTCCGCCACCACCTGCCTAGTACTACACGCAGAACAGTAGCAGTGTCAGATCAAAAGAACAGAATATTTGCAGTTCTGAGAACTGTGGTCCGCAGACACAGATTCACAGCCCAACTAGTTCCGACAAAGGCGAGGGAGCTATGGAAGCAGGATTGGCTGTGGTGGTGGTCGCTGCCATTGCTCTGGGCCACCTCTTACAACTCACCTGTCCCCTGTCCCCACCTCTCTGGGCGGATCCCTGCAGGAGTAAACAGAACTGCTGAAACACACAGGCACTGAATCTGGTGCAGGAAGAGCTTTGGAACTTCAAAAGCTCTCCATAACCCAACAGGGACTCAGCGCCCTATGACCCAGGTGAACTGTTAACAGAAGAAAAGCTCGCCTTCCAGGGAATCCCCCATTGTGTAAGAAGCTGGAATAGTGCAGAGAAAACATAACACTACAGTGTGAGAGAGAAAAAAATGCTGGAGTCGGAGACAAAATAAAACATTCTACCAACACGTACTGGAAAACAAAAGAAAGACCTCTTCCTATCAACCTATTGCAGAAACCACTCCTGTAGATGTCTAGGAAGAGAAATAATAAATCAGTAATTGCCATGAATAGCCAAGGCAACAAGACAGCTCAGAAAGAAAGTGTAAAGTCTACAGGAAATGAACTTAAATATATGGAAATATGTGAGTTAAATGACAGAGAATTCAACATTGCAGTTCTGAAAAAACTCAATGAGATGCAAGAAAATACAGAAAGGCAGTCTAATGAACTCAGAAACACAATAAAAAAACAACATGAGCATTTTACCAAAGAAATTGACATTTTAAAAAAGAACCAAATAGAATTTCTGGAGATTAAGAACTCAATAGAAGAAATGAAGAATGAAATAGCCGGCTTAGGAAGTAGAGTTGACCAGATGGATGAAAGAATCAGTGACATCGAAGATAGAAACCTGGAAATTACATGGATTGAGACTTAAAAGAAATGAAAGAACTCTACAACAACTTTCTGACTCCATCAGAAAGAGCAACATAAGAATAATGGGCATACCAGAAGGAGAAGAAAGAGAGAAGGTAACAGAGAATATATTCAAACAAATAGTCGATGACAACTTCCCAAACTTGTGGAAAGAACTGGATCCTCGAATCCAAGAAGCAAGTAGAACACCTAATTACCTCAACCCCAACAGGCCTTCTCCAAGGCACATTGTATTGAAGCTGTCTAAAATCAACAACAAAGAAAGAATCCTCAAGGCAGCCAGGGAAAAGAAGTCGGTCACCTACAAAGGAAAGCCCATTAGATTATCATCACATTGCTCAGCAGAAACTTTACAAGCCACGAGGGAGTAGAACCAAATATTCTAACTATTAAACAGAGAAATTATGAGCCAAGAATAATATACCCAGGAAAGATATCCTTTAGATATGAAGGAGGAAGAAAGACATGTCCAGACATACAGAAGCTGAGGGAATATTCTAATACATGATCGACACTAAAAGAAACACTAAAGGAGGCTATTCGACCACCATCAACAGGGACAATTTGTGGCAACAAAAACATAAAAAGGGGGAGAGTAAAGGCCTGAACCAGAATACAGGAATGGAGAAAGTAACCATGCTTAACTAAATGGAATACCCTAAATATCAAAATTTCTTTTACACAAACTTCATGGTAACCACTCAAAAAAAAAATCAAAAAAAAATCCAGAACTGAAATATACTGTAATAAAAGAGAAACAAAGGGAAACATCGTAGAATACCATCACACAGAAATAGTAAACAACAAAAAGGCAAAGAAACCATGGAGACAAAATCTTACCAGAAAACTAAAGATAGAATGATAGGAAATCCTCACGTATCAATAATGACCCTAAATGTAAATGGACTGAACTCACCAATAAAAAGGCACAGAGTAGCAGATTGGATCAAAAAACTAAACCCGAACATATGCTGTCTCCAAGAGACACATGTCAGCCACAAGGACAAGCATAGACTCAAAGTGAAAGAGCAGAAATTGACACTCCAAGCAAATGGTATCCAGAGAAAATCAGGTGTAGCCATAATGATATCAGATGAAACAGACTTCAGGGTGAAAATATAACAAAAGAAAAAGATGGACATTTCATAATGCTAAGGGGGACTATACAACAAGAAGACATGACAGTGATCAATATTTATGCCCCCAATCAGGGAGCACCAAAACATACCAAACAACTACTAACAGAACTAAAGGGAAACATTGACCAAAGCGCAATTATAGTGGGGGACCGAAACACATCTTTGACAGCTATGGAGAGATCATCCAAACAGAAAATAAATAATGAAATAGCAGCCCTATATGACACATTAGATGAAATGGACATAATTGACATTTACAGAGCAGTTCATCCTAAAACATCAGACTATTCATTTTTATCTAGTATACATGGAACATTCTCAAAGATAGACCATATGTTGGGATACAAGTAGCCTCAGCAAATTTAAGAAGATTGAAATCATACCAAGCATATTCTGTGATCACAAGGATTTGAAATTGGATATCAACTGTAAAAAGAAATCAGGAAAAAACAAAATACATGGAGATTAAACAACGTACATTTAAAGAACGACCTGGTGAAAGAAGAAATTAGAGGAGAGATCAAAAGATACATAGAAACAAATGACAATGAAAATACATTCTACCAAAAATTTTGGAATGCAGCCAAAGCAGTTTTTTGAGGAAAATTTATATCATTACATACGTATCTCAAGAAACAAGAAAAATCCCAAAATAAATAACCTCACGTTATACTTTAAAGAACTAGAAAAAGAACAAATGAAACCTAAGATCAGCAGAAGAAAGGAAATAGTAAAAATCAGAGCAGAACCAAATGAAATAGAGAACAAAAAGACAATAGAAAAAAATTATTGTGTCAAACAGCTGGTTCTTTCAACAGATTAACATAACTGACAAATCCTTGGCTAGGCTCAATAAGATAAAAAGAGAGAAGACACAAATAAACAAAATCAGAAATGAAAAAGGGGAAGTTATCACGGACACCACAGAAATACAAAGGATCATCCAAGAATACTATGAAGGACTATATGCCACCAAATTCAATAACTGAGAAGAAATGGACAAGTTCTTAGAAACATATAGCCTTCCTAGGAAGAACTGGAAAATCTAAACAGAACGATCACCAGTAACGAAATTGAATCAGCCATCCAAAACCTTCCTAAAAGCAAAAGTCCAGGATCAGATGGCTTCACTAGTGAATTCTACCAAACCTTCAAAGAGGATCTAATACCAATCCTGCTCAAACTCTTCCAAAAATTGAAGAACAAACAGTACGCCCAAGCTCATTTTATGAGGCCAACATTACCCTGATACCAAAACCTGGTAAGGACAGCACAAAAAAACTACAGACCAATATCTCTGATGAATATAGATGCAAAAATCCTAAACAAAATTCTAGCAAACCGAATACAACAATGCATTAAAAAGATTATTCATCATGACCAAGTGGGGGTACATCCCAGGGGCACAGGGATGGTTCAACATCCGCAAATCCATCAATGTGATACATCACATAAACAAAACAGAGGACAAAAATCATATGATTATATCAATTGACGCAGAAAAAGATTTGACAAGATACAACATCCATTTGTGATTAAAACACTTAATAAAATAGGTATAGAAGGAAAATATCTTAACATAATAAAGGCCATATATGACAAGCCCTCAGCTAATCTCATAATTAATGGTGAAAAACTGAAGCCCTTCGCTCTACATTCAGGAACACGACAGGGCTGTCCCTTGTCACCTCTGCTCTTCAACATAGTGTTGGAAGTCCTCGTCAGAGCAATCAGGCAAGAGAAAGAAATAAAAGGCATCCAAATTGGGAATGAAGAAGTTAAATTGTCACTCTTTGAAGATGACATGATGCTATATATAGAAAACCCTAAAGACTCCACCAAAAAGCTATTAGAAACAATCAACAAAACAGTAAAATTGCCGGCTACAACATCCACGTACTGGATTCCTATATACTAACAATGAAATCTCAGAAAAAGAAATAAAAAAACAATTCCTTTTGCAATTGCAGCAAAAAGAATAAAAAACCTAGGAATAAACTCAACCAAGGCTGTGAGACACCTATATGGTGAAAACTGTAAGACATTTTTTTAACAAAATTAAAGAATCATAAAGAAATCGAAAGATATTCCATGCTCATGGATTGGAAGAATCAATGCTGTTAAAATGGCTATATTACCTAAAGCAATATACAGATTTAATGCAATCCCCATCAAAATCCCATTAACAATTTTTAAAGAAATACAACAAAAAAATCATCAGATTTGTTTGGAACGACAAAAGACCTCGAATAGCCAAAGAAATCTTAAGAAAAAAACAATACTGGAGGTATCACACTCCATGACTTTAGCTTGTATTACAGGGCAACAGTAATCAAAACAGCATGGTATTGGCAGAAAACCAGACATGTAGACCAATGGAATAGAGTTGAGAACCCATAAATAAAACCACATGAATATGGACAGATAATTTTTGACAAAGAAGCAAAAAATGTACAATGGAGAAAAGACAGCCTCTTCAATAAATGGTGCTGGCTGAACTGGAAAGCCACTTGCAAAAGAATGAAACTGGACTGCTATGTGTCACCATGTACTAAAATTAATTCAAAATGGATCAAAGACTTCAGCATGAGACCTGACACAATAAACTGCATAGAAGAAAACATAGGTACTAAACTTATGGACCTTGGGTTCAAAGAGCATTTTGTGAATGTGACTCCAAATGCAAGGGAAGTAAAAGCTAAAATAAATGAATGGGACTATATCAAACTTGAAAGCTTCTGCACAGCAGAAGAAACCATCAACAAAATAAAGAGGCAAACAACTGAATGGGAGATGATTTTTGCAACAGTGCCTCCGATAAGGGGCTAATATCGAAAATATACAAGGAACTCAGGAAACACAACAACAAAAAAACAAACAAACAATTGAAAAATGGGCAGAGCACCTGAAGAGGCACTTCTCCAAAGGGGACGTAGAAATGGCAAATAGACATATGAAAAAATGCTCAACATCACTAATCATGAGAAAATGCAAATCAAAACCACAATGAGATATCACCTCACCCCAGTCAGAATGGCTATCATCAACAAGACAAATAGTAACAAGTGTTGGAGAGGCTGTGGAGAAAAAGGAACCCTGATACACTCTTGGTGGGAATGCAGACTAATGCAGCCGCCATGGAAGGGAGTGTGGAGGTTCCTCAAAAAATTAAAAATAGAATTACCGCATGACCCAGCAATCCTTCTCTTAGGTATCTACCAGAAATATCTGAAAACATTTATCCATAAAGACACGTGTGCTCCAATGTTCATTGCAGCTTTATTTACGATGGCCAAGACATGGAAAAAAAACAAAATGTCCATCGATAGATGAATGGATAAAGAAGTTGTGGTATATATACATAGTGGAATACTATTCGGCGGTAAGAAAAGACGAAATAGGATCATTTGTGACAACGTGGAAGGATCTTGAGAATGTAAAGCTAAGCGAAATAAATCAGACAGAAAAAGCAGAGAACCATATGATTTCACTGATACGTGGTATATAAACCAAAAACAACAAAAGAACAAGACAAATAAATGAGAAACAAAATCTCATAGACACAGACAATAGTGGTTACCAGAGGGTAATGGGAGAGGGGTCTGGTAGATGAGGGTAAAGGGGATCAAATATATGGTGATGGAAGGAGAACTGACTCTGGGTGGTGAACACACAATGGGATTTATAGATAATGTAATAAAGAATTGTGCACCTGAAATCTATGTAAGTTTACTAACAATTGTCACCACAATAAACTTTAATTTAAAAAAAAAACACATTTTTATAGCTATGATTTGAACCCATCTCTTCCTCCAAGCAAACCTTTCATTAATCGTAGTATATTAAAAGTAATGCCTCTTATTTGAAATGTGTTAATTCACTGAACTTCATGAAATGTAAAAATAGTTTGAATTAAGGAAATATGTGAAAAATTTTGTTCACTTTTAATAAAATAGTCTGGTGATACCTCAAAACTCTTTTCAAATTATTTTTTTATTTTTCGATTACAGTTGGCATGTAATATTATATTAGTTTCAGTTATACAGCATAGTGATTAGACATTTATATAATTCACGAAGTGATCACCCTGATAAATGTAGTATGCATCTGACTCCATACATAGATATTACAATATTACAGAATATATTCCCTATGCTATGTTTTTCTTCTCCATGACTATTTTGTAACTACCAATTTGTACATCTTAATTCCATCCTCTTTTTCACTGATTCCAACACCCGTCTCCCATCTACCAACCTTTGAAATGCTCTCTGTATCTATGAGATTGCTTCTGTTTTGTTTGTTCATTTATTTTGTTCTTTAGATTCCACATGTAAGTGAAATCATACGGCATTTGTCTATCTCTGTCTGACTTACTCCATTCAGCATACTAGCCTCTAGGTACATCCATGTTGATGCAGATGGCAAAATTTCATTCATTTACTATGGATGAGTAATATTCCATTGTATATATATATATATATATATATATATATATATATACACATATATATATATATGTATATATATATATACATATATATATATATATATGCACTACTTCTTCTTTATCCATTCATCTACTGATAGACACTTAGATTGCTTTCATATCGTGGCTTGTAAAGAACGCTACAATGAACATATGGATGCATATGTCTTCTCAATTTAGTGTTTTAGGTTCCTCTGGATAAATATCCAGAAGTGGAATTATTGAGTCATTCTTTGTGTCTTCTTATAGCCTTTGTTTTAAAGTCTATTTTGTCTGGTATAACACCTACATTTAGAGTAATTGTTGATAGATATGTAGTTATTGTCACTTTATTATTCATATGTTTGATCTCTGGTTTTCTTCTCCTTCTTAAATAACTCTCTTTAGCATTTCTTGTAATACTGGTTTGGTGATAATGAACTCCTTTAGCTTTTTCTTGCCTAGGAAACTCTTTATCTGTCTTTAGATTCTAAATGATAGCTTTGCTGGGTAGAGTAATCTTTGTTGTAAGACCTTGCTTTTCATCATTGAATACTTCATGCCAATCCCTTCTGGCTTGCAAAATTTCTGTTGAGAAATCTTATGGTCTTATGGGAGCTCCCTTGTAGGTAACTAACTGCTTTTCTCTCTTGCCTTTAAGAGTCTATCTTTGTGTTTAGTCTTTGGAATTTTAATTATGATGTGTGTTGGTGTGGGCCTCTTTGGGTTCATCTTGTTTGGGACTCTCTGCACTTTCTGGGCTTGTATGCCTATTTCCTTTGCCCAGTTAGGGAAGTTTTCCATTATCATTTCTTCACATAGGTTTTCAATTCGTTGCTCTCTCTCTTTTCCTTCTGCTACCCCTACAATGGAACTTTTGGTATGCTTTAGGTTGTCCCAGAATCCCCTTGAACTATTCTTATCTTAAAAATCTTTTGGATTTTTTTTTCTGTTCTGATTGGGTGTGCTCTGCTGTCTTATCCTCTAAATTGCTGATTCAGTCCTCTGCTTCATCTAACCTACTGTTGATTCACTCTAATGTATTCTTAATTTCAGTTATTGTATTCTTCATTTCTGACTGACTCTTTTTTATTGTTTCTATCTCCATTTTTATGTTTTCTATCTGTTGTTTGAAGTTCTTTGAGATCATTGACTATCTTTATAATGAGTGTTTTATACTCTGCCTCTGGTAGATTGCTTGTCTCCATTTTGTTTAGTTATTTTTATGGAGCTTTGTTCTGTTCTTCCATTTAGGACATAGTTCTTTGTCTCCTCATTTTGGCTGCTTCCCTGTGATTTCTATGTTCAGGTAAAGCTGCTATTCTCTCCGTCTCAGTCTACTACATAAGTGTGGCCATATATATTAGGTGTCTTGTGGGGCTTAGTGGCACATTCTCCCTGGTCATGTGAGCTGGGCGCTCCAGGTGTCTCTTGTGTGGGTTTTGTGTGCCTGTTGTAGTTGAGCCTTGGTTGCTGTTTGCACATCAGTGGGAGGGATTGACCCTTAGGCTGATTGGTTGAGGACTGGTCATGACTACAATGGAGGAGCTATTGCTCAGGGGCTGATCCTATGTAGCAGGATTTGCTTTTGTGGGACTCTTATACCTGCTGAGTCTGCCCTTCGAGTGTGCTATTTGTGGAGGTGGTTGGTTGTTGCTCTGGTTTGATCTAAAATTGGTGTGCTGTTTCTGGGGCTTCTTGGGAGGGGCTCTGGTGCAGGACAAGTTCAGCCCTTGCCTTTGCCCTGCCAGTGGCCACTTGGTATGAACTACAAAGTGATCTGGAGATGATTATCACTTGTGCTAGGTCTGGTGTTGCCTGGGAGAGGCTAGGCTGTGAACTGAGGCCAGCTGCCACTAGTGCTGAACTTGGGGCTGCTTAACAAGAGGTATGGGACATGCCATGGCCAGATTCTGCTTTTTTATGGTTTGTGAATCTTTGAGAGATTTTACGGAAGTTCACAGCATGAGCCAATATGGCCATTTATATGCAAAAGCCACTGGAAGTAGCTTGGGTCAGCCTGCAATTTGTGTGGGGCAGGGTCTCCCTAATAGAGGTGAACAGTGTTAGCTAGGTTGATGGAGACTCAGATATAGTGCTGGCCTGTGCATGTGTGCATGACGGCTGGGTCAGTGGAGGGCTCAACATAGAAACAGTGGCTTCTGCTAGTACTTCTGTCTGGGAGACAGCTGTACCTCCAGCCCTTCCCCTGACACCAGACAATTCAGTTCATCCTCGTATGTCCCTGGTGCCTTTTGAGCTGCTGCCCCAGAGGTGTAGTTCAGAGTGAGTGAGTCTGCCAGCAAGTAAGTCCACATATGGGACCTTTAAGAGGAATGCCTGGAACTCTGCCAGCCTTCTGTTTCACTCAGCCACAATATCTGCTAGTTTTCATATCCAAAGGTTATGGGAATACCTCTTTTCTGCCCTGGAGCCCTGGAATTGGGAGCCTGGTGTGAGGCTGAGACCTCTTGCTCCTCAGGGGTACCTCCACAGCAGAGACATCCCTACCAATTTTTAACTGCTACATGTGGGTGTGGGACTAGCCCATTCTGTCTCTGCCCCTCCTACCAGTCTCAGCTTGCCTTTTTCTATATGTCCTTAGTTATAGGACTTGTTTTCAGCTAGACTTCAAGCAATTCTCAATGATGGTTGTTTTGTTTAGTTGTAGTTTTGATTTGGTCATGGGAAAAGGTGAATACAGTGTCTACCTACTCCACCATATTGACCAAAATCTTGATACTTCAAGGAAAAAATTTATTTTTTTTCCTTTTGTTATTTATTTATTTATTTATTTTAAATTAAAATCTAGTTGGTATACAATATTTTATTAACTTCAAAAAATTTCCTCTGAACTGATGGGAAAAAACAAACAATGAATAGAATTCTGACAAATATTTCTATCAAAACTTTATTCTTTAAATCTTCTGATTTGGCTTTGGGATGATCTCAGTGTAGAACCAGAAAACACCCTCTTTCTTCCCAGGAAGTGCAGTGTGCGCAAGTGATTCTATAGCACAGGCTGAGAAGAGTCATATTGGAGTTAGTGAAATCTGGGCATTCAAAGCTGGAAGTCACGTTTCATAGGTCAATTTGAATTAGGGAAGAATGTCATTGAAGTGAGCAGTAGTAGGATCTGAAGAAGCAGAGGTGGAACATGAGAGTTGGGTATACTGCTGAGTTGATGGCCCTTATAGTTTTCCTCAAGGAAATGTCAGTTGAGTCTCTTGGACTAGTGACAGGGAGAATAGAGGGTCACAGATGGTGACATAGTCATCACAGGCCATTGATGTCAAGAGAAATAACTCTTTGATACATAAGATACTGAAGAATCTCATCTGTGCTTCAAAAGTTCAAAATGAGAAGGGCAGGCCTGTGCTTAGAAAACATTTTTGTTGGGACTCTGAGCATGAAGAAAGTGAATGGCAGAAATCTAGTCAGAACAGATAGATAAATAGAGACTGATCTCAAAGAGGATGACCATCCCCAGGTTCTCCATCATGATGATACCATACAAAAGGATTAACTGTCCAAAGAGAGGGGTTAAACTAAAAGTAATGCTGAAGAAAATCAGTCATCCCTTGGAGAAGGAATTTTGCCACTGCGCTGGGATTTCTCTTTTATGATTTTCAAAAGGTATCTGAGCCAGAACTCCTGAGGTACAGGCTCAGGGATCTGAACAGAATGTAATCTTAGATATCTTCTGGGTCAATACCTTGCCTTCAGGTTAGTAAGGGGCTCAGCTTGTATTTGTCAATGCTAACTCTCTGTTCAACCTCAGTGATATTTTATGATATAAGAATGTTTTAGCTCCACATTTATTTACATTTATTGATCATTTTAAATTCCTTCTGGGAAGGGCTAGTCACCAAATTACGGAAAATGACAGTGAAATTGAGTGAAGCTAGGAAGAGAAGCCTACAGAATCCAGGAGTTTGTAAAGAGACTAGATATACTGCATTCTCCACTCTTGCCTTTCTTTCTTGCTGTAACTTCCATCTTGGCATAAATAACTGAAAAAGGGGCACATCTGGAGCTTAATCTTGCTGTAGCTTTTACTTCACAATCCAAACTCAAAGGATAAGGAACCTCAGAATCTGTTTTGTTTCTGTTTCCAAGTCATAAAGCACAGTTCTCACTGTGTTACTTCTTAGTATACTCAGATGTCTTCTCATTCTTACGGGATCAAGTTCCAATTTCACAGCCTGGAACTCAAGCCTCTCATTCCACAATGTTTTCCAATTATTTCCAGCCTTGGTTTTTACTGTCCACGTTTACAAACCCTACAGTGGGGACTTCAGGCATTAAGAATTTCACTTTCTCGCTGGCTGAAGTGTAAAAATTAAGACATAAGGGATAAAAGGCACCATAATCCTGACCCTGTTGCTCAGGCCCTGGGGTAAGTATTAGGGAGCAGAGACTGAAGGGAAAAGAGAAGACCAAGATACAATCTCTTATTGATCATGTTGGGACATTGGGACAATAATGATGCCACAGTTGGTATGCATGGGTGTATATGGGTTTTCTTAACCCAACTGTTAGGAATATTCCAACTTCTCAATCTCTTTGAGTCCATCACAGCCCCTGTGCCTTTATGCTCACAAATCTGCTTCTGTGCAATTCTGTTTCCCTTTCTCTCAGCAGTCCAAAGTTATCTTCCTATAAGTTCCAGCTCAAAATGGTCTCCTGATAAGAAAGTTTCTCTGATTGCTGCTTTCTCTGGATACCTATTTTCCTTCCCTTACTATTTCTGGAATTTATTTACAATCATGCATGTATTGCTACCATGAGTAACTGAATTCAGCCCTCCAACTAGATCCCAAGCCCCTCAAGGCAGTCTACTGTGGCTTTCTTAGTCCTCTCTCCATTCAATTTCAGTCTCAAAAATTTATTCTCTCTTGGAATGCACAACTCCATTCCCTCTGGGACATTTTACTTCTCCTACCATTCTTTATCAGCCTTTTGCTGACTCCTGTTCTTCTACCTAAATTGTAATTGCTGTGGTTCTTTTTATTTACTCATTTACATATCAATTTAATGTACAATTACACTTATTGCACACCTACTGTATATCATGATATAGTCTGCATATTATTCATGACTCTCTTCCCTTTCTTTCCCTCCCCTCCACTTTCCCTTCCTTCACCCCATCTTCTATCCTTTCTCCTCTATTCCACTACCCTCCTCTCCTTTCCTTTTCTCTCTTCACCTCGCCTCTGCTTTGTGCTTTCCAAAACAGACTCAGTCTCAGTCTTATAGCTTCAAATAACTCAAAAGAGCTGATGATCCTGAATCCCTAACTTTAATTCAAATGTTTGTCTTCAACTTCAGTCATGTTTCTAGCTGCTTACTGGACATTTTCTCTTGGATATCAAAGAGTCACCTTAAGATCAATGTATCCCAAACCAAATATCTTGTACCTTCTTCAACCTAGCTTTCTCCCTTATCCCTCATTTCCATTAATTGCTTAATTTTCTTTTCTTTTCTTTTTTTCTTTTAACCGATTCAGCAGCATCATTGGCTTCTTTGTGCTTAACCTCAATGTATGATCGGTCACAAAGTCTTACTGATTCAACCTTCCAAAGAGCTCCCATATCTGTATACCCTTCCTCGCATGTCTCTACTATTATTGTCTTAGTTCTGGCCTTCATCTTCTATCATATGAGCTATTGTAATAGCAACTTTAATTATCTTTCTTCCCAGCTCCCCCTAGTCCATTTTCCACTTGCTCTTAGAGTTATCTTGCTAAATAGATTGAACTGTGTTATTCCTCAGCTTTGGAATGTTTATAATTCTTCACTTTATACAGCATAAAGTCTACCAATTTGGCATAGTATTTTCAGGTCAACACAAACTGGGCCCAAATCAATTTTCCAGATGTAATTCCCATCATTCCCTCCATGTGCCCAACACTCCAGCTCTACTTAAGCTACAGTTATCCAGTTCATGAATATATGACATAAAGTGAAATTCTCTATTTTAATCTTAACTGCATTGTTTTAAGGTATTTATAAGCATCTTAAGGGCAAGGACTATGCATTACTGACCTTTGTAGCCCCAGTGCTTACCATCAGTATGTCTCAATAAATATTATATAAACTCGTGAATGAATGATAATGTGGGTTTGAATTCCATTTCTGTTATTCCTTAACAATGTGAGTTTTGGCCAATTACCTAAGCTTTCTGAGCCTTCATTTTCTCATCTGTAAACTGGGCATAGTAATAATTGCCACCCAGTTCTATAGATTTTAAAGAGAGTTCTTATATCCCTTTTACGTCTTTTAGTCTCTAGATTTGCAGGACCCTACTCTGGCTTTGGCAAAGAGTGGCAGAAGCAACAAGGACAGGGCTATGGGGCCAAACCTTGAGCAGCAGCTGCAGTGGGCCTGCCTCACAGCTGCTGCCCAGGCTCATGGGAAATTTGCATTGTTAACCCTTTGGATCTATTTCTTGAGAAACTTATGGATTATTCACCCTTTAACTCTTAGCTTCTTGGCTTCTGGGTAACACAGACTATTTACCTATCTGCCTATTTCATCTTGTCTAGGCAACCCTTCTCTAGCAGACCACTGGTTAGACACAACACACCCATGTCTTAGATGATATTAATTAAGCTCGGTGGCTGTCTTGTAGATATGTTTCTCTCTTTCACTTAACACAATGTTCTAGGTATGGCTTGACCTGCATAAAAAAACTGTTAGACTTGAACCTCTTTATTTTTTTACTTAAAGTTTATTGGGGTGACAATTGTTAGTAAAGTTACATAGATTTCAGGTGTACAATTGTATATTACGTTATCTATAAATCACATTGTGTGTTCACCACCCACAGTCAGTTCTCCTTTCATCACCATATATTTTATCCCCTTTACTCTCATTTACTACCCCCCTCCTCCATTACCTCTAGGACATTCATATTCTTTTCTTGGTAGCTCAACTTGTGTGATTTTATTTAGTGACTATGTCACACCCTTGTCTATTGTCAACCTATAAGCAAGGAAAAACAATCCAACAGCAAAACCAACCAACCAACAAACAACAACAGCAACAAAACACCCAGGGCATTTTCACACCAATTGCTGCCATAACAAATCATCCTGTATTTGTGTAGTTGATGTTCTGAATCTTGAAAGAGAACTATGAAATTATTAATTTACACTCATCATTCAATTCTCCTGATAAGTTTTAGTATCATGCTTCTATTATCCACCTTTTCAGCTCCCATCCATGTACTCCCTATCTTTTTTGTACCCAGCTTTGAGTCATCTGCCCATTTGATTATTTTTCTTTGTCCTCATTCATGTAATCTGTATGTATTTCTCCAATTATTTTTATTGTGGGAAAATACACATAACTTAAATTTTGCCATTTTTACCAATTCAATGTATAAAATTCAGTGGCATTACCAATTTTTTTAAAATTAAAGTTTATTGGGGTGACAATTGTTAGTAAAGTTACATAGATTTCAGGTGTACAATTCTGTATTACATCATCTATAAATCCCATTGTGTGTTCACCACCCAGAGTCAGTTCTCCTTCCATCACCATATATTTGATCCCCTTTACCCTCATCTACCACCCTCTCCCCCCTTACCCTCTGGTAACCACTAAGCTATTGTCTGTGTCTATGAGTTTTTATGTTGAAATTGTTCAAACTTATAAAGACATTTAATAACTGTCCATATAAGCTTCATCTAGAGTCACGCTTTCCTAACATTTTGCTACAATTGTGCCCTCTGTCTATCTGTCTGTCTCTCTCTCTCATATTTATATAATCAATGGAATGTTTGTGGCTCCCCAAATTCATATGTTGAAATCCTACCCCCCAATGTGATGGTATTAGGAGGGCTTTGGGAGATGATTAGGTCATGAGGACAGAGTTATCATTGATAGGATTCTTACCTTGTAAGAAAAGACAGGAGAGCTTGCTCTCTTTCTGTCTGCCTTTCACCATGTGAGTATACAATGAGAACGTGACCATCTTCAAATCAGGAAGAGACCTCTCACCAGAACCCAAACATGCTGGCACCATGATCTTAAACTTTCCAGACTCCAGGACTGTGAGAAATTTCTGCTTAAGCTACTCAGTTTATGGTATCTTGCTCGAGCAGCATGAATTGACTACTAATAATAGAAATTTATGTGTGTGTGTGTGTGTGTGTGTGTATATATATATATATATATATATATAGAGAGAGAGAGAGAGAGAGACAGAGAGACAGAGAGACAGAGACAGAGACAGAGACAGAGAGACAGAGAGAGAGAAAGAGAACTTACTGCAATTATGTGGCCAACACTGAAAAATAATGCAACATGATCCCAGTCTTTATACACCAAATAATGTGCTTTGGGAAGGTAAGAATTTATCTTTTTAGCATATCATCACATATCTAAGTATTATTTTACCTAGATTATTGCAATAGCACTTGGTCCCTCAATGATCTGCTCACTTCTGGCCTTGGCCTTCTTGAAACCCCAATGTATCCTTCATATTACCATCAAAATGATCTTTTAGAAAGTCTATGAAGTTAGTGCAAAGGTAATTGTGGTTTAAAAGATTAAAAACAATAGGAAAAAATGCAATTACTTTTGTACCAACCTAATACATTCATTTTCTCAACCCTGGATACATCTTACAAACGTGAAGGGACAATAAAAATGTCAAAATCTGGGCTTCAACACAGATCAACTAAGTAGCCTCATGGGTAAGGCATGTACATCCATATTTTTGAAGATCCCTATGTGATTCTGATGTACGGTGGGTGCTGACAACCACTGCTGTAGATTAATTATGCTTCTCCTCTATTTCAAACTCTACCCTGTTGTGGTCCCCTCCACCCAAGCCACCTTTGCATGATCACAATGACTTCTATGACCTGGCTTGGGATTCATCCCTTAATATTCTTCATGTCACTGTTTATAATCCTATGAATATATTCTCTAAATAATATATTTTCTTCCTAAGTTTGTACCTTTTCATGCACTGTAACCCTTGCATGGAATAGCCTTCCCTTCCTTATCTATGTCAAAATATTATTCATCCTTCAAAACTTAAGTAACACCTGTCCCAGGAAGTTTTTCCTGAATTTGCAGTGTCTGTAGCAGGTAAAAACAATCAATGTTACTTATTATAGAAAATTAATTGTAAACATTTATTTACACATCTCTCCCCTATTCAACTGTGAAGTCATTGAGAGCTGGTAATGTGCCTTACTTACCTCTGTCTCCCCAAAACTTGGCCACTAGATCTGGTACACAGTGAGTGCCCAATACATATTTGTAGACTGAGTTGATGAATGAATGAATGAATCTTTAAAAAAGTGCTTCAACATCATTAAGACAGGAAAATTAGGTAGAAAGAATGAGGCAGATTTAAAAGAAGGGGTTTGTCAGTTGAAAGCACTCAGAGAGAGGATCTCTGTCTTTGAGAAGAAGAATTTTTTCCTGGAGAAAACTAGGCTGTGCTAGGAAGGATAACTAATTCCATACAGACAGGCAGCCAAGAAAAGGCTGTGGCCAAAGTGTTGATGGATGACAGCTGGTATGGCTTGTGAACCACTAAAAGTGACACATCAATCTAAGCTGCAAAACAAATCATTGGGACTCCAAAGGCTTTTGTTCACTTAAAAGTCTCACTCTACATGAACATTTAATAAGAACACTTCAAATTGTTATACTACTTTACCACTTTACACTTTACACATTCACATACATAGTCTCATTTAAACTTTCCAACAACCCTGTAAGAACAGCATTATCAACCCTGTTTTAGGATGGAAAAACTGAAGCTCTAAAAAATTCAGTAACTAGCCCAAGGTTACACATATGAGCAGTAGAGTCAGAACACAAATATAGGCCTTGAGATAATAAAGGGAAAAGAAATAAGATAAGAAACTACACACACATATAATATAATATAATATAATATAATATAATATAATATAATATAATATAATATAATATAATATAATATAATATAATATAATATAATAATATAATATAAATGGAAAGTAAAAAAAGAAATCCACAATATATAATTTAAATTTTATTTTGGGGCCTATTAACTTCAAATTTGTTGGTCATTCCTCAGTGATAGTAAATGAATTGGGTCAGAGAAGGGGATGTTCCTAGGCTAAGAGTAATTGACTATCAATGATATACCAGATATAGTGCAAGACATTTTACATTTAATACCAATAACATCCCTATATGGTAGATATTATTATCCACAGTTTAAAAATAGATGAATTGAGACACAGAAAGTTTAAAGTAATTTGCCTAAAGGTGTGTAAAAGTTGGAAAAATTTTGAACCTTGTTCTGCTTGATTCTAAAACCGGTGCTATTTAGATAACATAGTTAATTCCTATATGTTGGTTACATTTAAGAAAAATATTTTAAGAAAGTGTTATTTGGAATGTCTATTATATTTTCATGAAAGTAAGACACAAAGTCAGAGACAGATGAGAACAGTATTCTGAACAGGGCTGAAGTAATCATGAAACTCAACCTGGAGGAAAAGTGTGGCTTGAGTCCTGAGAGATGGGTAAAATTTGTAGCACCAGCTAAGCAAGAGAGGGCATTCCACGAAGAGATAACAACGTGGACAAAGGTACTAAGGAGAGTGGTACCTGCTGAAGAGTCAGTAAAGAACCCAAGCATTGTGGATGTGATGTACTGCTACCAACTAAGAAATGCAGTATGTCCTAAATTTCATGGTTTGAGGAATACATCTGCCCTTTGGGATTTTTGGGTTTTGCGGAGTTGCATTCCTGGATGCTAACATCAACTGAGGACCTTTCTGGGAAAAGGAAATTGAATTGCTGATTGCTGGACTATAAAAGGGAGCAAATCACTGATTATCATCAGTTCCCTGCAGGTCCCCACTGGCACAACAGTGATAAGCGACAAATAGACCTTGAGATAAGAATAAAAGAAGAAATGAATCATGAGACAAGCAAGCTTAAAAAAAAACCCAAATAAGTATATTTTATAGATTAGATTTTTTATTGAAAGAGTAATACATGCACTTCATACAAAAAGTTTCAAAGAGTCTCCAAAAATCTTCTCCCACTCAGTTGGTGGCCTCTTTATTTTGTCAATGGTTTCTTTTGCTGTGCAGAAGCTTTTAAGTTTCATATAGTCCCATTCGTTTATTTTAGCTTTTACTTCCATTGCCTTTGGAGTCAAATTCATAAAATGCTCTTTGAACCCAAGATCCATAAGTTTAGTACCTATGTTTTCTTCTATGCAGTTTATTGTGTCAGGTCTTATGCTTAAGTCTTTGATCCATTTTGAATTAACTTTGGTACTTAAAAGCTTCTGCACAGCAAAAGAAACCATTGACAAAATAAAGAGGCCACCAACTGAATGGGAGAAGATTTTTGCAAACAGTACCTCCGATAAGGGGCTAGTATCCAGAATATACAAGGAACTCATGCAACTCAACAACAAAAAAACAAACAACCCAATTGAAAAATGGGCAGAGGACTTGAAGTGACATTTCTCCAAAGAGGACATACAAATGGCAAATAGACATATGAAAAAATGCTCAACATCACTAATCATCAGAGAAATGCAAATCAAAACCACAATGAGATATCACCTTACCCCAGTCAGAATGGCGATCATCAACAAGACAAATAGTAACAAATGTTGGAGAGGCTGTGGAGAAAAAGGAACCCTCATACACTGTTGGTGGGAATGCAGACTGGTGAAGCCGTTATGGAAGGCGGTGTGGAGGTTCCTCAAAAAATTACGAATAGAATTGCCATATGACCCAGCAATCCCTCTCCTGGGTATCTACCCAAAAAATCTGAAAACATTTAGAGATAAAGACACGTGTGCTCCAATGTTCATTGCAGCTTTGTTTACGGTGGCCAAGACATGGAAACAACCAAAATGTCCTTCGATAGATGAATGGATGAAGAAGTTGTGGTATATATACACAATGGAATACTATTCGGCGGTAAGAAAAGATGAGATAGGAACATTTGTGACAACATGGATGGATCTTGAGAGAGTAATGCTGAGCGAAATAAGTCAGACAGAAAAAGCAGAGAACCATGTGATTTCACTGATATGTGGTATATAAACCAAAAGCAACAAAAGAACAAGACAAACAAATGAGAAACAGAAACTCATAGACACAGACAATGGTTTGGTGGTTGCCAGAGGGTAAGGGGGGTGGGGGGTGGGGGGTGGGAGATGAGGGTCAGGGGGATCGAATATATGGTGATGGAAGGAGAACTGACTCTGGGTGATGAACACACAATGGGATTTATAGATGATGTAATACAGAATTGTGCACCTGAAATCTATGTAATTTTACTAACAATTGTCACCTCAATAAATTTAATGAAAAAAAAAAAAGTTTCAAAGAGTACAAGAGTATAACAATGAAAGCGAGTCTACCTCTGCACATACATACATAAATCTACACATATTTCTTTATCAAAACAGAGTGGAGAGCATATACTCTATTGCGGGTCTTGTTTTTCTTCAATCTCAACAAATTAAACTTCAAAATAATTTACATTTTAGCACATGTAAATCACTTTTATTTCTTTAACTGACTAAATAATATCTCAATATATGAATACAAACTAATTTGTTTATCCCATCCTCTAATAATAGACATCCAGTTTTTCATGGATGCAAACAATGCTGCAATGAACCCCCTTGTACATGTAAACTTCTGCATACTTGTGAAAGTATTTTTATAAAATAAATTGCTAATATGGAAATTTTTGAGTCAAGGATAAATGCATTTTTCATATTCATCGATGTATTAAAATTATGCCTTCCAAAGAGGTTGCACCAATTTATAATTTTACATACAAGGTTTGAAATGTCCATCTCTCTATCCTCACCAACACTAGGCATTATTTAACTTTTGATCTTTTCCAATGTGATGGAAGGAAATGATGTTTCATTATTGTTTTTAGTTATGTTGCTTTAATTTTTAGTGAGGCTAAACATCTTTTTCTGTGTGTTTATTGGTCGTGTATAGTTATTTTTCAGTGAACTGTCCATTTATGGCCTTTATTCATTTTTCTATTTATGCTTTTGCTCTTTTACCTATTGATTTGTATGAGATCTTTACATATTAAATAATACTTCACTGTGGGTCAAATGTTTTTTCTAAATTGCTTGTTGACCGTGTTTATTACATTTCTATGCAAAAAAATTGAAAATTTCTTGAAACTACTATAATATTGTATTGTATATCAATATTATAAAAAGAAAAAACACAATAGTTTCATAAGGGAAAGTTCTTGATAGAAAGAAAAATAAATTCATAAAAAATTTGTATGTAGTTAGATTTATCAAATTTGTTCTTTTTGTTTTCTGCGCTTTACATCTTCCTTAGAAAGGTCTTTTCCATTCAAGATTGCCAGTAATTCACATAGACCAATGGAATAGAATTGAGAACCCAGAAATAAAACCACATAAATATGGACAGATAATTTTTGACAAAGAAGCTAAAAATATACAATGGAGCAAAGACAGCCTCTTCAATAAATGGTGCTGGGAGAATTGGATAGCCACGTGCAAAAGAATGAAACTGGACTGCTATTTGTCACCATGTACCAAAGTCAATTCAAAATGGATCAAAGACTTAAGCATAAGACCTGACACAATAAACTGCATAGAAGAAAACATAGGTACTAAACTTATGGACCTTGGGTTCAAAGAGCATTTTATGAACTTGACTCCAAAGGCAATGGAAGTAAAAGCTAAAATAAACGAATGGGACTATATGAAACTTAAAAGCTTCTGCACAGCAAAAGAAACCATTGACAAAATAAAGAGGCCACCAACTGAATGGGAGAAGATTTTTGCTAACAGTGCCTCCGATAAGGGGCTAGTATCCAGAATATACAAGGAACTCATGAAACTCAACAACAAAAAAACAAACAACCCAATTGAAAAATGGGCAGAGGACTTGAAGAGACATTTCTCCAAAGAGGACATACAAATGGCAAATAGACATATGAAAAAATGCTCAACATCACTAATCATCAGAGAAATGCAAATCAAAACCACAATGAAATATCACCTCACCCCAGTCAGAATGGCTATCATCAACAAGACAAATAGTAACAAATGTTGGAGAGGTTGTGGAGAAAAAGGAACCCTCATACACTGTTGGTGGGAATGCAGACTGGTGAAGCCGTTATGGAAGGCGGTGTGGAGGTTTCTCAAAAAATTACGAATAGAATTGCCGTATGACCCAGCAATCCCTCTCCTGGGTATCTACCCAAAAAATCTGAAAACATTTAGAGATAAAGACACGTGTGCTCCAATGTTCATTGCAGCTTTGTTTACGGTGGCCAAGACATGGAAACAACCAAAATGTCCTTCAATAGATGAATGGATAAAGAAGTTGTGGTACATATACACAATGGAATACTATTCGGCAGTGAGAAAAGATGATATAGGAACATTTGTGACAACATGGATGGATCTTGAGAGAGTAATGCTGAGCGAAACAAGTCAGACAGAAAAAGCAGAGAACCATGTGATTTCACTGATATGTGGTATATAAACCAAAAACAACAAAAGAACAAGACAAACAAATGAGAAACAGAAACTCATAGACACGGACAATAGTTTAGTGGTTGCCAGAGGGTAAGGGGGGTGGGGGGGGAGGTGAGGGTAAGGGGGATCGAATATATGGTGATGGAAGAACTGACTCTGGGTGATGAACATACAATGGGATTTATAGATGATGTAATACAGAATTGTACACCTGAAATCTATGTAATTTTACTAACAATTGTCACCCCAATAAATTTAATTAAAAAAAAAAAAAAAAAGATTGCCAGTAATTTTTCCATGTTTTCTCCTGGTACCTTTACAATTGCCTCTTCCGTTTGATGCCTTGATACTTCTGGAACTTATTTGGGGGTAAGAAGTTGGGCAATCTCTAGTCTATGGCATTAATTTATCAACTCATGTACCAGAGCCAAACTTTTAATCAATATAAATGTATAATATCTTTTAATGTATGGTAGAGAAAGTTTTTCCTAACATACTCCCCTTACCACTTACCACTGTTCTTTTTTAAATTGTTCCGGCTACTCTCACACTAAATTTTACATATATATACACATACACATACACATATACATAACACACATATATGTATGTATGTATATGCATATGTATGCATATATATGTATATGTATATGTATATGTATATGTATATGTATATGTATATGTATATGTATATGTATATGTATATGTATATGTATATGTATACAAACACACACACAGGGTCGGACAATTAAGTTCGTGAACTCAACCTAGAAAAAGTGCTACATACCTCATTGCTGTATATCACTACCATCACCTTCAAAGTACTCCCCCTTGAGAAGCTATGCACTGAAGCCATCACCTAGTCCACCCTTCAAAGTTATTTTGAAACTGTTTTTCTGGAATGGCTGTCAGACCTGTCATCATATTATCCTTGATGTCCTGAATGTCATCAAAATGTCTTCTTTTCAATATTTCCTTTATTTTAGGGTAAGAAAAATGTCACTGGGGGCCAGATCAGGTGAGTAGGGAGGGTGTTCCAATACAGTTATTTGTTTACTGGCTAAAAACTCACTCACAGACAGCGCCCTGTGAGCTGGTGCATTGTTGTGATGCAAGAGCCATGAATTGTTGGCAAAAAGTTCAAGTTGTCTAACTTTTTCAAGCAGCCTTTTCAGCACTTCCAAATAGTACACTTGGTTAACTGTTTGTCCAGTTGGTACAAATTTATAATAAATAAACCCTCTGCTATGAAAAAAGGTTAGCAACATTGTTGCAACATATTCCCGAACTTACTGTCAGACTGTGTGTGTGTGTGTGTGTGTGTGTGTGTGTGTGTGTATTTAAACAAAGGGCACATTGTTAATCAAAGTGATTGATAACTGTTGTCTCAAGATTGAGAGTGTGTTCTGGAATCTCCATTTTGAGTGGCATTCACACACACACACACATACACCACAAAAACATACTGATAATATATTTTAAAATATAATAGTTTAGAGATGAAATGCTGGGGATAATCATAATGAATTAAGAGTAAGTTTGCCAGATTCAGGACATAAAAATACAAGATGTCCTGTTAAATTTGAATTTCAGATAAACAATGATTTATTTTGTTTTTAGTTATAAGTATGTCATAATTACGGCACAGGACATATGTATCTAAAAATTGTTGTTTATCTGAAGTTTACATTTTACTGGTGTCTTCTATTTTATAGGCAATCCTAACCATCAGGAAAATGAGGAGTAGCTTTAAAAATACAAAAGAAAGTTTTATGGATTGATGAATTAACACTTTCTGTTCAGTGGGAAGTGCTTAATACAGGCACTTAGACATTGGCTCAAGACGAGCAATTACAATTCTGGGGTGCAAATTAAATGAGCTTGTTTTGTCTTTGGGGCTTTGGCTTGAAAAATGAAACCTCTTAAATAAAATGCTAGGGGTTCAATGGATTTGAAGGGTTTTTGGCATTCCAACTCTACTTTAAAAGAAAAATCAGTTCAATAGAAATTGAAAATTAAGGTTCTATTATATTTGTGTCATACTCTGAAAACTTTTGGTATATAGGCTTTTCTTAAGGTTAGTGTTTTGGGTTCAAATTATTGGGAGAGTTCGCAAGTTTATTTTATCATTTGGACTTGGTGGGGAAATGTCTTTCTTATTAATTACTTCAGATAATAAATTTATGTGGAATATTTTTTATGATTAAGACTTTTATTTTTTAAGTGGCCAAGTGATTTGGATCTGATATTTGGATGTTCTCTAATTCATGAATATTTGTTTACCTAGTTTTTTACTAAAAATTAAGTTTACTTTTGGAACAAGTTCCTGTACTTGCCACTCTGGTATATTAAGAAATGCATTGGCTTTGGAATTAGAAGACCTAGATTAAGGTCCCAGATCTGCCTCTCAGGAGCTCTGTTCTGTAAATATGTGGCAAATGACTTAACATGCTTGAACCTCTGTTTCCTCATCTATAAAATAGGCATAATAGTTCCTATTTCATAGGGATTAATAATTAAATGAGATATACAGGCAAAGTGCATAACACTTCCTAGATATTAAATAAATGTCAATTTATTCACAGATACCCAGTTATTAAAAATTTTATATATTTGGAAAATTGTGTCCATTGATGCTTTTCTAGAAGGTGGAATTTTGTTTGGCATTTGATTTCTCTTTAAAGGCTGATGAGTTCTGTACTCCCAATAGTATGGGGGGAAACCCAGATAAATATAATGTTCTAATGTTAGTATGCTTGGTATGAAACAAACAAAAAAGCAAAATCTATAACAATATGTATCAATGGGATTTTTTTCTATAAATTTACTGAATTGTAATAATAATGTTTGTCTTTGTTTTATTAAAAATAAGGTCCTCTTAACTAACTATGGGAAGAAAACACACACACACACACACCACTTAGTGTTGGGGCAGGGATTGAGCATCATGACTGGTCTATGGTTCACTCTTTGAAATGAGCCTATGCTTAGCCACATCAAGTGATAGATGAAGGACATTTAGTTTCTACTATATTTTCTCTTATTGGAAATTTGTCAAGGATTTTTTATATGCTTTGAAATAGTTAGATATGGGGAAAGAGCCCAAGCACCATAGTTGGTCCCAGGCTCTTTGGATGATTGCTGTTCTATAGGAGTAGGAAAACTGATGGTGAGAACGTATAATACCCAAGAGACGTCCAGGGAAGGGCAATGAGGAACAAAGCTTCCTTGACACAGGAGTTTGAATGCCCCATAGATTATCCCTTGACACTTTATCCTACATGGGCTCTACTCCCAATTACAGGCACTGGTCTGGGGTATGAAGTTAAAAGACCTGAGTTCTAGCCATCAACTCACTATGTGTTCTGGAGCAAGGCATTTCAGTTTGCTGGGCCTGATTTTCTTCATGTGTACAACTGAGGTGGTGTGTACATTGAGGGGTGAGGGAGGGATGGATTAACTATCTTCAGGTGTAGTGGGAGAAGAAGCTCTGGTTGAGGGACAGTGAGTTAGGGGGTGTTGGAAACATATGGGGAGAAACTGATTTGTGTGGCAAGGACTGGAGGGACAGTCGCAATTTTCCCTGTGTGGGATCTTCTCCCATGCATCCAGCAGGAGGGCACCATCTTTCCTGTGTTAAGCCATCCCCCACAGGCCAAATATCAATCTGAATTGGCTTTCTGAACTTAGCTTCGTCCACCCTGGTGACTCCCTGGGACCCAGCCTGACCCAATTCACCCTATAACGGAGGCATTTTCTCCGCAAGCAGCCAGCCCCACCCCCATTGCACCTTTTCTTGGAAAATTATTGAGGTCTGCAGGATCCAGGCAGGGGGTGACTGACCTCACGGTGCTCTGAGACTTTTGTTGAATAGTTCCAGGCTCAGCACTGGTACCAAACCAGAATTTATATTAACCTGGTGACAACTCTGCCCACTCTGGTGACTCCCTGAGACCTTGTCTCACCCAAATTGCAAATCGCATGAGGTTTTATCAGTGGCTGAACCTTAACAGAGTTGGCAGGTTGCATCAGGCCTCAGGTTTTCCTGGCTTTTTGCAGTGCTACCCCAGACCTGGTACTGATGGCAGCCATTCTTGGTTTGCAATGTGGCCTCTCCCATGTGCTTCCCAGTTTTGCAAAGGCAGCAAACAACTGTGGATCACATTGTAGCTCCTACCAGGTAGTCCCTGACTGATCACAGGCAGTGGGTAACCTGGGCCTGCAGAGAAGTCCCTCCCAAGAGGCCCCAGAACCAACATACTTGGAGGTTGACTTCAGACCACAGCAGATCCCCACAAGTGACATACACAAAGGGCAGTATAAACAGGTACCAGACCCCTCCGGGGCAAATCCAACTCAGTTAATCCAACTCAGCTCATAAACTGTGGATGTGGCCAAACACCACAGCCAGTCAGCCTGAGGGTCAATCCCACCACTGATGTGCCAACAGCATTCAAGTCTCAACTATAACAGGAGGGCACACACAACCCAAACAAGAGACACTCCTGGAGCACCTGGCATAGGTGATCAGGGAGACTGTGCCAGAGCCCTACAAGATACTTACTACATTAGGCCACCCAGCCAAAACTGGAAGACGTAGCAGGTCTATTGAATATATAGAAACAAACACAAAGACACAGCCCAAATGAGGAAACAAAAACACCTCAAATGAAAGAACAGGAGAAAACTCCAGAAAACGAACTAAATAAAATGATAGCAAGTAAAGTACCAGATACAGAGCTCAAAACAATGGCTATAAGGATGCTTAAGGAACTTAGTGAGAACTTCCACAAAAAGATAGTAAGCATAAAAAAGGACATAGAAACCATAAAAAAGAATCAATCAGAAGTTAAAAATACAATGACTGAAATGAAGAATGGACTAAAAAGAATCACCAGCAGGTTAGATGAAGCAGATAATCAAATTAGTGATTTGGAAGACAAGGTAGCATAAAACACCTAATGGGAATAGCAAAAAAATAAATAAATAAAAATTTTAAAGTGAGGATAGTTTAAGGGACTTTTGGGACAACATCAACCATAACATTTGCATTATAGACGTACCAGAAGAAGAAAACAGAAAGCAAGGGATTGAGAGTGTATTTCAAGAAACAGTGACTGAAAATTTTCCTATCCTGGTGAAGAAAATAGACATAAAAGCCCAGTAAGTGCAGAGATTCCGAAACAAGATGAACCCAGACAGACCCACACCAAAACACATTAATTAAAATGGCAAAGGTTAAAGACAAAGAGATGATCCTAAAAGCAGCAAGAGAGAATCCTAAAAGCAGCAAGAGAAAGGCAAGTAATAACTTTTAAGGGAGCTCCCATTAGACTGTCAGCTGATTTCTCAACAGAAACTTTGCAGGCCAGAAGAGATTGGCTTGAAATATTCAAACTGATGAAAAGCAAATATGTACAACCAACAGTACTCTACCAAGCAAGGCTATCATTTAAAACTAAAAAATAGATACAAAGCTTCCCAGACAAGAAAAAAGCTAAAGGAGTTCACCACAAAACCAGTATTAAAAGTGTTAAAGAGACTTCTTTAAGATGACAAAATAGAAGGATGACAAAATTGGCAATAGCTACATATCTATAAAAACTTACTTTCAATGTGAATGGATTAAGTGCCCCAATCAAAAGATATATGAGGGCAGAATGAATAAGGAAACAAAACTCTTCAGATGTGACTCATTTCAGATTGAAAGACACATGCAGACTGAAAGTAAAGGGATGGAAAAAGATTTTTCATGAAAATGAAAATGGGGAAAAAAAAGCTGTGTCTATGAGTTTCTGTTTCTCATTTGTTTGTCTTGTTCTTTTGTTTTCAGTTTTATATACCACATATCAGTGAAATCACATGGTTCTCTGCTTTTTCTGTCTGACTTATTTCGCTCAGCATTACACTCTCAAGATCCACCCATGTTGTCACAAATGGTCCTATTTCATCTTTTCTTACTGCCGAATAGTATTCCATTCTGTATATATACCACAACTTCTTTATCCATTCATCTATCGAAGGACATTTTGGTTGTTTCCATGTCTTGGCCACCGTAAACAAAGCTGCAATGAACATTGGAGCACACGTGTCTTTATCTATAAATATTTTCAGATTTTTTGGGTGGATACCCAGGAGAGGCATTGCTGGGTCATATGGCAATTCTATTCATAATTTTTTGAGGAACCTCCACACTGCCTTCCATAACAGCTGCACCAGTCTGCATTCCCACCAACAGTATCACAACTTCTTTATCCATTCATCTATCAAAGCAGATTTCAGTTGTTTCCATGTCTTGGCCACCATAAATGAAGCTGCAATGAATATTGGAGCACAAATGTCTTTATGAATAAATGCTTTCAGATTTTTTAGGTATCTACCTAGGAGAGGGATTGCTGAGTCATATGGTAATTCTATTCTTAATTTTTTGAGGAACCTCCACACTGCCTTCCATAGCAACTGCACCAATCTGCATTCCCAGCAACAGTGTATGAGGGTTCTTTTTTCTCCACAGCCTCTCCAACATTTGTTACTATTTGTCTTGATGATAGCCATTTTAATATTTTGATATCATAGTACAGTGTCAGATGGTTGCTGGACTCAGGGTGATCAGTTCTTTAGGTATATAAATGTTGAATAACTGTGGTGTATACCTGAATCTATTATAATATTGTGTTATAATATTGTGTTTTAACATATATTTTGTATATATTATATATTTTAACAGTTTTAATAAAAATGTTAAAAATAAATACATATTTAAAAAGAACAGTCAGACATTCTCCTTGATTTAGATACAATTTGAAGTTGGTCTTGGGTAGCATCCAAACCTGAGATTTCTCAGTAAGGGAGTAGCAAACTCTTTACTTCTTCTTCACCCCCTTTTCTCCAGTCAGCCTCATGGCCCAGACCAGGTCAAGGAGTCTCTGTTAGTGTCTCTGATAAGGGTATAGTTGTCCTCATACCAATAACTAGATGTATCCTAAAGCTCTGCTGTGAGGGGACATTTGTAATTTCAAAACCATTAACATTTTTCATTTAATTTGTAAGTAAAATTCTACTTCATAATGATAAAACTTAAGACCAATGAAACGTAAGCCATGTCATCAATTAAATTAAGAGCTTCTATCATCAGATTATTTCTAAAGGTCTCTTCCAGCTCTGACATTTTAACCTAGAATCCTTGTGACAAAATCCTAGCTCCCTTTCCAATCCAATCTCCTCTTACCTCCCACTTCTCATTGTAAGCTAACTAATTTCCTTTGCCTTCCCTTCCAAGACTGTCCCAATTGCCTTCGGTATTTTGATACACTTCCTTCCAAATTGAAATCCCATCCCCTTCCTTTTCACCTAGCTAAAACTCATTAAGCCTCTGAGACTGAATTACCAATAATGAAAACAGGGACTATTGTCCAGGCAATACATGCACTAAGTGCTTTATTTATGTAATTTTTAACCCTTACATAAGCCTTTCAAGATGAGCTTTAGTCTTCCCCATTTACAGGAAAGAGAAAGAAAGCTCAGAAAGTTTAAGTAACTTGCCTGAGGTCACATAGCTGGTGGCAAAGTTATGGTTTGAGTTAAAATCTGTTAGTCTCCATAGTTGGGTTTTCAAGTTCAAGACACACCTCCCCTACCCCCAAATATAATTCCTTCACCTTTCTTGGACACTCTCCAAGTCTTCAAACCAAGACAAACACTTATAATATCTTGTGGTAGACTAATTTAAGTTGATATCTTCTCTTTCCAATTCCTTTTTGGGTTCCCCAAGTGAAAGAACCATAGTTGATTGAACTCTACATCCAGAGGCTAGCTCTGTGATTTGCAAACCGAAGGAGCTTAATAAATATTTGTTGATGAGTGGACATTAGATTAACTTTCTGTTTAAAACATGTGTTTGAGTATTGTTGAATATGTTATTTTTATCAGTGGAAGAAAACTGTAGCTAAGATAATTTGTGAGCTGAAGCCATTGTTACCTCTGTTGCTAAGAGAAGTCAGTTACCCTGGGATACTAATTAAATGCAGGTATTGTGGAAATTAAGCCAGCAGCCCCCAGAGGGTTCAGAGAGCTGATGGGAGGAGGAAACCTAGAACTCAAGTAAGAAAGTATCTTTTCTGATTTGAGGAAAAGAGACTTAAGGGAGGGGGTAGCTTGTACACTTTCAGCACCATCATACCTCTGTGAAGCTTGTTTCTTTTCCTTAGTGGGAAAAGAGTTTCTTCCCTATAATTAACTCATATAGTGGAGGCAAAGTGAATAGATAGCCTGTGACTGAGATCAAGTGTGGTCTTTCCTAACCGTTGAGGGATAAGCATCTGGGGGGCTTTGACGTCAAAGTAGTCCCAAGTCTGAATGAAAAGCACCTGTTGGCAGACACTTTTGACTCCAAGTTAAGATACCAGCTGAGTTGATGAAGGCAAAGGAAGAGATCAATAAAGGTAACAGATTCTACCTGGAGCGTGTATTGGACTTAAAAGAATTATCTATTCCTGTTTAAATTGGTGTTCAATAGTTTTAATAAAGAGATTTACTTAATATTATAGAAAATGTTGGAACAGTGTACTTATTTATTTGCAACAAACCCAGAGCTTAAATTTTTGGACTTGGCCTCAAGTTGCTTTAACGTACTAGTTCCACCTAGTGATAATGTACCTAAATTGCAGTTTGTTTTTCTGAGAAATGAAGGTGTGGCCTTTACAAGTGGCCACTGCAGCACTGAAGTCATGAAATTATTCAATGGCTGAGCAGCAGATTCATGAGAGGCCCTGTGTTAGGGACAGTCTTGTGTATCCAGGGAAGGGGGAGTCAGTGCTTTGCATGTTGGCTAAATGAGACAATAATAAAACTTTTGATTAACAGCAGGGGGGTGAGAGTATCAGGCCTACAAGAAGCATAAAAATAATATTTAGAGACCACAGCAGGTGTGATTAACTCTCTCACTACTTACTCATGCTATTGAAAGATCTATACTAGGGCCTGCCTCATGAGACAGACCCACAGGAAGGAGAGGAAGAAAATCCCTGGGGGAATTCTGACCAGAAGGACAAGAGGATAAAATTAAATCCAGCAGCAATGTGGTACCCCTCTATTAATGAAATAATTTGATAAAGTAATTGTCCAAATTCACCAGAGTGACAAAGAGATCTTATTAGCTTCAGACTTACATATTCAAATGCCTGCAGGGTTAGAGATCTCCCACTCTAAGCATCCAAAGCTAAAAAAACAGAATGTGGGCCAACATATAGGCCTGGCAATTCCCAATTAGTGCTATCCTGCACTAGGAATTAGTAGAGCAACTACACCCCACAGTGACGGAAATGTGGCAGCAAGTACTAAGCCCAAAAGTTCCAGGATGGATCAAGGCTTCTGTAATTCAGATAGAAATGACTTTGAGAGCTCATCCTATGGGCTGGTTTCACCAAGCTTATTGGCCTGCAAGTATAGGCTTTGGGCCGGTGCACTTATATTTGGGGTACTAGATCCTTGCCAACACTCACTAGACTTAACAAATCTTTTCTTCTCCCATGGGTGGATGCAGCTCCACTGGAGGCACAGATGTTTACCCATCCTGTATCCCCATCGTTCTCCTTTGGGCCACAGCTTCCTGCCCATGCCCAGACTCCACCCCCAACCCATCTCTGGGACAGCCAGTAAATACCTATGGCCCTCCTGCTATGTCCCAGGTATTCAGTCAATCTCTAAAACCCATGCTTCTAGCAAATTTACAGACGTCAAAGTGGATCTTACAGGTTCCTCTTAGGTTATAGGGGGTAGAGTGTGAAGGAGTTAGGCTTGGCAATCTATATCTTAACAATATGCTTCCAGTTTGTTCTCATTCAGCAGATCAACATACAAGGCCCTAGACTGGATTTTCCCTGAGCACTTCCATTTCCACCTCCTTTAAGAATTTTTCCTAGTTTTATAAGCCTTCATTGATCTTCTACTTCTTTTGAATTTGTGTAGTATAACATCAAGGATTGTGGGCTTTTACAACACTCCAGAAACAAATCAGCAGTTACCTGCAGCCGAAATCCCCTATACAGGACTCCAATACATGCTCATCCTACAACTGCCTGACCAACCCTCCAACTTCTCATATAAGGTAGAATCTACCATTTCACCAGGTTGCCATTCCAACTCCCATCACCTCCATTAATAACCTTTGCAGCCAAAAAGATTTCTTCCATCCCAATGATCTCAAATCTTCCCACGTTACAGCCTGAACCCACTGGGGAAAATTGGTAACATTTAAACAAGAACTGTTTCAGATATTTGCAAAGTTATTTGTTTAAAAGTACTTTGTTTTGAAAGTGATGATGTCTTTTTGTTCTTTTCTTTTTTTTGGTTACTTCTATTTTCTCTAATTTATTTTGTATTTTTATAAAAACCTCCATTTATTTAATTCCTACAAGGAAAACAACTACAAGGAAGAAAGGAAGGAAGAAAGCAAGCAAGCTTTGACCTTTATGTGTTAATGAGTTATTTTACTGATAGCTACAGGTAATTATGTTTTCACCATTGTGAATGACAACCCTTTTTAACACTGGGCATAAGAGAAACCAATAGCTATAGCCTAAAGCTTAGCTGTGACCAGAAAAAAGAAAAATATAGGTATGAAGAGACTTGAAAAAGAGGTGAAGGGTGAGGAAGGAGGATCCACAAGAAATTCTTTCTCCAAGTTTCTTACTGGAATTATTGCAGCATATCTTTCCTTTTCATTTCAACTTGGCTGATAACTAGTTACTTATCTTTTTCTTTCTTTTTTTTAAAAGTTTATTGGGGTGACAAGGTTAGTAAAATTACACAGATTTCATGTGTACAATTCTGTATTACATCATCTATAAATCCCATTGTGTGTTCACCACACAGAGTCAGTTCTCCTTCCATCACCATATATTTGATCCCCCTTACCCTCATCTCGCAACCCCCACCCCCGCCCCCCTTACCCTCTGGCAACCACTAACCTATTGTCTGTGTCTATGAGTTTCTGTTTCTCATTTGTTTGTCTTGTTCTTTTGTTGTTTATGGTTTATATACCACATATCAGTGAAATCACATGATTCTCTGCTTTTTCTGTCTGACTTATTTCGCTCAACATTACACTCCCAAGATCCATCCATGTTGCCACAAATAGTCCTATGTCATCTTTTTTTACAGCTGAATAGTATTCCTTTGTGTGCATATACCACAACTTCTTTATCCATTCATCTATCAAAGGACATTTTGGTTGTTTCCATGTCTTGGCCACTGTAAACAAAGCTGCAATGAACATTGGAGCACACGTGTCTTTATCTCTAAATGTTTTCAGATTTTTTTGGTAGATAACCAGGAGAGGAATTGCTGGGTCATATGGTAATTCCATTCGTAATTTTTTGAGGAACCTCCACACTGCCTTCCATAACGGCTGCACCAGTCTGCATTCCCACCAAAAGTGTATGAGGGTTCCTTTTTCTCCACAGCCTCTCCAACACTTGTTACTATTTGTCTTGTTGATGGTAGCCATTCTGACTGGGGTGAGGTGCTATCTCACTGTGGTTTTTATATGCATTTCTCTGATGATTAGTGATGTTGAGCATTTTTTCATATGTCTATTTGCCATTTGTATGTGCTCTTTGGAGAAATGTCTCTTCAGGTCGTCTGCCCATTTTTCAATTGGATTGTTTGTTTTTTTTTGTGGTTGAGTTGCACGAGTTCTCTGTATACTTTGGATATTAGCCCTTTATCGGAGACACTGTTTGCAAAAATCTTCTCCCATTCAGTTGGTTGCCTCTTTATTTGGTCGATGGTTTCTTTTGCTATGCAGAAGCTTTTAAGTTTCATATAGTCCCATTCATTTATTTTGGTTTTTACTTCCCTGAACTTTGGAGTCAAATTCATAAAATGCTCTTTGAACCCAAGGTCCATAAGTTTAGTACCTATGTTTTCTTCTATGCAGTTTATTGTGTCAGGTCTTATGCTTAAGTCTTTGAGCCATTTTGAATTAATTTTGGTACATGGTGACAGATAGCAGTCCAGTTTCATTCTTTTGCACGTGGCTATCTAATTCTGTAAGAACCGTTTATTGAAGAGGCTGCCTTTTCTCCATTGCAAGTTTTTTGCTACTTTGTCAAAAATTTTTCGTCCATATTTATGTAGTTTAATTTCTGGGTTCTCAATTCTATTCCATTGGTCTATGTGTCTGTTTTTCTGCCAATACCATGCTGTATTGATCATTGTAGCCCTGTAGTAAAAGCTAAAGTCAGGGAGTGTGATACCTCCAGTATTCTTTTTTCTTAAGATTGCTTTGGCTATTCGGGGTCTTTTGTGGTTACAAAAAAATCTGATGATGTTTTGTCCTATTTCTTTAAAAAATGCCATTGTGATTTTGATGGGAATTGCATTGAATCTGTATATTTCTTTGGGTAATATAGCCATTTTAACTATGTTGATTCTTCCAATCCATGAGCACGGAATGTTTTTCCATTTCTTTGTGTCTTCTTCAATTTCTTTTAAAAATGTCTTGAAGTTTTCAGCATATAGGTCTTTCACATCCTTGGTTAAGTTTATTCCTAGATATTTTATTCTTTTTCCTGCAATTGCAAAAGGAATTGTTCTTTGTATTTCTTTTTCTGAGATTTCATTGTTGGTACATAGGAATGCAATGGACTTTTGTATGTTGCTTTCGTAGCGGCAACTGTACTGTATTCGTTGATTGTTTCTAATAGCTTTTGGGTTGAGTCTTCAGGATTATATATATATATATAACATCATGTCATCTGCAAAGAGTGACAATTTAACTTCTTCATTCCCCATTCACTTTCTTTCTGATGGTGCCTTTTATTTCTTCCTTTTGACTGATTGCTGTGGCAAGGACTTCCAACACTATGTTGAAAGGCAGAGGTGATAGGGGACAGCTCTGTCGTGTTCCTGAAGGTAGATCAATGGGCTTCAGTTTTTCACCATTAATTATATTAGCTGAGGGTTTGTCATAAATGGCCTTTATTATGATAAGATACTTTCCTTCTATACCTATTTTATTAAGTGTTTTAATCATAAATGGATGTTGTATCTTGCCAAATGCGTTTTCTGCATCAATTAATATAATCATATGATTTTTGTCCTTTATTTTGTTTTTGTGATGTATCACATTGATGGATTTGTGGATGTTGAACCACCCATGTGCTCCGGGGATGAAGCCCACTTGGTCATGATGAATAATTGTTGTAATGCATTGTTGAATTCGATTTGCTAGAATTTTGTTACGGATTTTTGCATCTGTATTCATCAGAGATATTGGGATGTAGTTATCTTTTATTGTGCTGTCCTTACCAGGTTTTGGTATCAGGGTAATGTTGGCCTCATAAAATCAGTTGGGGACTACAGTCTCTTCTTCAATTTTTGGAAGAGTTTGAGCAGGATTGGAGTTAGATCCTCTTTGAAGATTTGGTAGAATTCCCTAGTGAAGCCATCTGGTCCTGGACTGTGGCATTTGGGAAGGTTTTGGATGACTGATTCAATTTCGTTAGTGATGATCGGTCTGTTTAGATTTTCCATTTCTTCATGGTTCAGCCTAGGAAGGCTATATGTTTCTAAGAACTTGTCCATTTCTTCTAGGTTGTTGAATTTGGTGGCATATAGTCCTTCATAGTATTTACGGATGATCCTTTGTATTTCTGTGTCGTCTATGATAACTTCCCCTTTTTCATTTCTGATATTGTTACTTAGTGTCTTCTCTCTTTTTATCCCAGTGAGTCTAGCCAAGGATTTGTCAATTTTGTTAATCTTTTCAAAGAACCAGGTCTTTGTCACATTAATTTTTTCTATTGTCTTTTTGTTCTCTATTTCATTTAGTTCTCCTCTGATTTTTTTTATTTCCTTTTTTCTGCTGACCTTGGGTTTCAGTTGTTCTTCTTTTTCTAGTTCTTTAAGGTGTAATGTCAGGTTATTTATTTGAGATTTTTCTTCTTTCTTGAGATAGGCCTGCAATGATATAAATCTCCCTCTTAAAACTGCTTTCGTTGCATCCCAAAAATTTTGGTAGGATGTATTTTCATTGTCATTGGTTTCTATGTATCTTTTGATCTCTTCTCTAATTTCTTCTTTGATCCGGTCATTCTTTAAAAGCATGTTTTTTAATCTCCATTTATTTGTGTTTTTTCCCTGCTTTCTTTTTGCAGTTGATACCCAATTTCAAAGCCTTGTGATCAGAGAATATGCTTGCTATGATTTCAATCTTCTTAAATTTGCTTATGCTGATTTTATGTCCCAATATATGGTCTATCCTTGAGAATGTTCCATGTACACTAGTTAAAAATGTATAGTCTGATGTTTTAGGATGAAGTGCTCTATATATGCCATTTATGTCCATTTCATCTAGTGTGTCATTTAGGGCTGCTATTTCGTTATTTATTTTCTGTTTGGATGATCTATCCATAGCTGTCAATGATGTATTTAAGTCCCCTAGTATAATTGTGTTTTGGTCAATTTCTCCCTTTAGTTCTGTTAGTAGTTTCTTGGTGTATTTCGGTGCTCCCTGATTGGGGGCATAAATATTGATGACTGTTATGTCTTCTTGTTGTACAGTCACCTTCACCATTATGAAATGTCCATCTTTATCTCTTGTTATATTTTCACCTTGAAGTCTGTTTCATCTGATATCAGTATGGCTACACCTGATTTTCTCTGGATACCAGTCCCTTTCACTTTGAGTCTATGCTTGTCCTTGTGCAGAGATGTGTCTCTTGAAGACAGCATATGGTTGGGTTTAGTTTTTTGATCCAATCTACTACTGTGTGCCTTTTTATTTAGGGTGATTATCGATACGTGAGGATTTCCTGTCATTCTATCTTTAGTTTTCTGGTAATGCTGTGTCTCCATTGTTTCTTTGCTTTTTGTTGTTGTCTCTTATTTCTGTGTGGTGGTTTGGGAAGTTGTCATCAATAATTTGGGAAGTTTGGGAAGTTCTCATCGACAGTTTGTTCGGATATATTCTCTGTTCCCTTCTCTCTTTCTTCTCCTACTGGTATGCCCATTATTCTTATATTGCTCTTTCTATTGGAATCAGAAAGTTCTTGTAGAGTTCTTTCATTTCTTTAAAGTCTCAAGTCTGTTTTTTCTTCCATCTGTGTAATTTCCATGTTTCTATCTTTGATGTCACTGATTCTTTCCTTCGTCTGGTCAACTCTACTACCTAAGCTGGCTATTTCATTCTTAATTTAATTTCTTCTATTGAGTTCTTAATCTCTAGAAATTCTATTTGGTTCTCTTTTAAAATTTCAGTCTCTTTCGTAAAACGCTCATGTTGTTCCTTGATTGTGTTTCTGAGTTCATTAAACTGCCTTTCTGTGTTTTCTTGCATCTCATCGAGTTTTTTCAGAACTACAATCTTGAATTCTCTGTCATTTAAGTTACATATTTCTATATCTTTAAGTTCCTTTTTCTGTAGACTTTTCACTTTCTTTCTGAGCTGTCTTGTTGCTTTGGTTATTCATGGCAGTTACTGCTTTATTATTTCTCTTCTTAGTCGTCTACAGGAGTGGCTTCTGCAATAGGTTGTTAGGAAGTGGTCTTTCTTTTGTTTTCCAGTACTTGTGGGTAAAATGTTTTATTTTCTCGCTGAATGCAACCTTTTTTTCTCTCTCACACGGTAGTGCTATGTTTTCTCTGCACTATTCCAGCTTCTCACTCAATGGGGAAATTCCCTGGGAGACATGCTTCTCCTCTGTTAATAGTTCACCTGAGACCATAGCACAGTGTCTGTGTGGGTATGCGGAGAGCTTTTGAAGTTCCAAAGCTCTTTCTGCACCAGATTCAGAGCCCATGTGTTTTGACAGTTCTGTTTACTCCTGAATGGATCCACCCAGTTAGGTGGGGCTAGGGGCAGGTTGAGTTGTGAGAGGTGGCCCAGAGCAATGGTAGCAACTACCACCACAGCTGGTTCTGCTTCCACAGCTCCCTCACCTTTGCCGGAACTAGTTGCGCTGGGAATCTGTGTCTGCGATCCACAGTTCTCAGAACAGCAAATATTCTGTTATTTTGATCTGACACTGCTACTGTTCTGCTTCTAGCACCGGGCACGTGGGGGCAGGGTGAGCTCTGGGAGGGTAGGGTGGGGGCGGCTAGTCTCAGTGCCTAACGCTTCCCTTCTCTGCTTGGCAGTGAGGGCTTAAACTACCGTTTTCAGCCTTTTTCCCTCAGTCTTTTCTCCGAGGTCTTTGCCGTGAGCGTTGGGTTCAACCGTGTTATATGCTGTCCCCTCAGCCCTGTGGGCCATAAGTGGAGCCCCAGCAATCCGAGGACTTCCCTCTCCCACATCTGCGATAGCTCCAGGATGCAGCGAGCTTGGAGCACCGAGTTAGTTCTGCATCTTGCGCCCGCACAACTCTGTCTTCGCACTTCTCCTTTCTCTCCTCCCCCGCTCGCGTGATTCACGCACCTTTAGGTGAATTCAGTAGTGGGCCTCTTTGTCTTGCCTGTCTGCTGTCAGGGAGTACTTTGTGGAGTTATAGTTGTTCCATTTGTTGTAAATTCCAGGGGAGATTTACAGAGGCTCACCTCATCCCAGCATTTTGATGACGTCTCCAATGAGCTACTTTTCTACAGTTGCTTGTTATCTTCAAGGTGGCTGCGTACCTGAGACATAAATGTCTTGTTCAATCTGCTAATAGGTTTATAGTAACTTCCATGGAGATGCACAGATACAGTGGTCACATTTATACCCATAATTAAACACAGACTCTAACAAAGGTTGCTCGAGCTTAATTTCCAGATACAACCACAACTTGCTTAATGCAATTCCAATGCCTAAATGTTAAGATTTCTGGGACATTTTGGTGTTCTAAGGAAGAATCTGAAAAAAATTGAATTAATGAAAATCTGTGTGGTCATTACAATACTGGAGCAAAATGACAATATCAGTATTTGTGTATTTAATATTGTATAAGAAAAGGATTCAGAATCCATAAATTGAAATCAGGGAAAATGAATATTTAATATATACAAGTTTATCAGCATCATGTAAAATGTACAAAATACAACCGAAATACTATCATCCTACTAGTAACTAATAGACAGAATTTTGAAACATAAGTATTAAAAAACTAAAGTCTCAAAAATGAAAACTCATGAAAAGTTGAAAATTAGACCACTTTGAACTTTTATAAAGAAGTTTCTTAAAGTGTATAAACATTGTTGCCATTGAGTTGAGAGCACATTGTTATGAAAAATTCTTCACTGCTAACAAAAGTACGAGTCAAGGAAATTATGATGTATTTATGCACTATCTCCAGAAGTTTTTCTCTTGACTCCTTCTTCTTCAAATAATTAGAACTCTCATTTGATAACTTTGAGGAGTATTTTTAAACATAATTTTATATATGGCATAGTAGGGATGGGGGTGGAGGGCTGGAATGAAACGTATTTATTTACCCTGAGTTGTAGTTTGGTTGAAAAGCAAGAAGCAAGCATTTCTGGTTTCGGTGATGTCTTTTATAGAAAACAATTTGTAGATTTCTTTTCCTTTTTTTTTTTTTTTTTTTTGCTAAAGTTGTTTGTAGTCATTCCTTTGGGTATGTGTCTTCTATGTCAATGATCTCAGAATCCTTGACACAAAAACCCAAACAAAATGCTAAACCCCTTCCATCATATCTGGACACACAGATATATTGGTGGTCAGTTGCAGCAGGCAGGTTGGAAACTGAAATCAATCTGCTTTAACTTCTGCATTTTTGCGGCATTTTCTTGAATTGATCTTCTCTGTTGCTAATTGTGGTAAGGCGCCTTCTGTTGAAAGAGAAATTTGTGCATGTAAATGCCAAGAAACACCTGTCTAGCACAGACTCCTGGAATCGTAAATTTACATCAAGGAGGAGAACAGAAAAGAGACAAATTTGTGGATGGAAAGAATTCCCCCTTTTACCTTCCAAATTCATCAGGCAGGACCTTGACTTAGCCGGTATAAAATAACAATTCATTTATCAGGATTGAATTGAAAAAGAACTCTTGAGAGCCAGAAGGTGTTCCTTGGGGAGAGGAAAAGGATGATGACTACCATGTTTCATCACTCCAGGGGGCACTGCTTAACAATTGAAAGGATGTGGAAAAGGCTCCAAAGAATGGTCTCCTAGAAGCAAATGAAGCAGGTAGCACAGAGGAGGTCTAGGAAACAAGTTGAAACCAAACTAGGACAGAGAGTGGCTGGGATAATAAAATCAATCAGCATTGAGGATGTGGGTGTCTACATGAAGCTCCAGCTTTGCAGGGTTCTAGGCAAATGAATCCATCAGAGAACAGAAAAAGATAGCCCAGTCCCAGGTAGTGATGTATTTGCTAGGGAAAGTGGAAATGTTGATAGAGAATCAATATGGGAACTTGGGGCACCAGTCTGACTTATATCAGAGGAGACTGGAGAGAAAAGCAAGTCTGGAATGGAGAAACTGAAATTGCTGCTAGGATTTTTGCTTGAACAGCAACAGTTCAGAAAAAAAGTGAAGCAGAGCTTGCAGGTGGAGCCTCTGCAGGAGGAGCCATAAAAAGCCCTGTAATTGAGTTGGGAGCTTACAGGGCTAACCCTGATTACATTCCTCAGAATCCTGTTGTGCTCCACACAAACCTGAAAACTTGCAATTTTGTATTTTATTTTCTACAATGAAAATTACAGATACTGACTCCCAGGGCACATAGATAGAAAATACAACCAATCCAATAGCCATACAAGAAACTGAGAAAATTGTCAGTGAGCAACTATCCCCCAGAAGCAGGGAACAACTATCCCCCAGCAGAAAGCCCAAATTGTTTCATGGGTAAATTCTACCAGATGTTGGAATTACCAGACAAGGAATATATATATATAATATATATATATATATATATATATATATATATATATATATATATATATATATATATATATGTATATATATATAATTTTAGGACATTTTTTTAATTTATAAAATATTTGCAAAAGTAATACAGAGTTACCAAATACTCCACACCTATTTTTCCCAGTTTTTAGCATCTCACATTAGTATTGAGCATTTATTAAAGAACCAATATTGATACATTATTAACTAAAGTCCATATGTTATTAAAATTTCCAAGTTTTAACCTAACGTCATTTTTCTGTTGCATAATATGCCAGCCAGGATAGTATATTATACCTAGTTGTCATGCTGCTTAGGTTACTCTTGGCTGTAATGCTTTCTTAGGCTTTCTTTATTTTTGGTCTTGGCAGTTTGGAGGTTTTGAGGAATACATGTCAAGCATTTGGTAGAATACCTCTCAATTGGGATTTCTCTGAACTTTTCCTCATGATTAGACAGGGGTTATAGGCTTTTGAGAAAAAGACCACAGAAGTAAAGTGCCATTCACATTATATCATATCATATCATGTATACGTGCTATAATCATGACTTATCACTGTAGAATATAACCCTGATTACCTTGCTGAGGCAGTATTTGTCAGATTTCTGTACTGCAAAGTTACTTTCTCCTCCCACACCTTTTCATACTGTACTCTTCAGAAGGAAGTCATTTTGTGCAGCACATGCTTAATGAGTGAGGAGTATTTTGAGGGTGAAATATCTGTATAAATTGTTTGGCATTCTTCTGCACAGATATGTCATATCTCTCTCATATAATGATTTTTATTCATTTATTTATATGAGAGTATTTATTTAAAATTTTGGGTTGCTAAATTATTTTAGTAACTTTATTTTGTTGCTGAAGTACCCCACCTTTGCCCAATAGAAGTTCTTTTAGTTGGTCCCTATGTTCCTTTGATATACTTCCATCATTTGAAAGATTTTTAAAAGAATTTTTCTACTTTCTTGCACTACAGGTTGTTTCAGGCTCATTTTGTGTAATTCTTGCTGCAGTCCTAGAGTTGCAATTCCTACAAGGAGCTCTGATTCCTTTCACTGGAGAATAATAAAAGCCAATGCCTGGGTGCTGAGTGTGCTGGTTGCTCCTGGGGTATCATTGCTTCTAGGCCCTCTCAACTGAAAGAGAAAGCAAGTACATGCATATATAATAACCAGTTTATATACACATATTTATAAATATTTCCATATGTAACCATCTGTATCTAAAACTAAACATGAGTGCATACAGATGTCTCCAACTCTAATTCATTAGTACATGGATCATTCTAGCCTCTTTTCCTTGCTTCCCTGTAAATTCTCACTCCAGTGCTGAAAACCCTGTCTCCTACTATATCCACCATTTGTTTAATTTATTGTTTAGTGACAATATACATGGATAATATTATCAGAATTATTTACCTGTATTCCCATGAGACAAAACTTTACTGACTAGAATAAAATGCTTGTGTACATTTCCTTTAGCCTTTAGTCTTACAAACTGTACTCATTTCCAAGGTTACTTATGTCAGCCTATTTTTCCCATACTCCTTTCAATGACATTGTTTCATATATTGATAATAGAGTTAGATTCTTTTGTCACAGTCGGTATTCTTTTCTGCAATTCCCTGACCACCTAAATGACATTTTTTTCATTTACATACATTTTCTCTGTGACATAAAGTTTTATAGGTTTTGACAAATGCAGCATGTCATGTATCCATCTTTACAGTATCACACAGAATAGTTTTATCACCCTAATAATCCTCCTGAGCTTTACCTATTCAACACTCTCCACCTTTCTCCGCATAGCCCTACAAGAAGCCCTGCCAAATACTGATCTTTTAAATATCTATAATTTTGTCTTTCCCAGAATTTCATATAACTAGAATTATACAATATGTTGAGTTTCCAGATTGGCTTCTTTCACTCAGAAAACATGCATTTAAGATTCATACATGTACCACACCTGAAGCTAACATAATACTGTGTATCAACTGCAATTGAAAAATAAAACAATTATTAAAAAGATTCATCTACGTTTTTCTGACTTGATATCTCATTTATTTTTATTGCTGAAAAATATTTCATTATGTGGATATACCACTGTTTGTTTATCCATTCATTTATTGAAGGACATGTAGATATCTTCCAATTTGTAGCACTTGTGAATAATCTGACATCTTTCAAGGTTTTGTGTCTTTGGTTTTCTAAAGTTTTCACATGGTATGTCTAGGTGTCATTGTTTTTCGTTTGTTTATTTTTGGTATTTCTCTTGCTTGGTATTCTCTGAATTCCTGGATCTGTGGTTTACATATGTCATATATTTTGGAAAAGGACCCTGCCATTAGTACTTCAAATACTTCTTCTGTTCTATTCTCTCCTTCTCCTTCTGGTATTCCATTTGTGCTTATATTATACTCTATGAAATTATCCCATAAATCTTGGATATTCTGTTCTGCTTTTCCAATTCTTTTCTCTCGTTTCATTTCAGTTTAGGCAGTTTGTATTGACCTATCTTCAAGCCGATTCTTCCCTCAGTCTTATCCAGTTTACTAATGAGACCATCAAACACATTCTTTATTTCTGCTAGTGTTTTTCATTTCTAGAACTTCCTTTTGATTCTTTTTTATAATTTCCATATTTCTTATGTATATTACCCATCAATTTTTGTATATTGTCTATTTTTACATTTGAATCTTAACATATTAATTCATAGTTGTTTTAAATTCCCTGTCTGGTAATTCCAACATCTGTACCATATTTGAGTCCAGTTCTAATGTGTGATTTATCTCTTTGAACTGTGTATTTCCTTGCCTTTCAGCATGTCATGTGATTTTTTGTTGTTGTTGAAAGCTAGACATGCTGTAGCAGGTAATAGGAACTGAGGTATTTAGACTTGTTGCAATGATTTATGTTAATCCAGCTAGGAATTAGGCTGAATTTTATGTTTACTGTAGATAAAGGTGCCAGAGACCTCAAATTCCTCAAAGTCCTTGTTTTTGTCTCCTCTCTTGATTTTGAGTTTCCTTAAGTATTCTTCAGAGAAAGTCTGTGTTTTGCTGCCCTCACAGATGTTATGCACTGTTATTGTACTAATGCATTGTTGGTGTGGTGGAAAGGTGTAGGGAAGGGTTAGTGTTGTATAATCTTACTCTTAAATTTCAGTCTTCTACTGGGCCTGTTCTCTAGGGTGCAACCTTCACAGTGTTTCTTAAATGGTATAGCTTCCCTCTGGTGAGATAAAAAGGCAACAGGAGTCTGGAGTGACAGGAATGCCCTTCTCTGAGCTGGTAAAAAGTTCTGGTAAAGTCTCATGCCTTGTATATGATGTAGTCAAAAAATATGGCAAATGTTTAAATTAAAAATTATTACAGTAAAAGACACACTGCCATTAATTCCCCTCAAAATACTCCTTTATTTGAACACACTTATCCCATCATTCTTGCCACTTTCTGAAGCAGTTCTGGAAGTCCTCTTTCATAATTGTCTTTAGTTGTGCTGTTGTGGCTGCCTCGATGTTCTGAGTCGATTCAAAATGTTTACCTTCCATGGTGATTTTGACTTCGGGGAAGAGCCAGGAGTCACACCGTGTCAGGTCTGGTGAATAGATGGATGAGGACACACCGTCATATTTTCATTTGACAGACATTGCCATATACCAGAAGCGATGTGTGACACACAACATTCTCATGATGGAGAATGAAACCATTTGCCCATTTCATGTTAAGATGTTGTTCATGATCCATGATTTATGGCACACTTTAAAAACACCTTCTCTCAACCATAGCTCACACCCAACTGACTGCACCGACCAAGTTGAAACTTGTCACACACTGTTACTAATGTTCGACATACCACTTCCCGTATTGAAAATCCCTGCCTTTCTGTTGGATGGCACTAGGCAGCAGCATTCACCATATTATTTGATCACACCTTGTATAGTAGGCATTTGTTATGTAGAAAGCTCAGGGCATATTGTATAAGGATTACTGTTCCCCTCCCCAAGTCAGAGCCACAAGGGATCTTTCTCAGTTCTTTACCATAAGAAACTATTGGAGTTCCTAGAAGTAAAACACATGAATGTGTGGTCCCCAGGTGTTTCTCACTTTGAAATTAGTCTATACTTAGTTTCAAGCAATTTATCAAAATTATTGTTTAAGTATTCCTACCAGTTTATGGCTCCAGCATCTTCTGCTCCAGGTAAGTATATTGACTCTTTGAATTCACATATTTCTCTGGATTTGGGGGTGGCAGTTTGCCCAGAAACCTCAGGTTTTTGATGAGTCCAAGAAGAGTCATTGATTTTTTGTTTATTCGGCTATTTCTTACTGTTGGGACAGAATAGATGAATTCCAAGCACTTTACATATTGGGGCAGAAACTGGAATTCTCCAATTCTATCAGATTTTAAAGAAGTAAAGTATTTTAATGTTATTTAATCTGTTACAGAGCAAGAAAAAATAAGAAATGCTTCCAAACAGATACCAAAAGCTGATAAAAGAAAAATATAGTCAGTTTTCAGTTATTAACACCAATGAAAAAAATACCAAATAAATGTCACCAATTAGAAACCAGCAGCCCATTAAAAGAAAAATACACCAAAACTGAGTTTAAACCAGAAATGCAAGGAAGCTTTACTATTAAGAAATCTATTAATATAATTAATAATGTAAATTTATCAAAGAAAAATCTTATAATCATTTCCAAATTTAACAAGTCCTTTTATAAAACTCAGTGGCCATGCCTGATAAAAGCAATAATAAATATTGCTTTTAATATAAACTATCAATAAACAGGACAAAATGGACCGAGAAATACTAAGAAAGAAAGAGATAAAGTGATAAAGAATATAGTTAGCATCCCACTTAATGGTATATTATAATACTGGAAGTATTACTATTAAAGTAGCAAGCAAAGCAAAGATGTCCACTATCATCTCTATTACTTAACATTATTTGAGGGTACTTTCTACTGCAAATAGGCAAGGATGAGAAGGAAGAGACATCAACATTGAAAAGGAGGATTAAAGTTTTTTTATTTTCACAGATGATAAGTTTGTCACTGTCAGAGAAGGAATTTACAAATATGAAAAAGGGTAATGCTAGAAAGAATCTGGGATGTCAGATTAAAACTTGAGATATTGACGGATATTCACCACATGGGTGCACGCATACACACACACAGAAATATATATAGATGTATGTGTGAATGTGTTGTATAAACACACATATGTACAAATAAATATTTCCCAGCTCTTTCTGCTACACTGAGTGCACAAATCTTGGTTTCTAAATATCCTCACCTAAAAGGAATCAGGCCTCCTTGGAAAATGACTGATTCTAGGTCTGGAGCAGGATAAATACAAGATGATCCTGGAACATCTTATTGTGTTTGACAAGTAAAAAGGTGATCAAAGAATGAAGGAGATGTGTTAAAAGGACACTAGAGCAAGCCTGATAGGGCATCCACTATCCAAATATAGGATAATTTAGTATCAAAATAATGATAACAAAAGATTACAATCAATTGAAGAATATAGGAATATATTCACAAGTCCATATTAATACCAAAAAATGAATGAATAAAACAATGGAGAAGTGAGAGCTCTTCTTTAGAGTAGAATTTAAATTAATGACTGTAGAAGCTATGATGTAAAGAGAAAAACCACCATTTGAGAATTACCATAGTAGAGGTTAATTTAGGCAGGAATCATCAAGGCAAATAAGTGGGCATTTGACTGAAGAACAGAGTAGTAGAATAATCTTATACTATCTACTTACAAAAGACTTAATAATTATAAAGGGAAAAAAATGATGAGTCTATGTTGGAGAAACCTAGCAGACATCACCTTACACAAGTAATGAAGATTACTATTACCAGTAATGGAACAGGATTGCCATCATATGCCTCCCGATGCTCTACTTAAAATGCAACATAATTTCTGTGGTCTTCCCGCCAAGAATGCATGGGTTGAATGGGGACAGGATTAGTAACCAAATAGACTCATGTTGAGGGACATCATACAAAATGGAACACATGTACTTCTTAAACTTTCAATGTTATAAAAAGAAAAAAAAAGATTGACAAAATGTTATACACTGAAGGACACTAAAAATAAATGAAGACTAAATATAACAAGTGGCCCTACATTGGATATTCTGGAACAGAAAATTTAAAAAGACACTGTTGGACCCTCGGCCAAATTTGAATAGGATCTGTGGGTTGGATGGTAGTGCTATATCAATGTTGATTTGCTGGTTATATGTGTGCCTGTGAAAGATAACATATTTGCTTTGGGGAGGTACAGACTGGAGTAGTTTGGGATGATTTCACATAATGTCTGAACCTTATTATCAAATCAATTTGTCACAATAAGATTTTGTGTGTGTGTGTGTGTGTGTGTGTGTGTGTCTGTCTGTCTGTCTCTCTACAAACAGAGAGGGAAAGAGAGCAAATATGTGCGCTACAATTTTAACAAATGAAATATGGGTGAAGGGGATACAGAAGTTCTTTGTTCTTTCAACTTTTTAGTAAGTTTAAGTGTTTCAAAGTTCATTATGAAAAATACATCTTTTCAAGACGTCATCAAAATGGCGGTGTGAAGTGAGACTCTGGAAATCTCCCCTGGAATTTACAACAAATTCAACAACTATAACTCCACAAAGGACTCCCTGCTCAGCAGACAGGCAAGATGAAAAGTCTCACTACTGAAATCACATAAAAGGTGGCAAATTGCGTGAGCGGGAGTGGGGGAGGGAAAGGAGAAGTGCAGAGGTGGAACCACGCTCAGGACAAAGACCTAGCTCAGTGCTCCAAGCTCGCTGCATCCCAGAAATACCGCAGCTGCGGGAGAGGGAAGAACTCGGACTGCTAGGGCTTCGTTAATGGCTCTCGGGGCTGAGGGGATAGCATATAACATGGCTGAACCCAAGGCTCACGAAGCAAAGACTGATGGAAGAAGGCTGAAAATGGTGGTGTAGGACTTACTGCCACAGAGAACGAAAGCCTTAGTCACTGAGAATAGCTGCCTCCTCCAGAACCTCCCAGAGCTCCCCCGCCCCCACCTGTCCAGTGCTATAGCAGAACAGTAGCAGTGTCAGATCAAAAGAACAGAATATTTGCAGTTCTGAGAACTGCGGTCTGCAGAGAAAGATTTGCAACCCAGCTAATTCTGGCAAAGGGGAGGGAACTGTGGACGCAGGACTGGCTGTGTTGGTGGTCGCTGCTATTGCTCAGGACCACCTCTCACAACCCACCCACCCCTGTCCCCACATATCCGGGTGAATCACTGCAGGAGTAAACAGAACTGCTGAAACACACAGGCTCTGAATCTTGTGCAGGAAGAGCTTTGGAACTTCAAAAACTCTCCCCATCCCCACAGGGACACAGTGTCCTATGAACCAGGGGAACTGTTAACAGAGGAGAAGTCCGCCTTGCAGGGAATCCCCTAATTGTGTGAGAAGCTGGAATAGTGCAGAGAAAACATAACACTATAGTGTGAGAGAGAAAAAAGGGCTGCAGTCAGGGAGAAAATAAAATATTCCACCAACAAGTACTGGAAAAAAAAGAAAGACCTCTTCCTATCAACCTGATGCAGAAGCCACTCTTGTAGATGTCTAGGAAGAAAAATAATAAATTATTAATTGCAATGAATAACCAAGGCAACAAGACAGCTGAGAAGGAAAGAGAAAAGTCTCCAGAAAAGGAACTTAAAGATATGCAATTATGTGACTTAAATGACAGAGAACACAAGATTTCAGTTCTGAAAAAACTCAACGAGATGCAAGAAAACAAAGGCAGTTTAATGAACTCAGAAACACAATCAAAGAACAATATGAAGATTTTACCAAAGAGATTTAAATTTCAAAAGAGAATCAAGTAGAATTACTGGAGATTAAGAACTCAATAGAAGAAATGAAGAACGAAATTACCAGGATAGGTAGTAGAGTTGACCAGATGGAGGAAGGAATCAGTGACATCGATGATAGAAACATAGAAATGACATAGAAGAAAGAAAAAAGAGATTTGAGACTTAAAAGAAATGAAAGAACTGTCCAAGAAGTTTTTGACTTCATCAGAAAGAGCAATATAAGAATAATGGGCATGCCAGGAGGAGAAGAAAGAGAGAAGGGAACAGAGAGTATATTCAAACAAATAGTCCATGAGAACTTCCCAATCTAGTGGAAAGAACTGGATCTTCAAATCCAAGAAGCAAATAAAACACCTAACTACCACAACCCCAACAGGCCTTGTCCAAGGCACATTTTATTGAAGCTGTCTAAAATCAACAACAAAGAAAGAATCCTCAAGGCAGCCAGGGAAAAGAAGGTAACCTACAAAGGAAAGCCCATTAGATTATCATCCGATTTCTCAGCAGAAGCTCTACAAGCCAAGAAGGAATGGAACCAAATATTCAAACTATTGAAAGAGAGAAATTATGAGCCAAGAATAATATACCCAGCAAAGGTATCCTTTAGATATGAAGGAAGAATAGAGACCTTTCCAGACATACAGAAGCTGAGGGAATTTTCTAATACATGACTTGCACTACAAGAAATACTAAAGGAGGCTATTCGACCACCATCAACCAGGACAATTTGTGGCAACGAAAACTAAAAAGGGTGAGATTAAAGGCCTGAACTGGAATATGGGAATGGAGAAAGTAAGCAAGCTGAAGAAAATGGAATATTCTAAATGTCAAACTTTCTTTTATATAAACTGAATGGTAACCACTCAAAAAAAAAAAAAAAAAAAAAAAAAAACCGGAAAATCCAGAACTGAAACACATACTGTACTAAAAGAACAAACAGCAAAAAATCATAATACCACCACACAGAAGAAATAAACAACAATAAAAAGGAAAAGAAACAACGGAGAAACAGTCTTACAAGAAAACTAAAGATAGGATGAAAGGAAATCCTCATATATCAATAATCACCCTAAATGTAAATGGACTGAACTCACCAATAAAAAGGCGCAGAGTAGCAGATTGGATCAAAAAACTAAACCCAACCATGTGCTGTCTTAAAGAGACACATCCCAGCTACAAGGACAGGCATAGACAAAGTGAAAGGGTGAAAACTGACGCTCCAGGCAAATGGTATCCAGAGAAAATCACGTGTAGCCACACGGATATCAGATGAAACAACTCAGAGTTAAACAGGTAACAAAAGACAAAGATGGACATTTCATAATGGTAAAGAGGACTATACAACAAGAAGACATAACAGACATCAATATTTATGCCCCTAATCATGGAGCACTGAAATATACGAAACAACTACTAACAGAAATAAAGGGAGAAACTGACCAAAATAAATTATACTAGGGTACCTAAATACATCATTGACAGCTATGGATAGATCATACAAACAGAAAATAAATACCGAAATAGTAGCCCTAATTGAAATATTAGATAAAAGAGATATAATTGACATTTATCGAGCACTTCATCCTACGATGTCAGACTATGTAGTTTTTTCTAGTGTATATGGAACATTCTCAAAGATAGAACATATAATGGGACGTAAAACTAGCCTCAGAAAATTTAAGATTGTAATGATACTAAGCAAATTCTCTGATCACAAGGCTTTGAAATAGTATATCAAATGCAAAATGAAAGCAGGAAAAAACACAAATAAATGGAGATTAAACAACATACTTTTAAAGAATGACCAGGTCAAAGAAGAAATTAGAGGAGAGATCAAAAGACACATAGAAACAAATGAGAATGGAAATACATCCTACCAACATTTTTCTCATTCAGCAAATGCAGTTTTAAGAGGGAAATTTATATCTTTAATGGCCTATCTCAAGAAACAATAAAAATACCAAATAAATAACCTCATGTTACACCTTAAAGAACTAGAAAAAGAGGAACAAGTAAAACCCAAGGTCAGCAGAACAAAGGAAATAACAAAAATCAGAGCAGAACTAAATGAAATAGAGAACAAAAAAAAATAGAAAAAAATTAATGTGACACTGAGCTGGTTCTTTGAAAAGATTAACAAAATTGACAAACCCTTGGCTAGGCTCACTAAGATAAAAAGGGAGAAGACACTAATTAACAAAATCAGAAATGAAAAAGGGGAAGTTATCACGGACACCACAGAAATACAAAGGATCATCCAAGAATACTATGAAGCACTATATGCCACCAAATTCAACAACCTGGAAGAAATGGATAAGTTCTTAGAAACATATAGCCTTCCAAGGCTGAACCATGAAGAACTGGAAAATCTAAACAGACCGATCACCAGTAACGAAATTGAATCAGTCATCCAAAACCTTCCCAAAAGCAAAAGTCCGGGACCAGATGGCTTCACTAGTGAATTCTACCAAACCTTCAAAGAGGATCTAATACCAATTCTGCACAAACTCATCCAAAACATTGAAGAAGAGACAGTACTCCCTAACTCATTTTATGAGGCCAACATTACCCTGATACCAAAACCTGGTAAGGACAGCAGAAAAAAAGAAAACTACAGACCAATATCTCTAATGAATACCGATGCAAAAATCCTAAATAAAATTCTAGCAAATCGAATACAACAATGCATTAAAAAGATTATTCATCACGACCAAGTGGGGTTCATCCCCGGGGCACAAGGATGGTTCAACATACGCAAATCCATCAATGTGATACATCACATAAACAAAATAAAGGACAAAAATCATAGGATTATATCAATTGATGCAGAAAAAGCATTTGACAAGATACAACATCCATTTATGATTAAAACACTTAATAAAATGGGTATAGAAGGAAAATACCTTAACATAATAAAGGCCACATACGACAAGCCCTCTGCTAATCTCATAATTAATGGAGAAAAACTGAAGCCCTTTGCTCTACGTTCAGGAACACGACAGGGATGTCCCTTATCACCTCTGCCTTTCAACATAGTGTTGGAAGTCCTTGCCAGAGCAATCAGGCAAGAGAAAGAAATAAAAGGCATCCAAATTGGGAATGAAGAAGTTAAATTATCACTCTTTGCAGATGACATGATGCTATATATAGAAAACCCTAAAGACTCCACCAAAAAGCTATTAGGAACAATCAACGAATACAGTAAAGTTGCTGGCTACAAAATCAATGCACAAAAGTCATTGCCTTCCTATATACTAACAATGAAATCTCAGAAAAAGAAATACAAAAAACAATTCCTTTTGCAATTGCAGCAAAAAGAATAAAATACCTAGGAATACAATTAACCAAGGATGTGAAAGACCTATATGCTGAAAACTATAAGACATTTTTGAAAGAAATTGAAGAAGACACAAAGAAATGGAAAGACATTCCGTGCTCATGGATTGGAAGAATCAACATAGTTAAAATGTCCATATTACCCAAAGCAATATACAGATTCAATGCAATCCCCATCAAAATCCCAATGGCATATTTTAAAGAAATAGAACAAAAAATCATCAGATTTGTTTGGAACCACAAAAGACCCCGAATAGCCAAAGCATTCTTAAGAAAAAAGAACAATAATGGAGGTATGTCACTTCCTGAATTTGGCTTGTACTACAGGGCTACAATAATCAAAACAACATGGTATTTGCAGAAAAGCAGACACATAGACCAATGGACTAGAATTGAGAACCCAGAAATAAAACCACGTAAATATGGACAGATAATTTTTGACAAAGAAGCTAAAAACATAAAATGGAGCAAAGACAGCCTCTTCAATAAATGGTGCTGGGAGAATTGGATAGCCACGTGCAAAAAAATGAAACTGGACTGCTATTTGTCACCATGTACCAAAGTTAATTCAAAATGGATCAAAGAAGCATAAGATTTGACACAATAAACTGCATAGAAGGAAACATAGGTACTAAACCTATGGACCTTGGGTTCAAAGAGCATTTTATGAACTTGACTCCAAAGGCAAGGGAAGTAAAAGCTAAAATAAATGAATGGGACTACGTGAAACTTGAAAGCTGCACAGCAAAAGAAACCATTGACAAAATAAAGAGGCCACCAACTGAATGGGAGAAGATTTTTGCTAACAGTGCCTCCGATAAGGGGCTAGTATCCAGAATATAAAAGGAACCCATGCAACTCAACAACGAAAAAACAAACAACCCAATTGAAAAATGGGCAGAGGACATGAAGAGACATTTCTCCAAAGAGGACATACAAATGGCAAATAGACATATGAAAAAATGCTCAACATCACTAATCATCAGAGAAATGCAAATCAAAACCACAATGAGATATCACCTCACCCCAGTCAGAATGGCTATCATCAACAAGACAAATAGTAACAAATGTTGGAGAGGCTGTGGAGGAAAAGGAACACTCATACACTGTTGGTGGGAATGCAGACTGGTGCAGCCGTTATGGAAGGCGGTGTGGAGGTTCCTCAAAAAATTACGAATAGAATTGCCGTATGACCCAGCAATCCCTCTCCTTGGTATCTACCAAAAAAAATCTGAAAACATTTAGAGATAAAGACACGTGTGCTCCAATGTTCATTGCAGCTTTGTTTACGGTGGCCAAGACATGGAAACAACCAAAATGTCCTTTGATAGATGAATGGATAAAGAAGTTGTGGTATATATACACAATGGAATACTATTCGGCAGTGAGAAAAGATGATATAGGAACATTTGTGACAACATGGATGGATCTTGAGAGAGTAATGCTGAGCGAAACAAGTCAGACAGAAAAAGCAGAGAACCATGTGATTTCACTGATATGTGGTATATAAACCAAAAACAACAAAAGAACAAGACAAACAAATGAGAAACAGAAACTCATAGAGACAGACAATAGTTTAGTGGTTGCCAGAGGGTAAGGGGGGCGGGGGGTGGGGGGTGGGAGATGAGGGTAAGGGGGATCGAATATATGGTGATGGAAGGAGAACTGACTCTGGGTGATGAACACACAATGGGATTTATAGATGATGTAATACAGAATTGTACAGCTGAAATCTATGTAATTTTACTAACAATTGTCACCCCAATAAATTTAATAAAAAAAAAAAAGAATCTTACACCATGAACATGTGGGATTTATCCATAGGACGCAAGGATGGTTGTGGGGACAGAACCAGGAGTGCAGTTTCCAGGCTCTAGGCCTCACATAGAAAGGTGCTGGCTCAGGTAGTAATTGGCTGTCAACTGTGATTGGATGGCCATTAGCTGTAGCTAGTTGGCCGTCAGCTGTAACCAGTGAACCATTGGCCACTAATATAACTGCTGTGGCTACGCTAGCAGAAAAATGTGGGGCTAGGAAGAAGATGGCGACTGAGCTAGCAAGCCTAGATTAGATTGCAGCTAGCAAGTGAGGTTGGTTGGCAGAGAAGCGGACGGCAGGTTGTAGATCGTGTGGCTCCTGCTTCCTGTGTGTCTAACCCAGCCACCAGCGAGACTACGGTGGTATGACTCCCCTATGGCTCCGTGGGTGTTCGTTTTTGGCCTCACCATATCCTGCATTATGTGGGGAGCTGGACTAGAGACCCTGCATGCCACCCTGCACGACAATGGTTCATATATGAAAATCAATCAGTGAGATGCAACACATTAACAGAACAAAGGATAAAAATCACACGATAATCTCACGAGATGCAGAAAAGGCATTTGACAAAATTCAACACTTTTTTAGGTAATATCATACTTAATGGTGAAAACCTGAAAGCTTTTCCTCTAAGATTAGGAACAAGGCAAGGATGCCCACTAGTGCAACTTCTAATCAACACAGTATTGAAAGTCATAGTCAGGGTAATCTGGCAAGAAAAAGATGTGAAAAGGCAACCAATTTAAAAAGGAATAAGTGAAACTATCTCTGTTTGCAAATACCATGATCTTATATGTAGAAAACCCTAAAAGTACACACACACACACACACACGTTAGAACTAATTTTAAAAATCAGTAAAGTTGCAGGATACAAATCAAGGTACAGAAAATCAGTTATCTTTCTATAGCCTAACAATGAACAATCCAAACAGGAATTTAAGAAAACAATCCCATTTACTATAGCATAAAATACCTCAGAAGAAACTTAACCAAGAAGACAAAAAAAAAACAATGTACGCTGATAGCTATGAAACATTGCTGAAAGTAACTAAGGAAGACAGAAACATATAGAAAGATATCCTGTGTTCATAGATTGGAAGATTTGATATTGTTATAATGCGCATACCACTCAAATCACTATACAGATCCAATGCAATCTATATCAAATTCCAGTGGTATTTTTCACAGAAATAGAACAAACAATCCTAAAATGTGTGGAACTACAGAAGACCCAAATGGCCAAAGCAACCATGAGGAAAAACAATAAAACTTGAGGCATCATGATCCTTGACTTCATACTATATTATAAAATTATACTAATTGAAACAGTATGGTACTGGGATAAAAACAGACACATACATCAATAAAACAGAATTGAAAGCCCAGAAATGCACACATATATGGTCAATTAATTTATGACAATGAAGCCAAAAACATACAATGGAGACAATTAATTTATAACAAAGTAGCTAAGAATATACAATGGGGAAAGGACATTCTCTTCAATAAATGGTGCTAGGAAATTTGGAAAGCCATATGCAAAAGAATGAAACTGGACCACCACCTTACACTATACACAAAAATTAGTCCTAAATGGATTAAAGACTTGAATGTAAGACCTGAAGCCATAAAACTTCTAGAATAAAACATAGACAGTAAACTCCTTGACAGGTCTTTACAATAATTTTTTGAATCTAACAACAAAAGCAAAAGTAACAAAATTATTTTTGCAAATAAACTAGGAGGATATATCAAACTATAGAGTTTCTGCACAGCAAAGGAAACCATTAGCAAAATGAAAAGACAACCTACAGGAAGGGAGAAAATAATTGCAAATCATATATCAGATAAGAAGCTAATATCCTAAATATATAAAGAAAGCATACAATTCAATAGCCAAACAAAACAAAACAATCTGATTTAAAAATGGACAGAAGGTCTGAACAGACATTTTCCGAAGGAAACATACAGATAGCCAATAGGTACATGAAAATATGCTCAACATCATTAACCATTAGGGAAATGCCAACCAAAACCATAATGAGGTATCACTATGTTAGATAGGCTATTATAAAAAAAATACAAGAAGTAACAACTGTTGGCAAGGATGTGGAGAAAAAGAAACCCTTGTTTTCTGTTGGTGGGAAAGCAAACTGGTGAACCGACTATGGAAAAAAGTATGGCGGTTCCTCAAAAAATTAAAAATAAAACTACCATATCATCCTGCAATTCCACTTTTTGGTATTTATCCAAAGAAAATGAAAACACTGATTTAAAAAGATATATGCATTGCCATGTTAAATGCAGCATTCTTTAGCCAAGATATCGAAATGGCCTAAGTGACCATCAATGGATAAAGGGACAAATAAATTGTTATATGTATAATGGAATATTATTCAGCCATAAAAAATAATGAAATCTTTCCATTTCTGACAACATATGTAAGTCATAGAGAAAGACAAATACCATATGATCTCATATGTGGAATCTGAATAGAAAAAAAAAACAGAAAAAAGCTAATAGACACAGAGAACAAACTGTTGAAAGAAGCAAAGGGTAGGAGGGTTGAGAGAAAAGGGTGAACTTTTCTTGTTTAAATAACTTGAATATTTTTTAAAACATTCACAACATAAATGAACCAATCAGAATCATAAAACAATACACTTTTAAAAAATCAGGCAGAATTGACAAGACCCAAGTCTAGAAGTAAAAACTTTTGACACATATTTTTTTAATTAAATTTATTGGGGTGACAATTGTTAGTAAAATTACATAGATTTCAAGTGTACAATTCTGTATTACATCATCTATAAATCCCATTGTGTGTTCATCACCCAGAGTCAGTTCTCCTTCCATCACCATATATTTGATCCCCCTTACCTTCATCTCCCACCCCTCACCCCCCTTACCCTCTGGAAAACCACTAAACTATTGTGTGTGTCTATGAGTTTCTGATTCTCATTTGTCTTGTTCTTTTGTTCTTTTTGGTTTATGTACCAAATATCAGTGAAATCACATGGTGCTCTGCTTTTTCTGTCTGACATATTTCGCTCAGCATTACACTCTCAAGATCCATCCATGGTGTCACAAAATGTTCCTATATCACCTTTTCTTACTGCCGAATAGTATTCCATTGTGTATATATACCACAACTTCTTTATCCATTCATCTATTGAAGGACATTTTGGTTGTTTCCATATCTTGGCCACCGTAAACAAAGCTGCAATGAACATTGGAGCACATGCGCCTTTATGTATAAATGTTTTAAGATTTTTTGGGTAGATACCCAGGAGAGGGATTGCTGGGTCATATGGCAATTCTATTCGTAATTTTTTGAGGAACCTCCACACTGCCTTCCATAATGGCTGCACCAGTCTGCATTCCCATCAACAGTGTATGAGGGTTCCTTTTTCTCCACAGCCTCTCCAACACTTGTTATTTGTCTTGTTGATGATAGCCATTCTGACTGGGGTGAGGTGATATCTCATTGTGGTTTTGATTTGCATTTCTCTGATGATTAGTGATGTTGAGCATTTTTTCATATGTCTATTTCTCATTTGTATGTCCTCTTTGGAGAAATGTCTCTTTAGGTGCTCTGCCCATTTTTCAACTGGGTTGTTCGTTTTTTTGTTGTTGAATTGCATGAGTTCCTTGTATATTCTGGATATTAGCCCCTTATCGGAGGCACTGTTTGCGAAAATCTCCCATTAAGTTGGTGGCCTCTTTATTTTGTCAATGGTTTCTTTTGCTGTGCAGAAGCTTTTAAGTTTTATATAGTCCCATTCGTTTATTTTAGCTTTTAAGTCCATTTCCTTTGGAGTCAATTTCATAAAATGCTCTTTGAACCCGAGGTCCATAAGTTTAGTACCTATGTTTTCTTCTATGCAGTTTATTGTGTCCGGTCTTATTCTTAAGTTTTTTATCCATTTTGAATTAATTTTGGTACATGGTGACAGATAGCAGTCCAGTTTCATTCTTTTGCACATGGCTTTCCAATTATGCCAGCACCATTTATTGAAGAGGCTATCTTTCCACCATTGTATGTTTTTTGCTTCTTTGTCAAAAATTTTCTGTCCACTTCCGGAAAAATGGCGGCGTGAGGTGAGCCTCTGTAAAGCTCCCCTGGAATTTACAACGAATCGAACAACAAAAACTCCACAAAGAACTCCCAGCACAGCACACAGGCAACACGAAGAGGCCCACTACCGAATGAAATCACCTACAGATGGGAGATTCGCACGAGTGGAGGGAGGAGGAGGAAAGGGAGAAGTACGCGGAGACGGAGACGCGCGGGCGGAGGACGCAGACCTAGCTCAGTGCACCGAGCTCGCTGCTTCCCGGAACTACCGCAGCTGCGGGAGAGGGAAGAACTCGGACTGCTAGGGCTCCGCCAGGGCTCCACAGAGCTGAGGGGATAGCATATAACACGGCTGAACCCAACGCTCACGGCAGAGACCTCGGAGAAAAGACTGAGGGAAAAAGGCTGAAAACGGTGGTTTAAGCCCGCACTGCCGAGCAGAGAACGGAGCCTTAGGCACTGAGACTAGCCGCCCCCTCCCACCCCTCCCAGAGCTCGCCCCGCCGCCACCTGCCCGGTGCTAGAAGCGAAACAGTAGCAGTGTCAGATCAAAACAACAGAAAATTTGCTGTTTTGAGAATTGTGGACCGCAAACACAAATTCACAGCCCAACTAGTTCCAGCAAAGGGGAGGGAGCTGTGGAAGCAGGACCAGCTGTGGTGGTGGTCGCCGCCATTGCTCTGAGCCACCTCTCACAACTCACCCCACCCCTGACTCCACCTATCTGGGCGGATCCCTGCAGGAGTAAACAGAACTGCTGAAACATACGGGCTCTGAATCAGGAGCTGGAAGAGCTTTGGAACATCAAAAGCTCTCCGCATACCCACCGGGACACTGCGCCCTGTGACCTACATGAACTATTAACAGAGGAGAAGCCCGTCTCCCAGGGAATCCCCCCATTGTGTGAGACATTGGAATAGTGCAGAGAAAACATAGCACTACTGTGTGGGAGAAGGAAAATAGGTTGCAGTTGGAGAAATAATAAAACATTCTACCAACAAGTACTGGCAAACAAAAGAAAGACTGCTTTCTATCAACCTGTTGCAGAAGTCACTCCTGTAGATGTCTAGGAAGAGAAATAGTAAACCAGTAACCGCCATGAATAACCAAGGCAACAAGATAGCTCAGAAAGAAAGTGAAAAATATCCAGAAAAGGCACTTAAAGATACAGAAATATGTGACTTAAATGACAGAGAATTCAAGATTGCAGTTCTGAAAAAACTCAACGAGATACAAGAAAACACAGATAGGCAGTTAAAGGAACTCAGAAACTCAATCAAAGAACAGCATGAGCATTTTACAAAAGAGATTGAAATCTTAAAAAAGAACCAAATAGAATTTCTGGAGATTAAGAACTCAATAGAAGAAATTAAGAATGAAATAACCAGCTTAGGTAGTAGAGTTGACCAGATGGAGCAAAGAAGCAGTGACATCGAAGATAGAAACCTGGAAATGACACATATAGAAGAAGAAAGAGACTTGAGACTTAAAAGAAATGAAAGAACTCTACAAGAACTTTCTGACTCCATCAGAAAGAGCAATATAAGAATAATGGCCATACCAGAAGGAGAAGAAAGAGAGAAGGGAACAGACAATATATTCAAACCAATTGTCAATGAGAACTTCCCAAATTTGTGGACAGAACTGGACCCTCGAATCCAAGAAGCAAATAGAACACCTAGTTACCTCAATCCCAACAGACCTTCTCCAAGGCACATTGTATTGAAGTTGTCTAAAATCAACGACAAAGAAAGAATCCTCAAGGCAGCCAGGGAAAAGAAGACGGTAACTTACAAAGGAAAGCCCATTAGATTATCATCAGATTTTTCAGCAGAAACTCTACAAGCCAGGAGGGAGTGGAACCAAATATTCAAACTATTGAAAGAGAGAAACCATGAGCCAAGAATAATATATCCAGCAAAGATATCCTTTAGATATGAAGGAGGAATAAAGACCTTTACAGACATACAGAAGCTGAGGGAATTTTCTAATACACGACCTGCACTACAAGAAATACTAAAGGAGGCTATTCGACCACCATCAACAGGGACAATTTGTGGCAACCGCAACTCAAAAAGGGGGAGAGTAATGGCCTGAACCGGAAAATGGGAATGGAGAAAGTAAGCTTGCTGAAGAAAATGGAATACTCTAAATATCAAACTTTCTTTTACATAAACTTAAGGGTAACCACTCAAAATAAATCCAGAATTGAAATATATACTGAAATAAAAGAAGAAACAGAGGGAAACATCATAGAATACCACCACACAGAAATAATAGACAACAACAAAAAGGCAAAGAAACAATGGAGATACAGCCTTATCAGAAAACTAAGGATAGAATGACAGGAAATCCTCACATATCAATAATCACCCTAAATGTAAATGGACTGAACTCACCAATAAAAAGGCACAGAGTAGCAGATTGGATCAAAAAACTAAACCCAACCATATGCTGTCTCCAGGAGACAGCTTGTCCTTGTCTCAGCTACAAGGCCAAGCATAGACTCAAAGTGAAAGGGTGGAAATTGACACTCCAAGCAAATGGTACCCAGAGAAAATCAGCTGTAGCCATAATGATATCAGATGAAACAGACTTCAAGGTAAAAAAGATAACAAGAGACAAAGATGGACATTTCATAATGGTGAAGGGGACTGTACAACAAGAAGACATAACAGTCATCAATATTTATGCCCCTAATCAGGGAGCACCGAAATACACCAAGCAACTACTAACAGAACTAAAGGGAGAAATTGACCAAAACACAATTATACTAGGGGACTTAAATACATCATTGACAGCTATGGATAAATCATCCAAACAGAAAATAAATAACGAAATAGTAGCCCTAAATGACACATTAGATGAAATGGACATAATTGACATTTGTGGAACCCTTCTTCCTAAAACATCAGACTATACATTCTTTTCTAGTGTACATGGAACATTCTCAAGGATAGACCATATATTGGGACATAAAATCAGTCTCAACAAATTTAAGAAGATTGAAATCATACCATGCATATTCTCTGATCACAAGGCTTTGAAATTGGATATCACCTGTAAAAAGAAAGCGGGGAAAAACATAAATACATGGAGATAAAACAACATACTTTTAAAGAAGGACTGGGTCAAAGAAGAAATTAGAGGAGAGATCAAAAGATACATAGAAACAAATGACAATGAAAATACATCCTACCAAAATTTTCGGGAAGCAGCGAAAGCAGTTTTAAGAGGGAAATTTATCTCATTACAGGCCTATCTCAAGAAACAAGAAAACTCCCAAATAAATAACCTCATGTTACACCTTAAAGAACTAGAAAAAGAAGAACAGGTAAAACCCAAGGTCAGCAGAAGAAAGAAAATAACAAAAATTAGAGCAGAACTAAATGAAATAGAGAACAGAAAGACAATAGAAAAAATTAATGTGACAAAGAGCTGGTTCTTTGAAAAGATTAACAAAATTGACAAACCCTTGGCTAGACTCACAAAGATAAAAAAAGAGAAGACACTGATTAACAAAATCAGAAACGTAAAAGGGGAAGTTATCACGGACACCACAGAAATACAAAGGATCATCCAAGAATACTATGAAGGACTATATGCCACCAAATTCAACAACCTAGAAGAAATGGACAAGTTCTTAGAAACATATAGCCTTCCAAGGCTGAACCATGAAGAACTGGAAAAACTAAACAGACCGATCACCAGTAACGAAATTGAATCAGTCATCCAAAACCTTCCCAAAGCAAAAGTCCGGGACCAGATGGCCTCACTAGTGAATTCTACTACACCTTCAAAGAGGATCTAATACCAATTCGGCACAAACTCTTCCAAAAAATTGAAGAAGAGACAGTACTCCCTAACTCCTTTTATGAGGCCAACATTACCCTGATACCAAAACCTGGTAAGGACAGCACAAAAAAAGAAAACTACAGACCAATATCTCTGATGAATAGCAATGCAAAAATACTAAATAAAATTCTAGCAAATCGAATACAACAATGCATTAAAAAGATTATTCATCACGACCAAGTGGGGTTCACCCCGGGGCACAAGAATGGTTCAACATACGCAAATCCATTAATGTGATACATCACATAAACAAAATAAAGGACAAAAATCATATGATTACATCAATTGTTGCAGAAAATGCATTTGACAAGATACAACATCCATTTATGATTAAAACACTTAATAAAATGGGTGTTTAAGTAAAAGACATTAACATAATAAAGGCCATATATGACAAGCCCTCTGCAAATCTCATAATTAATGAGAAAATTGAAGCCCTTTGCTCTACGTTCAGGAACACGACAGGGCTGTCCCCTATCACCTCTGCTTTTCAACATAGTGTTGAAAGTTCTTGCCAGAGCAATCAGGCAAGAGAAAGAAATAAAAGACATCCAAATTGGCAATGAAGAAGTTAAATTATCACTCTTTGCAGATGACATGATGCTATATATAGAAAACCCTAAAGACTCCACCAAAAAGCTATTAGAAACAATCAACGAATACAGTAAAGTTGCCGGCTGCAAAATCAACGTACAAAAGTCCATTGCCTTCCTATATACTAACAAAGATATCTCAGATAAAGAAATACAAAAAGCAATTCTTTTTGCAATTTAAGAAAAGAATAAAATACCTAGGAATAAACTTAATCAACGACGTTAAAGAACTGTATGCTGAAAACTATAAGACATTTTTGAAAGAAATTGAAGAAGACACAAAGAAATGGAAAGACATTCCGTGCTCATGGATTGGAAGAATCAACATAGTTAAAATGGCCATATTACCCAAAGCAATATACAGATTCAATGCAATCCGCATCAAAATCCCAATGGCATATTTTAAAGAAATAGAACAAAAAATCATCAGATTTGTTTGGAACCACAATAGACCCCGAATAGCCAAAGCAATCTTAAGAAAAAAGAACAATAATGGAGGTATCACACTTCCTGACTTTGGCTTGTACTACAGGGCTACAATAATCAAAACAGCATGGTATTGGCAGAAAATCAGACACATAGACCAATGGTATAGAATTGAGAACCCAGAAATAAAACCACATAAATATGCACAGATAATTTTTGACAAAGAAGCTAAAAACATTCAATGGAGCAAAGACGGCCTCTTCAATAAATAGTGCAGGGAGAATTGGATAACCACGTGTAAAAGAATGAAACTGGACTGCTATTTGTCACCATGTACCAAATTTAATTCAAAATGGATCAAAGACTTAAGCATAAGACTTGACACAATAAACTGCATAAAAGAAAACATAGGAACTAAACTTATGTACCTTGGGTTCAAAGAGCATTTTATGAACTTGACTCTAAAGGCAAGGCAATGGAAGTAAAAGCTAAAATAAACGAATGGGACTATATGAAACTTAAATGCTTCTGCACAGCAAAAGAAACCATTGACAAAATAAAGAGGCCTCCAACTGAATGGGAGAAGATTTTTGCAAACAGTGCCTCTGATAAGGGGCTAGTATCCAGAATATACAAGGAACTCATGCATCTCAACAACAAAAAAACAAACAACCCAATTAAAAAATGGGCAGAAGACTTGAAGAGACATTTCCCAAAGTAGATATACAAATGTCAAATAGACATATGAGAAAATGCTCAACATCACTAATCATCAGAGAAATGCAAATCAAAACCACAATGAGATATCACCTCACCCCAATCAGAATGGCTATCATCAGCAAGACAAATAGTAACAAATGTTGGAGAGGCTGTGGAGAAAAAGGAACCCTCATACACTGTTGTTGGGAATTCAGACTGGTGCAGCCGTTATGGAAGGCAGTGTGGAGGTTCCTCAAAGAATTACAAATAGAATTGCCTAATGACCCAGCAATCCCTCTCCTGGGTATCTACCCAAAAAATCTGAAAACATTTAGAGATAAAGACACGTGTGCGCCAATATTCATTGCCGCTTTGCTTACGGTGACGAAGACATGGAAACAAGCAAAATGTCCTTTGATAGATGAATGGATAAAGAAGTGGTATATGTACACAATGGAATACTATTCGGCAGTAAGAAAAGATGATATAGGAACATTTGTGACAACATAGATGGATCTTGAGAGAGTAATGCTGAGCAAAACAAGTCAGACAGAAAAAGCAGAGAACCGTGTGATTTCACTGATATGTGGTATGTAAACCAAAAACAACAAAAGAACAAGGCAAACAAATGAGAAGTAGAAACTCGTAGTCAGAGACAATAGTTCAGTCGTTGCCATAGGGTAAGGTGGGTGAGGGGTGGGTGTGGGAGATGATGGTAAGGGGGATCAAATATATGGTGATGGAAGAACTGACTCTGGGTGATGAACACACAATGGGATTTATAGATGATGTAATATAGAATTGTACACCTGAAATCTATGTAATTTTACTAACATTTGTCACCCCAATAAATTTAATATATATTAAAAAAGAAAAACTATATAGTCTTATGATCTAGGATGAAGTGGTCTATAAATGTCAATTGTGTCCATGTCATCTAATGTGTCACTTAAGGCTGATATTTATTTAGTTATTTTCTGTTTGGATGATCTATCCCTAGCTCTCAATGATGTATTGAGGTCCACTACCATGTTTCACCCCAGAAAAGACCTAGCCAGGCCATCAGCTGTAATGGTTCTTTTGGAGGAAAATTAATTTAAGACTCAGTCTTATGGTATATTTTGTTAGCTAAGATCTGGTCTTATATTATAGAAAAGTAAGACCGGGTCTTATATTAATTTTTGCTTCAAACTACGCATTAAAGCTGATTGTACGTTGAAGTCTTATTTTGGAGGAAATGCGGTAAATAATTGTTTTGTTTAATTTCTCCCTTTCATTCTGTCAGTTGCAGCTTTGTACATTTTGGTGCTTCCTTTTTGGGTGCACAAATATTGGTGACTGTTATGTCTTCTTGTTTTATAATCTCCTTTATCATTAAGAAATGTCCATCGTTGTCTCTTGTTAGCAATTTTTCCTGAAGTTTGTTTCATCTGATATTAGTATGACTATACCTGACTTTCTCTACATACTGCTTGCTTGGAGTATCAAGTTCCACCTTTCACTTTGAGTCTATATTTGTCCTTGTAGCTGAGAGGCATCTCTTGGAGGCAGCGTATGGTTGGGTTTAGTTCTTTGAGCCAATTCTGCTACTCTGTACTTTTATATTGATGAGTTCAGTCCATTTATATTTAGTCTTATTATTGGTATATGAGGATTTTCTACCATTCTGTCTTTTGTTTTCAGGTGGTTCACTGTGTCCGTTGTTTCTTTACCTTTTTACTGCTGTGTATTATTTCAGCGTAGTGGTATTTTATGGTTATTTCCTCTGTTTCTTCTTTTTTTAATGTTATATATTTCAGTTCTGGATTTTTTTGAGTGGGTACTAATATTTTTATGTAAAAGAAAGTTTCATGTTTACTGTAGTCCTTTTTTTTCAGCATGCTTCTTATTTCCATTCCCCTTTTCTGGTTCAGAACTTTACTCTCTCCTTTTTATTGTTTTTGTTGTCACAAATTATCCCTACTTATGCTGTCACATGATTTCTGCATTGCATTAGCAAGTTGTCTTTTTCCTTTTAAAAAAAAAAAAATGCTTTTTTCCCCCTTCTTTACCCTGTATGTTATGTTTAAGCGTATAGTGTCCCATTTTGTATAGAGGTTGCCATTTCCTGCTTCTGTTTGTTTGTTTTTTATTATACTCATCGTTTTCTATTCTTTTGTTTTTTTCAGGCTGTGTTGCCTCTTTCAGTGTTTCTTGTAAGGCAGATCATGTGTTAGATGATTCCTTCAGCTTCTGTAGGTCTGGAAGTCTTTATTCCTCCTTCATGTCTAAAGGATATTTTTGCTCGATATACTATTCTTGGCTCATCATGTCTCTCTTTCAATAGTTTGAATATTTGATTCCACTCCCTCCTTGCTTGTAGAGTTTCTGCTGAAAAGTCTGATCATAATCTAGTGGGCTTTCCTTTTTAGGTTGCTATCTTCTTTTCCCTGGCTGCCTTGAATATTCTTTCTCATTAATTGTTGAGTTCTTGTCGACTCTTTTTTAAATTATTCTCTCTGTTTCCTTCTTCCTTTCTTCTCCTTCTGGTATACCAATTATTCTTATATTGCTCTCTCTGATGGAATCAGAATGTTCTTGTAGAGTTCTTTCATTTCTTTTAACTCTCAGGATTCTCTCTTCTTCCATCTGTGTCATTTCCAGATTTCTATCTCCAATGTCACTGATTCTTTCCTCCATCTGGTCAGTTCTATTGTCTAAGCTGGTTATTTCATTCTTCATTTCCTTTATTGAGTTCTTAATCTCCATAATTTCTATTTAGTTCTGTTTTGAAATTTCGATCTCTTTGGTAAAATATTCATTTTGTTCTTGATTGGGTTTTCGAGTTCGTTGAACTGCCTGCCTGTGTTTTCTTGCATCTCGTTGAGTTTTTTCAGAACTGCAATCTTGAATTCTCTGTCATTTAGGTCACATATTTCTATGTCTTTGAGCTCATTTACTGTAGACTTTTCATTTTCTTTCGATGTTGCTTGCTACCTTGGTTTTTCATGGCAATTAATGAATTATTTCTTTTCCTGGGCATCTACAGGAGTGGGTCCTGCAGCAGGTTAATATAAAGAGGTATTTCTTTTACTCTCCACTAGGTGTTGCTGGAATATTTTATTTTTTCTCCCACTGCAGTGTTTTATTTTCTCTCATGCTGTGGCATTATACTTTCTCTTACACTGTTCCAGCTTCTTATGCCATGGGTGGTTCCCTGGAAAGTGGGCTTCTCCTCTGTGAGCAGGTCACCTAGGCCTTAGGGTATCACCTTCATGAGAGTTTGTGGAGTTCCATAGAGTTCTGAACTTCTGAGATCCCAACGTTACCCCTGCATCCTGTTGCAGAGCCTGTCAGTCACAGTGGCTCTGGTTGCCCCCACAGGGATCCACCCAGAAAGGTGGCCAGTGTGAGTTGTGTGAGGTGACTAGTTTGTGGCTCTGACCAATGGTGACTACTAGCCCACAGTTGTCTTTCTTCTACAGTTCGTTCCCTTTCATTGAAAATAGTTGTGCTGTGAGTCTGTGGCTGTGAAACTCTCACTGTAGTTCTCTGGGATGTGTATGAGTATATTCTATTCTTTAATCTGATACTGCTACTGTTTCTTCTAGCATGCACTTCTAACACTGTGAAAGTGGGGGTAGGGAGAGTTCTGGGTGGCGGAGGGGAGTCGCCAGGCTTTGTGTCTTTGTTTTCTTCTTTCTGCCTGACATTGAGTGCTTATACTACCATTCTCACCCTTCTGTATTCATTGTTTGCTCTAAGGACTCTGTTGAGAGAGCTCAGTTCAACTGTATTATATGCTGATTCTTCATGCAGGACTGTGGGCCACAAGGGTGCACCTTCAACCTGAATTCTTCCCTCTCCCGTGAGTACAGTGAACTCTGGACTGTGTCCTGCAGCCCTACAGCAGGCATCTCTGAACTTGCCTCTTCCCTCCTCCTTGCTCGTCCAATTTGCCCACCTTCTGGTGATTCAATGTGTGGGTCTCTCAGACATATTTGTGTGTTGTGCAAGGAATGTTTTATTGAATTATAGCTGTTGAATTTGTGGTAACTTTCAAGAGAGATTTCAAGAAGCTCCTCACATCGCCATTTCTGTGACATCACTGATGGGATTGTTTTCTTTATTTCTCTTCCTGATAGTTTGTTATTGGTGCATAAAATTGAAACCAAATTTCTGATTTTCGGACATTGAATCACCCTTGGATACCAGGAATAAATCCCACTTAATTGTGGTGTATGGTCTTTTTAATGTATTGCTGAATTCAGTTTACTCATATTATGTTGAGGATTTTTGCATCTATGTTCTTTAGGGATATTGGCCTATAGTTTCCCTTTTCTGTGTTGTCTTTGTCTGGTTTGGGGGTCAGGGTAATAGTTTCCTCATAAAATGAAGTTGGGAGCCATCCCTCATTCTGGATTTTTTTGGAATAGTTGAGAATAATTGTTAACTGTTTTTTGAATGTTTGGTAAAATTTACCATTGAAACCATCTGATCATGGACTTTTCTTTGTTGGGAGCTTGTTGATTGCTGATTCAGTTTCATTGGTACTAATCAGTCTGTTCAGATTTTCTATTTCTTCTTGATTCAGTTTTGGAAGGTTGTATGCTTCTAGGAATTTATCCATTTCTTCCATATTGTCTAATTTGCGGCATATAGTGTTTTCTTTCCCCCCCTTTTTTTTTATCCCCCTGTGGTTAGTTCTCCTTTTTGATTTCCAATTTTTTTCATTTGCATCCTGTCTTTTTTTCTTGATGAGTCTGGCTAAAGTTTTATCAATTTTATTCATCTTTTGTAATGATTTTTTTTTGTCTCTATTTCATTCATTTCCACTCTGATATTTATTATTTTCTTATTTTTTCTCATTTTGGGATTATTTTGATGTCTTTTTTCCAGTTCCCTTAGGTGTAAACATAAACTGCTGATTTCAGTTTTTTCTTATTTATTTAGGCAAGCCTCCATTACTATGGATTTCCCTCTTAGGACTGCTTTTGCTGTGTCCCGTAGATTTGGGGTCACTGTGTTTTCATTATCGTTTGTTTTAAGGCATCTTTTGATTTCTTCCTTGATCTCATTGTTAACCCATTCATTATTTAGTAACATGTTATTTAGTCTTCATGTGTTTGTATGTTTTTCAGTTTTGTTTTGTTTTCTTGCAGTTGATTTCTAGTTTCATACCACTGTGATCGGAGAAGACACTTGATATGATTTCAATCTTTGGAAATTTTAAAACATTTGTTTTGTGATCTAACATGTGGTCTATCTTGGAAAATGTTTCATGTGCATTTGAAAAGAATGTATATTCTGCTGATTTCAGCTGAAATGCTCTAAGAATATCAATTGCCCATCTGATCTAATGTATCTTTTAAAGCTGCTGTTTCCCTGTTGATTTTCTGTCTGGAGGATCTGTCCAGTGGTGTCAGTGGGGTGTAAAAGTCCCCTACTATGATTGTGTTACTGTTGATATCTACCTTTATGTCATCAATGTTTGTTTTGTATATTTAGGTGCTTTTATATTGGGTGTATAGATGTTTACTAGGGTTATGTCCCCTTGTTGGATTGGTCCCTTTATTATTACATAATGTCCTTCTTTGTCTTTTATTATATTCTTCGTTTTAAAGTCTATTTTGTCTGATATAAGTATTGCTACCCCAGATTTTTTTTCATATCCATTTATGTGAAAAATCTTTTTCTATCCCTTTAATATCAATCTCTGTGTGTCTTTCGATCTTAGGTGGGTCTCTTGCAGACAGCATATGCATGGGTCAAATTTTCTTATCCACTCATCTGCCTTATGTCTTTTGATTGGAACATTTAATCAATTTACATTTAAAGTGATTATTCATAGGTACATAATTATTGCCATTTTATTATTCATATTTTCAGTCTTCCTTAGTTTGTTTGTTTTCTCCTTTCTTCTCATTATCCTTTTAACACTTTTCTATAATGCTTGTGTGGTGGAATGAATTCTTTTACCTTTTTCTTATCTGGGAAGCTCTTTTAGCTTTCCTTCAGTTTTAAATGATAACATTGCTGGGTAGAGATGTATTGGTTGTAGGCCCTTGTTTTTCGTCAGTTTCCTGCCATTCCCTTCTGGCTTGCAAGGTTTCTGTAGGAAAAAAACAGCTAATAGTCTCATGGGAGCTCCCTTGTGAGTATCTAGTTGTCTTTCTCTTGCTGCTTTTAAGAGTCTCTCTTTGTCTTTAACCTTTGCCATTTTAACTATGATGTGTCTTGGTGTGGGCCTGTTTGCATTCATCTTGTTTGGGACTCTGCCTTGCTTGGGCTTGTATGTCTATTTCCTTCACCAGATTAGAGAAGTTTTTAGTCATTATTTCTTCAAATTGGTTCTAGATCCCTTGCTCCCTCTCTTCCTCTTCTGTTACTTATATTATGTGAATGTTTTTATGCTTGATGTTGTCCAACAGGGCCCTCAAAGTATCCTCTATCCTCATTGTTTTTTATTCTTTTTTCTTCTCGTTGTTTTGATTGGGTGTATACAGCTACCTTTTCTTCTGAATTGCTGATTAGACTCGCTGCTTCGTCTAATTTACTGTTCATTACTTCAGGTGAATTCTTCATTTCAGTTATTGTATTTTTCATTTCTTTTTCTTTTCTAATTAAAATTTATTGACAATCGTTAGTAAAATTACATAGGTTTCGTGTATAATTCTGTAATACATCATTTATATATCACATTGTGTGTGCACCACCCAGAGTCAGTTCTTCCATCACCATATATTTGACTGTTTAACTTCTTCTACCCCACTCCTTGTCCACTGGTAACCACTATGTGTATGAGTTTTTGTCTCTTTATTCGTTTGTCTTGTTCCTTTGTCGCTTTCAGTTTTATATCCCACATATCATATCAATAAAGTTATATGGTTCTCAACTTTTCTTGTTTAACTTATTTTGCTTAGAATAATAATCTCAATATCCATCCATGTTGTTGCAAGTGACACTATTTCATCTTTAATGGCAGAGTAGTATTTCATTATTTCTGACCTTTTTTATCATTTCTTTTTATTTATTTTTTTTATTAAATTTACTGAGGTGACAATTGTTAGTAAAATTACATAGATTTCAGGTGTACAATTCTGTATTACATCATCTATAAATCCCATTGTGTGTTCATCACCCAGAGTCAGTTCTCCTTCCATCACCATATATTCGATCCCCCTTACCCTCATCTCCCACCCCCCACCCCCCACCCCCCTTACACTCTGGCAACCGCCAAACCATTGTCTGTGTCTATGAGTTTCTGTTTCTCATTTGTTTGTCTTGTTCTTTTGTTGTTTTGGTTTATATACCACATATCAGTGAAATCACATGGTTCTCTGCTTTTTCTGTCTGACTTATTTCGCTCAGCATTACACTCTCAAGATCCATCCATGTTGTCACAAATGTTCCTATATCATCTTTTCTTACCGCCGAATAGCATTCCATTGTGTATATATACCACAACCTCTTCATCCATTCATCTATCGAAGGACATTTTGGTTGTTTCCATGTCTTGCCAACGTAAACAAAGCTGCAATGAACATTGGAGCACACGTGTCTTTATCTCTAAATGTTTTCAGATTTTTTGGGTAGATACCCAGGAGAGGGATTGCTGGGTCATATGGCAATTCTATTCGTAATTTTTTAAGGAACCTCCACACCGCCTTCCATAACGGCTGCACAAGTCTGCATTCCCACCAACAGTGTATGAGGGTTCCTTTTTCTCCACAGCCTCTCCAACATTTGTTACTATTTGTCTTGTTGATGATGGCCATTCTGAATGGGGTGAGGTGTTATCTCATTGTGGTTTTGATTTGCATTTCTCTGATGATTAGTGATGTTGAGCATTTTTTCACATGTCTATTTGCCATTTGTATGTCCTCTTTGGAGAAATGTCTCTTCAAGTCCTCTGCCCATTTTTCAATTGGGTTGTTTGTTTTTTTGTTGTTCAGTTGCAAGAGTTCCTTGTATATTCTGCATACTAGCCCCTTATCGGAGGCACTGTTTGCAAAAATCTTCTCCCATTCAGTTGGTGGCCTCTTTATTTTGTCAATGGTTTCTTTTGCTGTGCAGAAGCTTTTAAGTTTCAAATAGTCCCATTCGTTTATTTTAGCTTTTACTTCCATTGCCTTTGGAGTCAAGTTCATAAAATGCTCTTTGAACCCAAGGTCCATAAGTTTAGTACCTATGTTTTCTTCTATGCAGTGTATTGTGTCAGGTCTTATGCTTATGTCTTTGATCCATTTTGAATTACTTTTGGTACATGGTGACAAATAGCAGTCCAGTTTCATTCTTTTGCACGTGGCTATCCAATTCTCCCAGCACCATTTATTGAAGAGGCTGTCTTTGCTCCATTGTATTTTTTAGCTTCTTTGTCAAAAATTATCTGTCCATATTTATGCGGTTTTATTTCTGGGTTCTCAATTCTATTCCATTGGTCTATGTGTCTGTTTTTCTGCCAATACCATGCTGTTTTGATTATTGTAGCCCTGTAGTACAAGCCAAAGTCAGGAAGTGTGATACCTCCATTATTGTTCTTTTCCCTTAAGATTGCATTGGCTATTCGGGGTCTTTTGTGGTTCCAAACAAATCTGATGATTTTTTGTTCTATTTCTTTAAAATATGCCATTGGGATTTTGATGCGGATTGCATTGAATCTGTATATTGCTTTGGGTAATATGGCCATTTTAACTATGTTGATTCTTCCAATCCATGAGCACGGAATGTCTTTCCATTTCTTTGTGTCTTCTTCAATTTCTTTCAAAAATGTCTTATAGTTTTCAGCATATAGGTCTTTCACATCCTTGGTTAAGTGTATTCCTAAGTATTTTATTTTTTTTGCTGCAATTGCAAAAAGAATTGTTTTTGTATTTCTTTTTCTGAGATTTCATTGTTAGTATATAGGAAGGCAATGGACTTTTGTGCGTTGATTTTTGTAGCCAGCAACTTTACTGTATTCGTTGATTGTTTCTAATAGCTTTTTGGTGGAGTCTTTAGGGTTTTCTATATATAGCATCATGTCATCTGCAAAGAGTGATAATTTCACTTCTTCATTCCCAATTTGGATGCCTTTTATTTCTTTCTCTTGCTTGATTGCTCTGGCAAGGACTTCCAACACGATGTTGAAAAGCAGAGGTGATAGGGGACATCCCTGTCGTGTTCCTGAACGTAGAGCAAAGGGCTTCAGTCTTTCTCCATTAATTATGAGATTATCAGAGGGCTTGTCATATGTGGCTTTTATTATGTTAAGGTATTTTCCTTCTATACCTATTTTATTAAGTGTTTTAATCATAAATGGATGTTGTATCTTGTCAAATGCTTTTTCTGCATCAATTGATATAATCACATGATTTTTGTCCTTTATTTTGTTTATGTGATGTATCACATTGATGGATTTGCGTATGTTGAACCATCCTTGTGCCCCGGGGATGAACCCCACTTGGTCGTGATGAATAATCTTTTTAATGCATTGTTGTATTCGATTTGCTAGAATTTTATTTAGGATTTTTGCATCGGTATTCATTAGAGATATTGGTCTGTAGTTTTCTTTTTTTGTGCTGTCCTTACCAGGTTTTGGTATCAGGGTAATGTTGGCCTCATAAAATGAGTTAAGGAGTACTGTGTCTTCTTCAATTTTTTGGCAGATTTTGTGCAGAATTGGTATTAGATCCTCTTTGAAGGTTTGGTAGAATTCACTAGTGAAGCCATCTGGTCCCGGACTTTTGCTTTTGGGAAGGTTTTGGATGACTGATTCAATTTCGTGACTGGTGATCGGTCTGTTTAGATTTTCCAGTTCTTCATGGTTCAGCCTTGGAAGGCTATATGTTTTTAAGAACTTATCCATTTCTTCTAGGTTGTTGAATTTGGTGGCATACAGTCCTTCATAGTATTCTTGGATGATCCTTTGTATTTCTGTGGTGTCCGTGATAACTTCCCCTTTTACGTTTCTGATTTTGTTAATCAGTGTCTTCTCTCTTTTTATCTTAGTAAGTCTAGCCAAGGGTTTGTCAATTTTGTTAATCTTCTCAAAGAACCAGCTCTTTGTCACATTAATTTTTTCTATTGTCTTTCTGTTCTCTATTTCATTTAGTTCTGCTCTAATTTTTGTTATTTCCTTTCTTCTGCTGACCTTGGGTTTTACCTGTTCTTCTTTTTCTAGTTCTTTAAGGTGTAACATGAGGTTATTTATTTGGGAGTTTTCTTGTTTCTTGAGATAGGCCTGTAATGAGATAAATTTCCCTCTTAAAACTGCTTTCGCTGCTTCCCGAAAATTTTGGTAGGATGTATTTTCATTGTCATTTGTTTCAATGTATCTTTTGATCTCTCCTCTAATTTCTTCTTTGACCCAGTCCTTCTTTAAAAGTATGTTGTTTAGTCTCCATGTATTTGTGTTTTTTCCCGCTTTCTTTTTACAGTTGATATCCAATTTCAAAGCCTTGTGATCAGAGAATATGCATGGTATGATTTCAATCTTCTTAAATTTGTTGAGACTGATTTCATGTCCCAATATATGGTCTATCCTTGAGAATGTTCCGTGTACACTAGAAAAGAATGTGTAGTCTGATGTTTTAGGATGAAGTGCTCTATAAATGTCAATTATGTCCATTTCATCTAATGTGTCATTTAGGGCTACTATTTCCTTATTTATTTTCTGTTTGGATGATCTATCCATAGCTGTCAATGATGTATGTAAGTCTCCTAGTATAATTGTGTTTTGGTCAATTTCTCCCTTTAGTTCTGTTAGTAGTTGCTTGGTGTATTTCGGCGCTCCCTGACTGGGGGCATAAATATTGATGACTGTTATGTCTTCTTGTTGTACAGTCCCCTTCACCATTATGAAATGTCCATCTTTGTCTCTTGTTATCTTTTTCACCTTGAAGTTTGTTTCATCTGATATCATTATGGCTACACCTGATTTTCTCTGGGCACCATTTGTTTGGAGTGCAATTTCCACCCTTTCAATTTGAGTCTATGCTTGTCCTTGTAGCTGAGATGTGTCTCTTGGAGACAGCATATGGTTGGGTTTAGTTTTTTGATCCAATCTGCTACTCTGTGCCTTTTTATTGGTGAATTAAGTCCATTTACATTTAGGGTGATTATTGATATGTGAGGATTTCCTGTCATTCTATCTTTAGTTTTCTGGTAAGGCTGTGTCTCCATTGTTTCTTTGCCTTTTTGTTGTTGTCTATTATTTCTGTGTGGTGGTATTCTATGATGTTTCCTTCTGTTTCTTCTTTTATATCAGTATATATTTCAGTTCTGGATTTTTTTTGAGTGGTTAACCCTTAAGTTTATGTAAAAGAAAGTTTGATATTTAGAGTATTCCATTTTCTTCAGCACGCTTACTTTCTCTATTCCCATATTCCGGTTCAGGCCTTTACTCTCCCCCTTTTTGAGTTTTGGTTGCCACAAATTGTCCCTGTTGATGGTGGTCGAATAGCCTTCTTTAGTATTTCTTGTAGTGCAGGTCGTGTATTAGAAAATTCCCTCAGCTTCTGTATGTCTGGAAAGGTCTTTATTCCTCCTTCATATCTAAAGGATATCTTTGCTGGATATATTATTCTTGGCTCATGATTTCTCTCTTTCAATAGTTTGAATATTTGGTTCCACTCACTCCTAGCTTGTAGAGTTTCTGCTGAAAAATCTGATGATAATCTAATGGGCTTTCCTTTGTAAGTTACCGTCTTCTTTTCCCTGACTGCCTTAAGGATTCTTTCTTTGTCGTTGATTTTAGACAGCTTCAATACAATGTGCCTTGGAGAAGGCCTGTTGGGATTGAGGTAACTAGGTGTTCTACTTGCTTCTTGGATTCGAGGGTCCAGTTGTGTCCACAAATTTGGGAAGTTCTCATCGACGATTTGTTTGAATATATTCTCTGTTCCCTTCTCTCTTTCTTCTCCTTCTGGTATGCCCATTATTCTTATATTGCTCTTTCTGATGGAGTCAGGAAGTTCTTGTAGAGTTCTTTCATTTCTTTTAAGTCTCAAGTCTCTTTCTTCTTCTCTCTGTGTCATTTCCAGGTTTCTATCTTCGATGTCACTGATTCTTTCCTCCATCTGGTCAACTCTACTACCTAAGCTGGTTATTTCATTCTTAATTTCTTCTATTGAGTTCTTAATCTCCAGAAATTCTATTTGGTTCTTTTTTAAGATTTCAATCTCTTTTGTAAAATGCTCATGCTGTTCTTTGATTGAGTTTCTGAGTTCCTTTAACTGCCTATCTGTGTTTCCTTGTATCTCGTTGAGTTTTTTCAGAACTGCAGCCTTGAATTCTCTGTCATTTAAGTCACATATTTCTGTATCTTTAAGTGCCTTTTCTGGAGATTTTTCACTTTCTTTCTGAGCTATCTTGTTGCCTTGGTTATTCATGGCGATTACTGGTTTAATATTTCTCTTCCTAGACATCTACAGGAGTGACTTCTGCAACAAGTTGATAGGAAGAGGTCTTTCTTTTGTTTTCCAGTACTTGTTGGTAGAACGTTTTACTTTTTCTTTGACTGCAGGCTTTTTTTTTTTCTCTCTCACAAGGTAGTGCTATGTTTTCTCTGCACTATTCCAGCTTCTCACACACTGGGGGGATTCCCTGGGAGACGGGCTTCTCCTCTGTTAATAGTTCATCTAGGTCACAGGGCGCAGTGTCCCGGTGGGTATGCGGAGAGCTTTTGATGTTCCAAAGCTCTTCCAGCTCCTGATTCAGAGCCTGCATGTTTCAGCAGTTCTCTTTACTCCTGCAGGGATCCGCCCAGATAGGTGGGGCCAGGGGCGGGGTGAGCTGTGATAGGTGGCCCAGAGCAATGGCGGCGACCACCACCACAGCTGGTCCTGCTTCCACAGCTCTCTTCCCTTTGCTGGAACTAGTTGGGCTGTGGATTTGTGTTTGTGGGCCACAGTTCTCAAATATAGCAAATTTTCTGTTGTTTTGATCTGACACTGCAACTGTTTCGCTTCTAGCACCGGGCAGGTGGGGGCGGGGCGAGCTCTGGGAGGGGAGGGAGGGGGCGGCTAGTCTCAGTGCCTAAGGCTCCGTTCTCTGCTCGGCAGTGAGGGCTTAAACCACCGTTTTCAGCCTTTTACCCTCAGTCTTTTCTCCGAGGTCTCTTCCGTGAGCGTTGGGTTCAGCCGTGTTATATGCTGTCCCCTCAACCCTGTGGAGCCCTGGCGGAGCCCTGGCGGAGCCCTAGCAGTCCGAGCTCCCGCAGCTGCGGTAATTCTGGGAAGCAGCGAGCTCCGCGCACTGAGCTGGGTCTGTCCTGCGCCCGCGGAGCTGCGTCTCCGCTCACTTCTCACTTTCCTCCTCCCCCCGCTCGCGCGCGCGAATCTCCCACCTGTAGGTGATTTCAGTCGGTAGTGGGCCTCTTCGTCTTGCCTGTCTGCTGTGCAGGGAGTCCTTTGTGGAGTTTTTGTTGTTCGATTCTTTGTAAATTCCAGGGGAGCTTTACAGAGGCTCACCTCACTCTGCCATTTTTCGGAAGTCCTTTTCTTTTTATCATTTCTATGTCCTTCTTTATGCTTGCTATTTCTGTTGATATTCTCTCAAAGTTTCTCAAGTGTTCTTACAATCAATGTTTTAAACTCTGGCTCTGGTAGGTTGGTAACCTCCATTTCATTTAGCTCTATTTCTTACAGTTTCTTCTGTTCTTTTATTAGGGACATGTTTTTTGTATCTGTTTGTTTCTTCATTCTGGCTGCCATTCTGTGTTTGCTTCTATGTATTATTTAGGTCCCTATGTCTCTCAGTCTTTGCTGAGTGGCCTTATGTAGTATGTGTCCTGTGACAGTCTCCCTGATCTCCTGTGTATGTGTTCTAAGATTGTTCCTTGTGTGTGTTGTGTGTGTCCTCCTATTGTACGTGAGCTGTGAATACTTTTGGTGCATCAGTGGGTGGGATTGACTCCCAGGCTGACTGACTTTGAGTAGAGGCTACGCCCACAGTGTGTAAGCTACTGGGTTGGGGCTGGTCCCTCAGAGGAGTCTTTGCACCCACAGGCTTTGGTGCTTGTTGAGACTCATCCCCACCCCCGCTTTGAATGTCCCTCTTGTGGGGCTAATCAGGTAGTGCTCTATTGTGGTCAGAAACTGACCTCTGTGTGTTTTGTTTCAGATGTATTTTGTGAGGGTCTCTTGAGCAGCCCAATTTCAGCCTTTCTTGTTACCAGCCTGTGGCTACCTGGTAAGAGCCACAGAGCTATATGTGATTGGCTGCTCCTGTGCTGGACTGAGAGGCATGTGGGGATGGCTTTGTTGTGAACTGAGGCTGGCTGCCACCAATATGGGCCTGAGGCAGCTTAGCAAAATGCACAGGGTCCCTTAGACCTATTGCCATACACCAGTTACCAGTAATACCCAGCTGTTCAAGGAGCCTCTTTAGGTGTGTGGGCTGGACTCATCATCCCAGTGTTGAGAGTACCCTTGGCAATGCAGCACTAGCTGGGCATGGTGGTGTCCCTAAAAGCATAAGACATGACCAGTAATTTTTTACAAAATTAATGCAAATTAAGTTCTTAGCTAGTGCCTGGCTTCTGACCAATTTACAGTGTCCTTAGTGTGACGGGCCAGCCGCCACAAATCGATCGGTTCCCGAATGGGGGAGTGGGAATGAATAAAAGACACTCTCACATATGATGATGGCGATCGCGGACTCCAGTGATGCTGAAGCCATCCAGTTTCTTTTACTGCACCCATATAAGCAGTTTGAGTACGTGCAACTTAGCAACGAAAATATGCATTACCTTAACAAATGTAAATACTTTAACTTTCACATAGAGGATACAAAATTCACTGAAACTCCCAAAAGTAATTGTTTTATCAATTGCCCTGATAGGCATCAGCCCTCTGTGTCCGGGAACTGGCCGTTCCCACCACATTCCTCAGCAGCTTACAAGCTCAAGCTCCCCCCAGGTGCAAGCAGAGACAATTGCCTCAGGGGAGGAAACAGGTTAAGCATAAACCGAGCCATTCTGTAAAGCTTAGAGTCATCTGTAACCATGGCTCCCAACACTTAGAATACTGCAGCCAGCTGTCACCTCAGGCTTTCAAATTCCTGACAGCTACCTCACAGTGGCTGCAGCACAGTTTTTGGGTCACTGTCAACCACCTAAATCTCCCTAGGTCGACACAGAGTGTCCATTGCTATAAAAAGCCTCCATGGCTTGTGAGGGGGGCCAATCACCCAGGCTTCCAGAGTGCCCCTGGCAATGTGAATGTAGGTGGGCAAGGTAGGGTTTCAGGGAGCTTAGGGGTATGGTCAGTGGTTTCTACAAAGTCAATGCAGTCTTGGCTCCTGCAATGGTGCTGTGTCCCAACCACCCCACAAAAATGCTCCAAGAACACACAGCCAGCTGTAGCCCATCTCATGCCTGCCACCACTCATTTCAGGTTTTCAAGTTCCCAAAAGCTGACCAACAGATGCTGCAGCACTGGTCTTGGGTTACTGTACACCAGCAAATGTTTCCTGATACCACAGGCCATTTGCCTACTGCAAACAGGCTTCCACAACCTGTGGGGCCGGGCCAGCAGCACAGCAGTCAATAGTTTCCCAGATGATATAACACCAGCTGTGTGGGGAGCGGGGGCCTACAGCATCACCAAGGTGGTGCTCAGACATGGATTCCACCAGACCAGTGTGGTCCCAGATTTGCCCTTTTGAGGGAGGGCTTAACACTGAAAAGATGACTCCCTCTTATAGGTCACATGTGTGTCAGACTCCACACAGGAACAACAATGGTTCCTGTCTCTCCAGCTCCAGTTTTGATGTGGCCTCTTTTTTATGTCCTTAGTTATAGGGGTTCTGTTCAGCTAGTCTTCAGATGATTCTTGAGGTTGACTGTTCTATAATTTATTTGTAATTTTGGTGTGATCCTGGGATGCAGTAGGCATAACACTTATCTAATCAGCCATTTCCAATCCCATGAATTAATTTATTAATGGAATAACCCTCAAGAGTTCATAGTCCTTAACACAGAAACAGAATAGAGTGGCAGATACACATGGTGGCCATATATTATGGAATTCAAAAGGTAGTCCATGACTGATGAAAAAAATGATACACAGGCTCATCAAGGTCACACCTGAAGAGAAACCAATAGTTTTCAACTCTGCTATAATGTCCTCCAGTTTCTTTGTTTCTGTCACTGAAGAAAACATGAAGAAAAGGCACATTAGTGAGGAAGAAATACACAAATGATGTGAAATGGATTGTGCATGTACAAAGGGGAAGAGTTGTTTTGATACAAAGGAGTGTAATCAAGCCCAGTTCCTCACTATAACAATGGAACAAATAACTTGTACTGCCTCACAAAAGAGACCCCTTGAAAAGTCAGTCTGTAATGGATTCTCAAGAACATAAATTCACATTGGTGGTATTAGATTTCCTTTCTTCATAGGCCACATAATAAGCCTTGTTTAGGACAGTAATTGTCTTATTCTGTGCAGGCTGCCATTACAAAACACCACTGGGTGGCTTAAATAACAAAAATTAATTTACTTACAGTTCTGAAGACTGAAAGTTCAAGATCATGGTCAGTTTCTCATGAAAGCTCTCTCCCTGTCCTGCAGAGAACCATCTTTTCACTGTACCCTCACATGACAGAGAGAGAAACAGGGAGAGAGACAGAGACAGAGAGACAGAGACAGAGAGAGAGAGAGCTCTTTGATGTCTCTTCTTAATCAGGGTATTAATGCCATCATGATCAAACGCCACCCTCATTACCTCATCTAAACCTAATTCCCTTCCAAATGTCCCATCTCCAAATACCATCATATATAAGTTAGGGCTTCAATATATAAATTATTTTGGGTGTGGGGGCACAATTCAGTCCATAAAAATAATGAAACTGATATAGAAAAGAGGCAAAGTGTCAAGCAGACCTGGTAGATGTTACAGTTGAATGAGTAGTCTACAATCATATTCCCCTAGAGATTTATCATTTGTGGAGTTCACTGACGCACTCTTACATTTCCAAATTTCAACTCCCAGCACACCCCTCTCCATTTTACTACCCTTCCAAGTCACTCATCTGGTGAGATCAAGTTATATAACCAGGAAAGGAATTCCTTTGTGATTAATAGATAATAAATCCAATATACATATCAATGAAGTAATATGTTCCAAGTCACACTGAAAATAACATTTCAAGTCAGATTTGGGACATAGACCCCTTGTCTCGTAGGAATAGGCTTTTCTTTCAAGGACTTGGTTATTTTCCAAGAGACCCATGACTCAGGTTGGTTCTGAAAGAATTCAACAAAGATTTAAGGGTTGCTAAAATCCTAGGTCACTGTGACCCTTACTCTGTAATTCACTGCTCAATTCCATCTTTTTGACCACTCTAAGTAACTGAAAATCTGAAAGATTTCCATTCTCCACTAACTTTGAGTCTCATTAGGGAAGAAGTGCACTGTGTACTTGTTCCCTTGGCACTTCAAGTTGCAAATTTCATCCTTTCCCAGACCAATTAGAAGCTTGCAAGCACCTTGTTCCATTGCCAGCTCTCTTCAAGAGACCGACATGACAATAAATACTACAAAAAATAGACCAATAATTCCATACCACGGTTGAAAATATCAAGGTTAATGCTGAGACTGAAGCACTGACTCGAAAAAGAGTCCCAATAATTTACTGATTATGAGGAAATTATGGGTGTGGGAACTATCATCTTTCCAAAACTTATGTTCTCCAGGAAACATTTCATGATAAAACCCCACCTAACCCTAACTACTCACTTACTCCATTTTGCATTCTATGGTTTGCCCTTGTTTAGTTGTTTTTTTGAAAACACTATTTTGAGATGAAGGGGTCTCACTGTGCAAGTGTGTGTTCTCCCTAACAAACATGTGTGTTCCATATAATTGCTTCTGAGAATGGATTTGATTACCTGTGCTTTTTAAATTTCACTTCCTTACATTTCTAACGGACACAATAACCTAATGTTATGGCGAAGCACAAGAGCTAAGCGTTGGCAAAATATGGCTCATACACCAAATATAGCATGCTAAATAGTAAAATGTGACACCATCTTCTATGATTCTCTACAACAATAGGAGCGAAGTGGTTTAATTTTGATACCCACATATCTCTCTTTTTCTAAATTTTCCCCCAAATATCTCTCTTGACCTCCCTTCAATACGTCCCACCATATCTCTTATGTAGCTGCAAAAAATATTTTGATAAATCGGCTAATTGGATGGAGCAGGGACACTACAATAACGTAGCCCTTGCTCTCTCCCACTCCTCTCAGTGTTTCCTCTTTTTATTTTCTTTATTGCTGTTACGGATGTTTGTGGGGGAGAGAGAAGATAAGAAATAGAGTCATTGGATCCTTGGATGCCCTCTGCCAATTGGATGAGAGAGGAAAGAGCATACCTATAGCTGCTTCATTCACTTTATTTTCTCTTCCTTAATCATGACGAAGAATTTTAATACTACCTCCTTCTTTCATTAGTAAAACAATGAATGAATGGATATTCTGGTGGTCCACCTTGAAGACATTGCCAATGAGGGTGTAAGTAGAGACTGTCTCTGATTTAGTTGACAAGTTAATAATTTTGCCTAGTGTTTTTCAAAAACTATTATTGAACAGATTACTTAAAGTTATGCTTAATCTTTCTCTATTCCTTCTCCTGTTTCCTCATCTCAAACAGGAGTCTACCTCTACCACCACATCCAGATGACCTCTTTCAGTTAACACACACTTCTGTAATAAGTCCCCTACCCTCACACTCAATATAGGAGAACTGATTAGGCAGAATGTAATTTTATTGTCATGAACTTTCTTTAAGGTGGAAATTGGTAAACTTTTTAAGTTATACATCAAAACACATATACACAAAACTCACTGTATTAGTTGAAAAGAAAGTGTACTATTTCTATGACTTACCTTCTAGTCAAATATGTTTCCACCAAAAGATGCATAAATGTACCTAAATTTGAAATCATAGAATTATCAAATGTCAGAATAGTGAGGGAGAGTAGAAATAATTTATTCTAATCCCCTCATTTTACAGAGTATTTTCCAAAGGTTACTCTGTTACCTTGTTTCCCTGAAAATAAGACCTAACTGGAAAATAAGCCCAGGCATGATTTTTCAGGATGACATCCCCCGAACATTAGCCCTAATGTGTCTTTTGGAGCAAAATTTAATATAAAAACCGGTCTTATTTTGGGAGAAACACAGTAGTTGAGGATAGAAGTGAGACTAAAACCATGACCATGATCCTCTGTGTCAAAACAAACAAACATTCAACCAAAAATTTAAGAGTATATGGATCCGTCCTCCAAATGAAGAAACATCATTCTTTTCAAAGCAAAAATGACTCTATTCATCATGTCTGAACATCCCTGCTCTTTTCTGTGCTGTTTTGCTGTTGTCGATTACCAGGATGCTTGCCTTCCCCTGCTTCTGAACAGCCCCATGAATGAACAATTCCTAAACACATTTGCTGTGATGTTTGCAAAAGCAGTCACTCAGATAAAAGGTCATGTCAGTGCACTCTGTTTCCAAATATTCACCTTAAAAATATCAGACATTACAATATATAATACCAATTCCCTAAAGACTGACAAATCTCCTCTCGGAAAGTCCAAGGCTCTTAAAAACATGGAAAATCCAATGAAAGTTTTGGTGTGATTTACCAAAATGAAGTAGGAATACAAAGGGAGCATGAAGAGCCATCACTTTTCTACTTACCTGGAAAATTGTGCTGAAAGGTCTGTAAGAGGGTGACACAGCTCCTCATTTCTCTGTCTTTATACAACCATTTTTTCTAGTGACTCAGAAACACAGGCAGGCACCATACATGCTTTATGATCAATAGAAATAGGGTGTAAAGTCTCTAGAGTCTTCAAACATAGAAATGGAATCACAAAGTAAGGGAGTAATTGTTTATAGCAATTTTGCTTTATATTTCTGATGTTAGTCTTTCTTTTGTACGTGTTAGTCTGCTCTGAACTCTCAATTTTCCACACATAAAAAATTACACTTGTCATTCCTCTTACATGGTGTCAAACATCATTAATCAGATGGTACACACAAAGACCTTCACAAACATACCCAGCCTACTACCTTCTAGCCTCACCTACTGCACTCTCTCCTGTGCTACAACCACAGTGGACAAGTCTAAGCTACTGCATGTTTCTTGTACTTTGAGACCTCACACTTTTTCCTGCATATCTTTACAAACGGTGTTTCAAATTGCTAGAATGCCTCCATCCCCCTTTTCATTCTTCAAGACTCATTTAAAAAGTCATTTTCTCTTTAAAGTCTTCCACGATCCCTACTTCCACCCCAAATTAATTGTCCTTTATATAATTTCTATTCTTCTACTAATTCAATCATTCACAATTTATTAAGTACAAACTATTTGTCAGGCACTTTGCTAAGTGCTGGTAACACAGCAAAAGATTGATATACTCACTGTCATAGAATTTATAGTAAAAAAGGAGAGATTAGTAGTTGCAATAAATACTTCTCATAGGATAAGTAGAGGTGGCTATGAGATGTCACTGCAAGGATCTGACATAGTCTTGAGGAGCCAGAGAATGTCTACCTGAACAACAAGCATTTAAAGGAGACTTGATGTAGAAATATGAGTTAGCCAGCTATAGAAAATGTTGCCTTCCAGACAGAGAATACAGCATATGAAAAGAAAAAAAAAAAGATTAGTCAAGAAGGAACCTGGGGCTTTCAAGAAACTGAAAGAAGGGGAGAGTACCACAACAGAAGATTCAGAAGAAGATCAGGCATGGTAAGCTAAATCTGGACCTTACACTAAGAAGAATAGGAAGTCACTGAAAAGTATTAGCCTGGGGACTGTTTGGAGAAAACAAGAGTAAATGCAGAGGCATGCCAACTTGGAAAAAGGTGATGGAGAGAAGTGAATATATTTGAGAGATACTTAAGATGTAAAATATATAGGAGTTAAATAATGGGATCTAAGAAAAAAAATGGAAGGTGTCAAGAATGACAAAAAGTGATAATGTGAGGTATGGATAAAGTGAGGTATGGAATAACATAGGATGGCCAAAATTGGTTTCAGGCAGTAGAGTGGGTAGACAATGAGTTTGGTATTAGAAATTCTGAATTTGAAGTGCTTATAAGATGTAGAAGTGGATATAACAAATAGGTATATATTTCTGGAGTTCTGAAAACACAACTAAATTAATGATGGGAAACAGAATCATTGGCGTAAAGATGGTAATTGAAATCATGAAAGTGGATAATTTTATTCAAGGCAAAGACTAGAGCAGGCAAAGAAAAGCTCTATGACATCACAACAAGCATTTAAAGGTTATATGGAAGAGCCACGAAAGAATGAGTCAGAGAAATAGAAGAAGAACCAGGGGAGTGAGAGTTCTCAAAATCCAAGGAAAGAGGATACATCAAAAAAGAGGGTGATCATCTGAAGCGAATGCTGTTGAGTTTCCAAGAAGGGTGGATTTAGCAATACGAGTGTCATTATAAACTGATCAAGAGTTATTTCAGTGGAGTTGTGTGGGGCAGGAGACATGTTGGAGTGAGTTGAGGTGAACAAATGGAGCCATAAATGTAGACAATTCAATAAATTGGTGTTTAATGGTATGAGCGCAATTGTTCAGTAACTGAGGCAGCTAAGGTATCCAGAGGGTTTTGCTTCTCTATTTGTTGGAACATAGGCAAGATTGTAACATGTTTAGAAGCCAAAAAAAGAATCGAATAGAGAAGGATTGGTTGAAAATAAAGATAACTGATGGCATAAGTATCCTGAGAATGCAAAAAAGGAAGGGATCAGAACATATGTGAAGGGATTGGCCTCTAATAGAAGGAAGTATATTTATTTCTCCATGGTAACATTAAGTAAAGAGGGTAGCTGAAGCGTCCATAGTCTCTAGATTTGGAGGTAGAGTTGTATATAAGTTTGGAAGTAGAGTTGAAGACGTAATGAAGACCTTTGCTGGGATTTTGAGGTTGGAAGAATGATAGAAAGGAAGTTTGAGAAGGTAATCTTTAGTCAAATTCTCAGAAAGCCCTTTATACCCCCTAAAGCTCCCACATGATTATTAAAGGATGGAAGGAGAACTGACTCTGAGTAGTGAACACACAATACAATATATAGATGATGTATTATAGAATCGTACACTTGAAACCTATACAATTTTACTAATAAATGTCACCCAATAAATTTAACAATTTTTAAAATACAGTATTCTCCTGTTCACTCTTGACCTGGGATGGAGGGCTGCCCTTCCCCCAGGTCATTGTGCTGCACCTCGCATCCACGTGTTTCTGTGATTTATAAGTAATAAATCTTGTGACTTTAAAAAGAATAAAGGATCCTGTAATGCAGAGGTTAAGAAAATGGGATCAAGAATCAGAGTTTCTGGTCAGAACCATCAATTGGTTGTATGTCCTTGGGAAATCACTTATTTTTCTTTTCCTTTTCCTCACCTAGAAATAAGGGTATCATATTTTACCCACCTCATAATTTTATTATGAAAATAAATAACAGAGTTAGTATGCAGGAGGAGCTTAGAACAGTGTGAGACAAACAATAAGCATTCTGTAGTGCTGCTTTCATTATCAATGCTCTCCAAATATTACATGTGTCAGTTTGTTATTGCATTATGTGGAGAGGCAAAAGGCAACTATTAGGTACGAAGTTTTTCTCCAAAAATTGATATTTTAATTTTAGCTTCTACCCAGAGTAAAAATACAACAGATTAACTAAGGTTTGTATAGCTAGATAGATAGATAGATAGATAGATGATAGATAGATAGATAGATAGATGATAGATAGATAGATAGATAGATAGATAGATAGATAGATAGATAGATGATAGATAGATAGATGATAGACAAAAAAGTATAATATTTTAAGAAAGGAAAAAACTGTATTAAAATTGTAATACTCAGTATATACTGATAACAAAAAATGAATACGTCATGTTTGACTTCTGCAATTACTAGAGTTGCTCAAAGTGGTTACCGTCAACATACAGACACTTCTGATTACGGCAAACATTGTTTGGTAGACTTCTGTGGCGAGTATGTAAACTGTTCCAACACAACAGCAGAAGAAATAGGACTTGTCGCTGTGTGACATATCACACACAGTACCATGTGTCTCAAAATTATCACGAATGCATGCAGTTGTTACGTGCATTGGAGGTTCTGTTGCATACACACGTCTCCATTGTCATTGTGCTTCCACAATGTTCTCGAATTTCAAATACCACTTCAAAATTGTCTTGTGCTCCTGGAATGACAACCACGCTTCTGCCATTTTCATTGACTGTCCTCCCTGTCGCATGGTGATGTTAGCATTCATTTGATCAACACTATCTTTTGAGCGAATGTCATACTACACATTGCTACCATAATTCAATTCAACTTCAAAAAGTAATGCATACATAACATCTCTTAAAACGCATATTTATTTTTTGGCACCCCTGGTATACACATTTAAGAGATGTTAACAGTTTAGTCAACGTTGCTCAAGCAGTAGTTCACCATAATCAGAAGTGTCTGGGTGCTAATGGTAACCACTTTGAACACCTCTTGCAAATGCAGAAATCAAACATGACATATTCATCTTTTGTTATCAGTATATATTAATACAGTTTTCTCCTTTCTTAAAATGTGTATACATTTTTTGTCACCGTGTGTGTATGTGTGTGTATGTGTGATCACTATATATGGTTAATGTTTAAAGAAAATTTATTACAGTAAAAGACACACTTCCATTAATCCCCCTTGCTTCAAAAACACTTATCCCATCATTCTTGCACTTTCTGAAACAGTTCTGGAAGTCCTCTTTCATGAGTGTCTTTAGTTGTGCTCTTGTGACTGCGTTGATGCCCTGAATAAATTTAATTTTGGAGAAGGAGTCAGAAGTCACACAGTGCCAGTTCTGGTGAATGAGGTGGATGAGGACACAACATAATGCTTTTATTTGACAGAAATTGCTGTATACCAGAAACGATGTGTGACACAGAGCATTGTCATGATGGATGATGATTTACGGCACACTTTAAAACACACTTGCTTACACCTGACTGCACTGAACAAATTGAAACTTGTCAAACACCTGTTACTAAGGTTCAATGTGTTGCTTTCCTGAAGATGTGAAGATCCCTGTCTTTCTGTTGGATGGCACTTGGCAGCAAGATTCATTGTACTTTTTGACCACACCGTAATATATATGGTACATATAGCCATATACTGTAATATAAATATATATGTATAAATATATAATATAAATATACATATAATATATATAATTTATATTACATATATAATATAATGTAATATATATTTATAGTTATAGTTGTTATAGTTATGGTTGTTATATATATGGTTGTATATATACAGCGGGTGCCAAGAAAAGCATACACATTTTAAGCAGAAAAAAATCTGTATTAAAACTATGCTGTTGCTAACAACTTTAAGCACCTCTTGTAATTGCAGATGTCAAACATGAGTTGTAGTCATCTTTTCTATCAGTATATATTGAGTATTCCAATTTTAATACAGTTTTCTTCTTTCTTAAAATGTGTATACATTTTTTGGCACCCTCTGTGTGTTTTCAGATCTATACATCCTCGTAGGGAGGACTCAGTCTGTAGAGGATAGAATTGTGAGTGGTTTCTAATAAGGAACCTAGAAGATTGTGTCCTAAACCACAGGGTGTTCCTTTTCTAAACCCAGCAACAGAGACAACACCACTAGTTGAAGTTTTCAGGTCTACTCCAGCCCTCTTCTCTGCCTTTTCGTATTTTAAAAGGGGGAAAGATTCACATCTGTGGCTGAAAAAATTCATTTTTTTTGAAGTGGAGGCAGTGGAACTGTTTCTTTCTGTATTGCTTTGGAAATAACTACAAAATATTTGAGCAAGTTCCACAGGAGGGGGACCCCCAACTCAAAAACTCAAAGGTTTGCTCCCCATGTTCACTGCAAGAGCATTGAGCAATATTGGTGACTGGAATATAAAATTTGAAAGATGGAAGATACATATGTGCTTTGTTGTAAAATATGGTGACTGCTTGGGAAGAGTATTTATGAATAAGTAGTTAAATGGAACTACCTGATATGGTGCCTAGAAGATCAAATCAGAAACGCAGGTCGTCAAAATAGCAGCATGAGGTGAGCATTTGTAAAGCTCCCCTGGAACTTACAACTAATCGAACAACAATAACAACACAAAGGACTCCCTGCACAGCAGACAGGCAAGACGAAGAGGCCAACTACTGAATTCATCTAAAGGTGGGCGAATCGCGTGAGAGGGGGAGGAGGGAAGGGAGAAGTGCAGAGACGGAGCCACGTGGATACAAGACGCAGACTTAGCTCAGTGCTCCGAGCTTGCTGCATGCTGGAACTACTGCAGCTGAGGGAGAGGGAACAACTTGGACTGCTAGGGCTCCACTTATGGTCCACAGGGCTGACGGGACAGCATATAACACGGTTGAACCGAAAACTCACGGCAGAGACCTCGGAGAAAAGACTGAAGGAAGAAGACTGAAAACGGTGGTTTAAGCCTTCACTGCCAAGCACAGTACGGAAGAGTTAGGCACTGAGACTAGCCGCCCCCTTCCAACCCTCCCAGAGCACGCCCCGCCCCTACCTGCCTAGTGCTAGAAGCAGAACAGTAGCAGTGTCAGATGAAAAGAACAGAATATTTGCTCGTCTGAGAATTCTGGACCGCAGACACAGATTCGCAGTCCAACTAATTTCTACAAAGGGGAGGGAGCTATGGAAGCAGGACTGGCTGTGGCGGTGGTAGCTGCCATTGCTGTGGGCCAATTCTCACAACTCACCCTGCAACTGTCCCCACCTATCTGGGCGGATCCCTGCAGGAGTAAACAGAACTGCTGAAACATGAACTGCTGGACTATGAATCTGTTGCAGGAAGAGCTTTGGAACTTAAAAAGCTCTTCACATACCAACACAGACACTGCGCCTGTGACCCAGGGGTACTATTAACAGGGGAGAAGCCCATGTTCCAGGGAAACCCCTAATTGTGAGAAGCTGGAATAGTACAGAGAAAACATAGCACTACTGTGTGAGAGAGAAAAAAAGGCTGCACTCAGACAGAAAGTAAAACATTCTACGAACAAGTACTGGAAAATAAAAGAAAGACCTCTTCCTATCAAGCTGTTGCAGAAGCCACTCCTGTAGATGTTTAGGAAGAGAAATAACAAATTAGTAACCGCCATGAATAACCAAGGCAACAAGACAGCTCAGAAAGACAGTGAAAAGTCTCCAGAAAAGGAACTTAAAGATATGGAAATATGGGACTTAAGTGACAGAAAACACAAGATTTCAGTTCTGAAATAACTCAACGAGATGCTAGAAAACACAGAAAGGCAGTTTAATGAACTCCGAAACACAAAGAACAATATGAGCATTTTGCGAAACAGATTGAAATTTTAAAAAAGAACCAAATAGAATTTCTGGAGATTAATAACTCAATATAAGAAACTAAGAATGAAATAACCAGCTTAGGTAGTAGAGTTGACCAGATGGAGGAAAGAATCAGTGACATCGAAGATAGAAACCTGGAAATGACACAGATAGAAGAAGAAAGAGACTTGAGACTTAAAAGAAATGAAAGAACTCTACAAGAACTTTCTGACTCCATCAGAAAGAGCAACATAAGAATAATGGTCATACCAGAAGGAGAAGAAAGAGAGAAGGGAACAGAGAGTATATTCAAGCAAACTGTTGATAAGAACTTCCCAAAGTTGTGGACAGAACCAGATTCTCGAATCCAAAAAGGAAACAGAACACTTAATTACCTCAATCCCAAAAGGCCTTCTCCAAGGCACATTGTATTGAAGCTGTCTAAAATCAACAACAAAGAAAGAATTCTCAAGGCAGCCAGGGAAAAGGAGTTGGTCACCTACAAAGGAAAGCCCATTAAATTATCAATAGATTTCTCACAGAAACTCTAAAGCCAGGAGGAAATGGAAACAAATATTCAAACTATTGAAAGAAAGGATTTATGAGCCAAGAATAATATATCCAGCAAAGATATCCTTTAGATATGAAGGAGGAATTAAGACGTTTCCAGACATACAGAAGCTGACAGAATTATCTAATAAACGACTTGCACTACAAGAAATACTAAAGGAGGCTATACGACCACAGGGACAATTTGTGGCAACCAAAACATAAAAAGGGGGAGAGTAAAGGCCTGAACTGGAATATGGGAATGGAGAACGTAAGCGTGCTGAAGAAAATTGAATACTCTAAACATCAAACTTTCTTTAACATAAACTTAAGGGTAACCATTCAAAAAAAAATCCAGAACTGAAAAATATACTGAAATGAAAGAAGAAACCGAGGAAAACACCGTAGAATACCACCACACAGAAATAATATATGACAACAAAAAGGCAAAGAAAAATGGAGACACAGCCTTGCGGAAAACAAGATAGAATGACGGGAAATCCCCTCACATATAAATAATCACCCTAAATGTAAATGGAATGAACTCACCAATAAAAAGGCACAGAGGAGCAGATTGGATTAAGAAACTAAAACCAACCATATGCTGTCTCCAAGAGAATAAGACAAACAAATGAAAAACAGAAACTCATAGACACAGACAATATTTAGTGGTTAGGACAGGGTAAGGGGGTTAGGGGTGGGAGATGAGTGGAAAAGGATCAAATATATGGTGATGATACGAGAACTGAGCTAAAAACATACAATGGAGCAAAGACAGCCTCTTCAATAAATAGTGCTGGGAGAATTGGATAGCCACGTGCAAAAGAATGAAACTGGACTGCTATTTGTCACCATGTACCAAAGTTAATTCAAAATGGATAAAAGGCTTAAGCATAAGACCTGACACAATAAACTGCATAGAAGAAAACATAAGTACTAAACTTATGGAACTTGGGTTCAAAGAGCATTTTATGAATTTGACTACAAAGGCAATGGAAGTAAAAGCTAAAATAAACGAATGGGACTATATGAAACTTAAAAGCTTCTCCACAGCAAAAGAAACCATTGACAAAATAAAGAGGCCACCAACTGAATGGGAGAAGATTTTTGCAAACAGTGCCTCCGATAAGGGGCTAGTATCCAGAATATACAAGGAAATCATGCAACTCAACAACAACAAAAAAAGCAACCCAATTAAAAAATGGGCAGAGGACTTGAAGAGACATTTCTCCAAAGAGGACATACTAATGGTAAATAGACATAGGAAAACATCCTCAACGTCCCTAATTATGAGAGAAATGCAAATCAAAACCACGAGATATCACCTCACCCCAGTCAGAATGGCTATCGTCAACAAGGGAAATAGTAACAAATATTGGAAAGGCTGTGAAAAAATAGGAAACCTCTTACACTGTTGGTGGGAATGCAGACTGGTGCAGCCTTTATGAAAGGCAGTGTGGAGGTTCCTCAAAAAATTACGACTAGAGTTGCCATATGACCCAGGAATCCCTCTCCTGGGTATCTACCAAAAAAATCTGAAAACATTTAGAGATAAAGACACGCTCGCTCCAATGTTCATTGAAGCTTTGTTTACGGTGGCCAAGACATGGAAACAACCAAAATGTCCTTCGATAGATGAATGGATAAAGAAGTTGTGGTATATATACACAATGGAATACTATTCGGCAGTGAGAAAAGATGATATAGGAACATTTGTGACAACATGGATGGATCTTGAGAGTGTAATGCTGAGCGAAATAAGTCAGACAGAAAAAGCAGAGAGCCATGTGATTTCACTGATATGTGTTATATAAACCAAAAACAACAAAAGAACAAGACAAACAAAGAGAAACAGAAACTCATAGACCCAGACAATGGTTTGATTGTTGCCAGAGGGTAAGGGCGGGGTGTAGTGTTGGGAGTGGGAGATGAGGGTAAGGGGGATCGAATATTTGGTGTTAGAAGGAGAACTGACTCTGGGTGGTGAACACACAATGGTATTTATAGATGATATAATACCGAATTGTACACCTGAAATCTATGTAATTTTACTAACAATTGTCACCAAATAAATTAAAAAATAAATTAAAAAAATAATGCTAAACATTACCTTTAATATTTGTAAAAGCAAATGATGAAAAAACCTCATTTGAACACTTTTTGAGTTTAGGTTATACCAGCGTAAGGATGACCATAACACCTCTGAAAGGGATAAGACCTGAAGGTGGGTAACAATGTAATAGTTAGATTTGTACCCTTCAGGAAGTGATAACCCCCTTCCCCCAATTAATTACCAGTCTGACATCATGTACAGCTATTACAATTCCAATGACACTATTCCCTGTGTTGCACTCCATAAATCATGACTATGTATATTAAATTATAGTTGTAATATTATTCTTTAATTAAAATTTATTGGGGTGACAATTGTTAGTAAAATTATATAGATTTCAGGTGTACAATTCTCTAACAGATTATCTATATATCACATTGTGTCTTCACCAACCAGACTCAGCTCTCTTTCCATCACCATATTTTGGATCCCCTTTACCCTCATCTACAACGCCCCTCACCTCCTTTACCTGAGGTAACCACTAAACTACTTTCTGTGTCTATGAGTTTTTATTTCTGCATTAATTTGTCTTGTTCCTTTGTGTTTTCAGTTTTATATACACATTTCAGTGAATACATATGTTTCTTGACTTTTTTCTGTCTGACTTATTTTGCTTAGCATACTAATCTCAGGATCCTGCCATGTTGTCACAAATAGCACTATTTCAACTTTTCTTATGGCAGAGTAGTATTCCATTGTGTATATATGCCACATCGTCCAATCACCTACCGAAGGACATTTTGGTTATTTCCTAGTCTTGGTCACTATAAATAAAGCTGCAATGAACATCAAAGCACATATATCTTTAAGGATAAATGTTTTCAGATTTTTTGGGGGTAAATACCCAGGAGAGGGATTGCTGGGTCATATGGTAATCCTACTCTTAATTTTTTGAGGAGCCACCACACTGCTTTCCATAGCAGCTGCACCAATCTGCATTCCCTCTGACAGTGTATGAGGGTTCCTTTTTCTCCACAGCATCTCCAACACTTGTTACTATTTGTCTTGTTGATGATAGCCATTCTGTTTAGTGTGAGGTGATATCTCATTGTGGTTTTTATTTGCATTTCTCTCATAATTAGGGATGTTGAGCATTTTTTCATATGTTTATTTACCATTAGTATGTCCTCTTTGGAGAAATGTCTATTCAGGTCGTCTGCCCATTTTTTAAATTGGATTGTTTGGTGTGTTTTGTTGTTGTTGAGTTGTATCAGTTCTTTATATATTTTGGACCTTAGCCCCTCATCAGAGGCATTGTTTGCAACATTCTTCTCCAATTTGGTTGGTTGCGTCTTTATTTTGTCAATGGTTTCTTTTCTTGTGCAGAACCCTTTTAGTTTGATAAATCCAATTCATTGATTTTAGCCTGTACCTCGTCACCTTTCGAGTCAAATACATAAAATCATCTTTAAACTCAAAGTCTATAAGTTTAGTACCTATGTTTTCTTCCATGCCGTGTATTGTCTCAGGTCTTATATTTAGGTCTTTGATCCATTTTGAATTAATTTTGTACATGGTGACAGATAGTCTAGTTTCATTATTTTTCACGTGTTTTCCAATTCTCCCAGCACCATTTACTGAAGAGGTTGTCTTTTCTCCACTCTATGTTTTTGGCTTCTCTGTCAAAAATTATCTCTCCATATTTATGTGGGTTTATTTCTGAGTCCTCAATTCTATTCCATTGGTCTGTGTGTCTGTTTTTCTGACAATAACATATGGTTTTGATTATTGTTGCCCTGTAGTACAAGATGAAGTCAGGGAGTGTGATACCTCCAACATTGTTCTTTTTAATTATGATTGCTGTGATTATTTGGGGTCTTTTGTGGTTCCGTACAAATTTGATGATTTTTAATTCAATTTCTTTTTAAAAGTGCCATTGGGATTTTGATGGGGATTGCATTAAATCTGTATATTGCTTTGGGTAATACGGTGATTTTTAACTATGTAGGTTCTTCCAATCCATGAACACAGAATGTCTTTTCATTCCTTTGTGTCTTCTTCCATTTCTTTTTAAAATATCTTATAGTTTTCAGTATATCCACCTTTCACATCCTTAATTAAGTTGATTCCTTGGTATTTTATTCTGTTTGTTGCAATTGCAAAAAGAATCGTGTTTTTTTAAAAATCTTTCTCTGAGATTTCATTGTTAGTATATTGGGATGCAATGGACTTTGTACGTTGATGTAGTAGCTGGGAAATGTATTCATTCACTGTTTCTGATATTTTTTGTGGAGTCTTTAACATTTTCTAGACGTAGAATCATGTCATCTACAAAAAGTAAAAATTTAATTTCTTCATTCCCCATTTCCATGCCTTTTATTCCTTTCTCTTGCCTTATTGTTCTGGCTTGAACTTCCAAGACTATCTTGAAAAGCAGATGTCAAAGCGGACAATTCTGTCGTGTTCCTGAACATAGAACAAAGGACTTGAGTTTTTCACTGCTAATTTTCATATTACCTGAGGGTTTGTCATATATAGCCTTTATTAAGGTACGGTATTTTCCTTCTATACCTATTTTATTAAGTGTTTTAATCATAAATGGAGGTTGTATGTTGTTAAATGCTTTCCACATCTCTTCATATAATCATGCGATTTTTTTCCCTTTATTTTGCTTATGTGGTGGATGACATTGATGGGTTTGCATATGTTGAACCATCCTTGTGTCCCTCGGATGAAGACCACTTGGTTGTGATGCATAATTTTTCTAATGAATTGTTGCATTCGATTTGGTAGAATTTTGTTCAGGATTTTTGCATCTGTATTTATCAGAGATATTAGTCTATAATTTCAATTTTTTGTGTTATCCTTACCAGGTTTTAGTATCAGGGTAATTTTGGCCTAACAAAATTAGTTAGGGACTGTTCCATTTCTTCAAATATTTGAAAGAGTTTGAGTAGGACAGTTATTATATTCTCTTTAAATGTTTGGTAGAATTCACTTGTGAAGCCATCTGGTCCCAGACTTTTGTATTTGGGAAGTTTTTGGATGACTGACTTAATTTCCTTACTGTAAATTGGTCTGTTAGATTTTCCAATTGGTATGATTCAGCTATATCTTTCTGAGACTATGTCCATTTCTTCTGGTTATTAAATTTTGTAGCATATAGTCCTTCATAGTACTTTGGATGATCTTTTGTACCGTGTATCACGGAAAATAATACCTACGCAGACAGTAAGCTCTAATGCATTTATTGGAGCAAAAATTAATATAAGACCCAGTCATATTTTACTATAATATATGACCCAGTCTTATGAAATATAATATGATATGATATGATATGGTGTGATATATGATGTGATATGATATTATATAATATAAGACAGAGTTTTATATGAATTTTTGCTCCAAAAGACTCATTAGAGCTGATTGTCCGGGTGTACCTTATTTTTGGGGAAAGACGGTGTTTCTGTGGCATATGTGGTAACCATCTCTTTCATTTCTAATTTTGTTTATTGTTGTGTTTATTGTTTTATCTTAGTGAGTCTAGCCACGGGTTTGTCAATTTGATTTATCGTGTCAAAGAACCAGGTCTTTGTCGCATTAACTTTTTCTATTGCCTTTTTGTTCTCTATTTCATTTAGTTCCGCTCTGATTTTTATTATTTCCTTCCCTCTGCTGACTTTGGGTTTCATTTGTTCTTCTTTACTAGTTCTTTAAGATGTATTCTGAGGTTATTTATCTGGGATTTTCCTTCTTTCTTGAGATAAGCCTGTAACGATATAAATTTCCTCTTAAAACTGGTTTTGCTGCATCCCAAAAAATTGCTAAGATGTATTTTGATTGTCATTTCTTTCTATGTATCTTTTGATCTCTCATCTTATATCTTCTTTGACTCAGTCGTTATTTAAAGTATGTTGTTTAATCTCCACATATTTGTGGTTTTCCCTTTCTTTCTTTTTGCCTTTGGTATCCAATTCATAGCCTTGTGATCAGAGAATATGAATGGTATGATTTCAATCTTCTTAAATTTGTTGAGACTGATTTTAAGTCCCAATATATGGTCTATCCTAGAGAATGTTTCATGTATACTAGAAAAGAATGTAGTCTGATGTTTTAGGATGAAGTGCCCTATAAATGTCAATTATGTCCATTTCATCTAATGTGTCATTTATGGCTGCTATTTCGTTAGTTGTTTTCTGTTTGGTTGATCTATTCATAGCTGTCAATGATGTATTTAAGTCCCCTAGTATAATTGTGTTTTGGTCAATTTCTCCCTTCAGTTCTGTTAGTATTGCTTGGTATATTTCGGTGCTCCCTGATTGGGGGCATAAATATTGATGACTGTTATGTTTTCTTGTTGTACAGTCCCTTTGTCTCTTGTTATCTTTTTCACCTTGAAGTGTGTTTCATCCGATATCACTATGCGTACACCTGATTTTCTCTGGGTACCATTTGCTTGGAGTGTCAATTTCCACCCTTCCACTTTGAGTCTATGCTTTTCCTTGAAGGTGAGATGTGTCTTTTGGAGACAGCATGTGGTTGGGTTTAGTTTTTTGATCCAATCTGCTACTCTGTGCCTTTTTATTGGTGAGTTCAGTCCATTTGCATTTAGGGAGATTATTGATATGTGAGGATTTCCTGTCATTCTATCTTTAGTTTTCTGGTAAGGCTGTGTCTCCATTGTTTCTTTGATTTTTTGTTGTTGTCTATTATTTCTGTGTGGTGTTATTCTATGATGTTTCCTTCCGTTTCTTTTATTACTGTATATATTTCAGTTGTGGATTTTTTTTGAGTGGTTACCCTTAAGTTAATGTAAAAGAAATTTTAATGTTTAGAATATTCCATTTTCTTCAGCACGCTTACTTTCTCCATTCCCATATTCCGGTTCAGGCCTTTAGTCTCTCCCTTTTTGAGTTTTGGTTGCCACAAATTGTCCCTGTTGATGGTGGTCGAATAGCCTCCTTTAGTATTTCTTGTAGTGCAGGTCATTTATTAGAAAATTCCCTCAGCTTCTGTATGCCTGGAAAGGTCTTTATTCCTCCTTCATATCTAAAGGATATCTTTGCTGCATATATTATTCTTGGCTCATGATTTCTCTCTTTCATTAGTTTGAATATTTGGTTCCACTCCCTCCTTGCTTACAGAGTTTTGCTTAAAAAATCTGCTGATAATCTAATGGGCTTTCCTTTGTAAGTTACCGTCTTTTTTTCCCTTTCTGCCTTGAGGATTGTTTCTTTGCCGTTGATTTTAGACAACTTCACTATGATATGCCTTAGAGACGGCCTGTTGCGTTTGAGGTAATTAGGTGTTCTATTTGCTTCTTGGATTCGAGGGTCCAGTTCTGTCCACAAGTTTGGGAAGTTCTCATCGACAATTTGTTTGAATATATTCTCTGTTCCCTCTTCCCTTTCTTCTCCTTCTGGTATGGCCATTATTCTTATATTGTTCTTTCTGATGGAGTCAGAAAGTTCTTGTAGAGTTCTTTCATTTATTTTAAGTCTCAAGTGTCTTTATTCCTCAATCTGTGTCATTTTCAGGTTTCTTTCTTTGATGTCACTGATTCTTTCCTCCATCTGGTCAACTCTACTATCTAAGCTGGTTATTTCGTTTTTGTTTTTTTTATATATTGAGTACATGGCATATGTTATTTTTATTACTCATTATTATTTTTTTTTTATTTATTTATTCATTTTTTAATTAGTTTCAGGTGCACAAGGCAAAGCAAAACTTAGACGTTTATCATTTCTATCCCTCACACTCTGTGGACCGCCCTCCCCCCATCCACTATCCATCTGTACGTTCTCAAAACCTCTCACCTTCCCCTTATCCCCATGGTTATTTCATTCTTAATTTTTTTTATTGCGTTCTTAATCTCCAGAAATTCTATTTGGTTCTTTTTTTTAATTTCATTCTCTTTCATAAAATACTCATGCTCTTCTTTGATTGAGTTTCTGAGTTCATTTAACTGCTTTTCTGTGTTTTCTTGCATCTCGTTGAGTTTTTCAGAATTGCAATCTTTTATTCTCTGTCCTTTAAGTCACATATTTCTGTATTTTTAAGTGCCGTTTCTGGAGAGTTTTCACTTTCTTCCTGAACTATCTTGTTGCCTTGGTTATTCATGGCAATTACTGGTTTACTATTTCTCTCCTAGACATCTGCAGGTGTGGGTTCTGCAACAGGTTGATAGGAAGCGGCCTTTCTTTTGTTTTCCAGTACTTGTTCGTAGAATGCTTTATTTTTTTTCTCCAACTGCAGCTTATTTTTCTTCTCCCACACGGTAGTGCTATGTTTTCTCAGCACTATTCCACCTTGTCACACAATGGGGGGATTCCCTGGGAGATGGGCTTCTCCTCTGTTAATAGTTCGTCTAAGTCACGGCGCAGTGACCCGGTGGGTACGCAGAGAACTTTTGAAGTTCCCAATCTCTTACAGCTCCAGATTCAGAGCCCATATGTTTCAGCAGTTCTGTTTACTCCTGCAGGGATCCGCCCAGATAGGTAGGGTCAGGGGCCGGGTGAGTTGTGAGAGGTGGCCCAGAGCAATGGCGGCGACCACCCCCACAGCCGGTCCTGCTTCCACAGCTCCCTCCCCTTTTCCGGAACTAGTTGGGCTGCGAATCTGTGTCTGTGGTCCACAGTTCTCAGAACAGCAAATGTTCTGTTGTTTTGATCTGACACTGCTACTGTTCCGCTTCTAGAACGGTGAATGTGGGGTCTGGGCAAGCTCTGGGAAGGTAGGGAGGGGGCCGCTAGTCTCAGTGCCTAAGGCTTCTGTTCTCTGCTGGGCAGTGAGGGCTTAAACCATCGTTTTCAGCCTTTTTCCCTCAGTGTTTCCTCCGAGGTCTCTTCCATGAGTGTTGGATTCAGCCGTTTTATATGCTATATGCTTTCCCCTCAATCCTGTGGGCCATAATCGGAGCCCTAGCAGTCCGAGTTCTTCCCTCTCCAGCATCTGCGGTAGTTCTGGGATGCAGCGAGCTCGGACCACTGAGCTAGGTCTGCGTCCTGTGCCCACGCGGCTCCGTCTCAGACTCCTCCCTTTCCTCTTTCCTCCGCTCGCGCGAATCGCCCACCTGTATGTGATTTTAGTAGTCTGCCTCTTCGTGTTGCCTGTCTGCTGTGCAGGGAGTCCTTTGTGGAGTTTTTGTTGTTCGATTCTTTGTAAATTCCAGGGGAGCTTTACAGAGGCTCACCTCACGCCGCCATTTATCCTCCCTAGATGTTCTTTATGATGGGACCTGATGGGTTCAGGAAGTCCTTGGAAAACAGGAGTAGGATGAAGGCAATATTGTTACAGAGAGATAGGAAAGAAACACTGTTTTCAGATTTCCTGGATAAAAAACTCTGACCCTGACATTTACTACCTGTTGGAACTTGGGCAATTTTCTGCCTTAAATTCCTCATGTACAACAGGAAGGCAGTCATAGGACTGATCTAATAGGGTTGTTATGATGATTAAACCAATTGATTTGTACAAAATGCTGAGAACTTTGCCTGGGACATAGTAAGACCTCAATAAACATTGCTTATTTTTATTATTGTTATTAGAGTAATTATTATTATTATCAAATTCTCAATGGACTCAAATATAGTTGATGCTCATCTTAGTGGATACCTTGTCTCGCTTTTCTTTTTTTCCCACTAGTAATACGCATAGTAACTATTTCTTGTTAAGTGTGGGCAGAAGGTCAGACACTTTTTCAGTACATCATGATCTAGTGGGTAAAGCACATGATTAGGCGTCAGGAAGTCTGGATTCTAGTCATGGTTCAGCCATTAATGAGCGATGAATATCTGGGTGAATCACTTAACCTCTCTGGACTGCGTCTGTCAAAATGGGGAAAATATATTCCTTAACTTACCTCAGAATGCTTGAAAGATCAAATGTGATCATAGATATTAGATTTTTAAAAGTTAAAAGCACATTACAAATACTACATGATGATATTTTCATTATCCTCACAGCTTCTACATCATCTCATTTACCTTTGACAGCCACTCGCTCACTGAATCCTATATATTCTTTCTCCGAAATGTTTTCCAAATCCATCCCCTCTTTTCTATCCTAAGTGTATCTGTGTTAGTGCACAGCTTCTTCAACCCCTAACAGAATAAGTGTAACAAGCTCCTATCTATTTTACTCTAGTCCAGTCTTATCTCTCTCTAAATCCAATCAATGTCTCTAGAGCATCTTTTCTAAAGGGAAAATATCATCATATTAATCCCCCCCTACAATCCCACTCGAAGATTAGAAACTCAGTGGTTCCCTATCGCCTGTAGGGTATGCAACATTAATTGAGGCTCCTGCTAACCTTTTTAAAGCCTCATTGTCTACCTCATCTCCACAAACCCCGTGCTCCAGGAAAACAGTACAGTATGCATTTTTCTGTCATTTTATATAAAGGACTTGAGCATCTGAAGATTTTGTTATCAGCAGAGTGTTGGAATCAAGCACCTGCACATACCCAGAGACAACTTGGTAGTTAAGCTTTTGGAGAGCCAAAAGTTATTAGTGCATTTTTGATTGTGTGGAAGTCAGTGTCCCTATACCACACATTGTTTAAAGATCCACTGAACGTTTTTTCTCTGCTCCTTTTATGAATCAATGTCACTGTATATGCTGTTGTTTCTGCCTGCAATGACCTTTCTGTCTTCTACACCTGACAAAATCTTAGTCATCCTTCGAGAGCCAGATCTAATGTCATTTTCTAAGTGAAGCCCTCCCCAGAGCTCGTCTCATTCTGTTAAACCCAGGATGGGTGACTTAATTCCATTTCTTTTGCTTAATAACATTTTGTTCAACCTTAAATTTAACATATTTCATGTTATTGTGTGATTAGTTGTTTTGTAGTGTTTATTCCCAATTAAACCATAAGCTTACTGAGAGCAGGAAATTTGTTTTATTCATCTCTGTCTCCCTAGCATAGTTTCTGGTAAAGAGTGCATGCACGGTAAGAATTGGTTAAATGAAAAAGTGCCAAACCAATACTTCTTAGATGATCTGTAGTAAACGATAGCTGTTTTGTTTTTTCTTTAATTTCCACAGTGTTATAGACTGATATTTTATAAGATACAATAAAAATGTAATGGCAATAGCAAATCATTTTAAAAGTTACTAAATGTTTATTCTTAATTCTGTCCTTATCTCACTGCAAACATTTTGAATAGTACTCAGCTAGAGTATTTGCAAAAATTCCTCATTTGTACCCCCTAAAATATTGGTATCTAAGTGGGAAATTTTAACAAGGTTACGCATAAAAATAATAAACAAGTACAACATATATTCAGACCACAACTGGGCAAGTAATCAATAAAATAGAACTACTGTAATTTGGTACATGCACAGATGAAGTAAATCAGTGGGGCAATGAATGAGAGGATGCAGGATTATATTTAGACAACAATAGTACCTCAAAACTAATTTGGAAAGCTTTAGAAAAAAGTAGGATTTCCAGAAACTACTAAAATCAAAGATTGCTAAGATGGGTTTCGGGAAGTCATTGAAAATTGAAGAGGAAGAGTAGACCTCTAGTAAACACTGTTTACAGAATTTCAGCATTTACCTGAATGCTTGATTGAAAGTTTTCATAATGTCCCAATAGATTCTGGCCACTCCTTTCTATTCAGGCATTACCTTCTTGAGTCACTGTATCGGGAACCCTCCCAAGAAACAGAGGACTCTGAGTAATCACTCTGAAGAAGACTCTACTCCCTCGTAACTTAAGAGAAGAAATGGAGCTGATAGTGTGAGTCAAAGTTTTATCTTATTGTCATTAATGAAAGATTGGATTTAGTGGACAAAAAGTACTTGTATTTTAATGACTTCGAAATACTCCCAGATATACAGCTTCAACTCAGTAGCAGGATTCAATTGTCCTTTTAGGGACCTGCTCCCTGAAGTCTCTTCAGTAAAATTGCTTCTTTGGAACCAGAATGAATAAACTTGGAAGGTAGCTGCAAAGAATGTTTAAGCTTTTCTCTTGTTTGTATTTTGGACCATTTGGAGCCCAGGTTTCTAAAATGCTTAGAAGAATCAAGACACAACCCATTATAAGAACAAGTGAAGAAAGTATACCTTGGGAAGAAGAAAAGAAGCTATATTTGTCTTTGGAAGAAAACATATATACAGGGTGCCAAAAAAAGTATATACATTTTAAGACAGGAAACAACTGTATTAAAATTACACTGTTGGTAACCACTTTGAGCACCTCTTGTAATTGCAGAAGTCAAATGTGACTTGTATTCATCTTTTATTATCAGTATATATTGAATATTACAATTTTAATAGTTTTTCTTTCCTTTATTAAAATGTGTATATGCATTTTTTTAGCCCCCTCTGTTCAGTTTTGACATGGATCTTCCAGGATGCACCTGTAACTCACTCTGCTTGACAGACTACAATACTTCAGTGAGCTGATGATCCTGCAACACATAAGGGGCTATAACAACACAACTCTTCAAGACTTTAGTGTTTTTTGATTGGGGTTTTTGTCTTTCTGCTATTCAGGTGAGTAAAATCAATTTGATTCCAAAAATATTTAGATCCTGCAATGTTTCAGGAACTGAGGCAAGTACTAGTGTTATAGAAATAAATAAAATGCAAATTGTTTTCAGAGGGCTTACAGTATAATCTGACCATATTACTTTTTTTCTGTCCTCATTTATTGAATTGTTTTCCACCGTCCAGACAAGAAAGACAACCAATTTAGCCATATTGTCATAGGTGCTACCTCCCAAGTGACGCCTTGTTTAAAAATAATACTATACATAATGAACTAAAAATCCATTCAACTTGTTATCTGTATCTGTAGCCTGTTTCCTTTTATTGCTGAGTCATATACGATGTTATGGATGTACTATAGATTGTTTAATCATTTATGTATTGTGAGACATTTTGGTTATGTCCAGTTTTGGGTTACTAAAAATAAAGATGCAAAACAATCATGTACTTTTTTTTCATGATGGCACAGTTCTGTATTGTGATTGAGATTGTGGTTACACAAATCTACACTTATAATAAAGTGACAGAAATATATATACACGTCGTATCAATGTCAATTTCCTGGTCTTGATATTGCATTATAGTTATGATAAATGTAACCTTTAGGGGAAACTGGATGAAGACTATAAGGAACCTCTCTATACTATCTTTGCAATTCTGTGAATCTATAATTGTTTCTAAATAAAAACTTAAATTTAAAATAATAATAATGACAATGACAACAATAATAATTATTATAGAGCACAAAACCCCTATGAGATAGAAAGTATAATTATACCAATTTAACAATTGAGGAAACTAAGGTGAAAACAAGTTAAGGAAATTACCAATGTCACACAGTGAATTGGTGATGGATCCAGGATTCAAACTTTGATCCAGAATCCATGCTCTTAACCACCACTCTACAATAAATCCCTGGTATGGATAATACAAATTCTTATCTGTAAGCACTGTCCATTCCATCCGTATGTTTCGAGCTTCTTGAAGATTTCTGAGAATAAGATAGATACTCCAGTCTTCCCTTAATTTTAGTATTAAAAATGAAATGAGTCCTCCTGGTAAGCATGCTCTTACATAGTAGGTGGGATCAGGAAGGCCCTCCTTCGGGAAACCTGTGTGAAGAAAAGCCTTGAAGTGTGTCCAAAATATTTCTGAAAGATCAAAAACCTGTGAATGTAGGTGTATCTCCTCATGTGTCTATTTAATTTAGGAAGATTCTGGCTTACACTGTGCAAAAACATTGAATTATTAAATAAATATATATATATGCTTAATCTAGCAAGATTCACTCAAATCATGCAAATACAAAAATGTGTTCCTTGTTTTCCAGCTATTTATACTGGTATTTGTTTTGGAACCTTTAGGGCTATAAGATAGTGAGGATTATGTCAAAATAAGGCTTTAAGGATTAAAAATATTGCCATTCTATTGTGAATTTAATATCCCTTGAAAAAGTTTGTGCCCTGAAAATTCCATTCTTATAATGCTAACAGGATCTATGGTTGTATTGTCACCACTGCATAAAGACAAGATCACCTGACTTCTGCCTCACTCTTAGCCTAATAACTCTACTGGAAGACTTTTTCCCCTTCAGATTGATTCGGTTTTCTGATTCCAATTTTTGTAGTATACAGAACAAAAAGAGCCTTGTAATTCTCATTAGAGATAGTGAATGGGCTCCTTGTAGAATCATTCTCTGTAATAAATAGTTATAAGTTGGAATTGTTCATTTTGTTTGCCCTTGGCTCTGATTTCAATTCAGAGCCTCCTTATCCTATAGTATTAAGTTTTATTGCGGATCCTGTTATAAAATCTTACTCCACTTACTGAATTTCTTACCCAGAAATGTCTGCAACTTCTGACATCTGAAAATTGTCCCAGGCAGAAAATTGAAAGAGATTACCTACATAATTAGCCTGGATGGTCCTTTCTGCTGTTTAGCTCCTAAGACAAACCTTCTTATCTACAGCCTGTTCTCACCAAGGCCTGACACCTGCCTCATGAGTCTGAAACTATATACTATAAATGCCCAAAATCCTGATTTGTGACTAAAACTTGATGAGCATCGTATACACAATCCAGAAGAAGATCTTGACCTTAATAACGAACGGGTCTGTGATAGCATTTATATTTGATAGCACTCGACCAAAGTAAATAAAAATCTGAATGGATGAAATAGGGTAAAAACACTTTTTTTTTTTCAGATTCTAGAATAATACCCATTTTCTCTGTTCACTATTATACCTTCCCTCCATGCAAAGCACGACACTAAATACACGACACTAAAGTACATGTCTGAGCTTCAGGGCATTAATAAGAATGAATACTATGAGATATTGACTATTTCTCATCATAGGCTTTTGACCTTCAAACATTTATTTCCTTCAGCCAATTCAATGTAGTTTTAGTCACATCAATTTCATGATGTTTGGTAAGACAGAAGAGCCAAATAACTAGCCTTGATTCATTCAACAAACACATATTGAATATATATTTTATGGGTTCACAGCATACACTTTGTGAAGTGGTGAAAATAAGGCAGTACATCAGACAGGGCTTCTTTTCTCTTAGAGCTAACGATTTAGAAAGGGAGAAGAAATTAAATAATCACATAAATATATAAATACAAATTGTGATAAGAGCAATATAGGAAATGTTCAGAGTGCTATGAACAATTGTGAGAGATCTGATTTAGATTAGTGGGGCTAGGGAAGGCTTTTCTAATGAAGTATCTTTTAGGCTGACATATTAAGATGACTGGGAGTTCACCAAGCAAAAAGGGTAGATAGAATATTTCCAGTGGAGAGAACATAATGTGCAAAAGCCCTGAGATGAGAATGAGCTTAGAGTACTTCATAAAGATAGTATAGCTGGATATAGTGAGCACAAGAAGAGACAAAGTGCAAGATAAATTTAGGGCCAGATCATAATAGAGTTTTGTATGTCACGGTAAATAGGTTAGATTCATTCAAAATGCAATTAGAAGTCCTACAGTGATTTTAGGCATGTGACAAATATGGCCATAATTACGTATGTTTTAACTGTGAGGAGACGACTATACAGAGAATGGAAGTAGGGAGACCTATTTAGGCAGCTCATGTATTTGTCCAGATGAGAGGTGACAGTGGCTCCAACTAGATAAGTGTTGGCTGTGGATATGGAGATTTGTAGGTAGATTTGAAATATATTTAGGAGGAAGAGCCTATAGGATTCAGTGATTGGTTGGATGTGCAGGGTAAGGAAAAAATGAAAATGAACTGGGCACACATTTTATGTCATAGACATTAACCAGTTAAGACAAATTTCTGGCTAATATCCATAGTGGGAAAGATCAGTTAGCAATTCTGTGATTTAGGGATCTGATTACATATGAGCAGTAAATTAAGACATTTTCTTTAAGGGGAGTATCCAAAGCACATTACAGGAGGAGTCCAACCCTGCTCATTTTACAAATGAAGGAATTAAGACTCACAATGGATTATGCTACTTTCAAATTAATCTTGTGTGGTGTATGAATGCTTTGTGTTCCAAATTAGTACATAAACTTCCAAATAGCACCACTTGTTTCAGAGATCTCTCTTCCTAATAGCGCCTAACAAGGTTAAGTGATATAAGTTTGTAAGAACACAAGAAACAATAAATATTTCCAAAATTAAAATGAATTGAGTTTCTTCTTTCTAAGCAGATAGAACAAAATAGATGTTCTGATTACTGATACTGGCAGCAAAGGGACAGAGTTCATCCTCCCGAGTTTGTCTAGTCCTCCAAAACCCCAGATTGCTTTTTATTGCAAAACAGTAGCCGTCTACCTGATCACATTGGTGGGTAACAGTCTCATTGTCATGGTTAGAGTTGATGGGTGGCTTCACATCCACATGTATTTTTTTCCTAAGCAACCTACCCTTCCTCAATATCTGCTACTCTATCACCTCAGTGCCTTTTTTGTAGTTCAGTGGTTTAAGAGACTACCCTACCATTTCCTATACTAGCTGTTAGGCTCAAATGACCATCGCTCTTTTTCTGGAGATGACAAAGTGTCTCCTCCTTGCTGTCATGGTTTATGATATGTTTATTGCAATCTCCAATCCCCTGTGTTACACCATGATTATGAACAACTGGGTCTGCATATAGTTTGCCATGGTGACCTGGGCCAGTGCCTTCTTTATTAGCAATAATACCAATCATTGCAATTTCTGCCCATTTTTGTGGACACAATGTCATTGGCTTAGACACTCTAGTCAGATTTATTCTTGGTCTGATCATTGGCATATTCACACTGCCCCTACCCTTCACCTATGCTCGCATTGTGGATGCTGTACTGAGGATCCTCTCTGCAGAGGCAAGGCTCAAAGCTTTATCTACCTTTGAATCCCATCTGACTGTGGTCATGATATTTTACAGGACAGACATCTACATGTACTTGAAACCTCAGTCAAGGGAGCCCGAGGACCAGGGTAAGCCTATCTCTGCATTTTATGGTGTTGTAACACCTTTGTTGAATTCCCTCATTTACACCTTGAGGAACAAAGAAGTGAAAGATACCCTAAGTAAAATAATTAGGAAGGAAGGGTGCTAAAAAAAAGCCTGAATAGCCCATGGAGGCTCATCTAATTAACAACTTGGCATTGACTTGTAAAAATAACAAGGTAGAAATTCTAAATATTTTAGGAAGATAGTTTCTTTTTTTACAATTAAAACTTATTGGGGTGACAATGGTTAGTAAAACTATATAAGTTTTAAGTGTACAATTCTGTAATAGATCATCAATATATTACATCATGTTCACCACCCAGAGTCAGTGCTCCTTCCATCACCATATATTTGAGACCCTTTACCCTCTTCTACCACCTCCCTCCGCACTTACCTTCTGGTAACCACTATTTCTGACAAGCATATGATAAAGAACATCCTGCCACTGAGAAAAAATATCGTTAAACATTTACAATGCCATTCATTTAAGTAATAAATTACACAGGACAATCTTGCAGGAAAGTTAATAAATCAAAATAATAATTAGTATATTTTAATCCTGAGTAGTTTTGATTTTGTATTACTAAATGAGACATACTTCAATATTCTAATATTCTCTTTTAAAAATTAAAAAGAACAAAATTGCAAAATGGGCAATTCTTACCTCAATGCTTTTTGTATGACTTATATCATGACCCAGGCTTCAGAGTAGTGGATGTGAGTGGGTAGAGAGTAGAAAGTTACTCAACTGCTATATAAGACTTCCATATAGAAGGTTCTCTGTTGAAGCAAGGAATCCTTCAATACTGTGTAAATACTGAGGGCCAGAAGTGATGACCCTCTGGAATCTATACTTCCATGTATTGACCAAAGAAAGGGCCACCTTTTCTTTGTCAATATACACCACTCCTGGATAATTGCATGCAACTTCCAAATTTTTCTCTTTACAGACATAGAGAAAATTTAACTCAAGAGCAACTCCTTAAGAACAAGCAACTGTGTACAAATTTTTAAGATTATTAAAATTATAATGTTTATTATTTAAAATACATGAGGGGTAAGAGGAGGAATGAAAAATAACCTATAATTCCAAAATTCAATGAGGCTCGCATAGGTTTTAGAATCCAGTAGACATGTATTTAAGTCTGCCACTCACAGTCATGTGGAATTTAGTTAGTTACTTTCCATCTTTGAACTTCAATTTTCTCACCTGCAAAGTGTGTGTGGCAAGAGTGCCTGCTTCACAAAGTTGTTTTGAAAATTCAATGAGATAATACATGTTAAGTTTCTATCATAATGTGTGGCACATGTACAGTGAATACATGTCAGACAAAAAAAACCTGTCAATTCACACTCTAGGATCCATACCTACTGTATGAATGTTCATTTGCTTGTATCTGTATAAATAATGACTGTATCATTTAATAATTATCCATGACAATATGATAAACAAAAAAAATGTTCTCACTGTTGTCTTAATTTGAACTTATATTATTAGAAATGAAGTTGAATGTTTCCCACGTTTGTTGATCATTTGCATTTCAAAAGTCAGGGTCATTGCTATTGGTACAAAATGACAATGAACCAGTAGAATTTTGGAAACAAAAAATGATGCATTCAGTGACATACGACTAATAAAAGGCCCCCAAATTTGTTTCAACATTGATTGACTCCACATTGTTTTCAGATACTTCCTAACAAGTAGATCCCCAGTTTGGTCCATTTTATTTCACTCTGGTAAGCACTCCTGCCATTAATACCATATTGGTTGACAAGAGAAGCTGATGGGAGACTATTATAAATGAAAATGAAACTGCAGAAAACTCAACTATTTAGAATGGAATACATGGTGTTATGGAAATTTTGTGGTAATGTTACCCATTTAACCTTGAACAGATTTTCCTGTAAGTTTTGTTTCTGGTGTTTCCAAATACTTCTCATTTAGCCTAAAGTACTCTTGAAAGTAAAGGGAAGGTAACCAGGAAGATGCGAGGAGCAAATAAAGTTAAAAAATCTACAAGGGAAAACAAATGTGATTACTCAAAAGGAACAATAAAAAGGAGTAAAACTGCAAATCTAATACTTATTCGAGTTTGATAATTTTCATTAGTGACTAAGATTAGGTAGAGAAGAACAAACAGTGAGATGTGCCTTTTGCTGACAGAGACAAATTTATTGGGGAGAGAAAGGAACCATTTTAGCTACAAGAGAAATTAAACAGGTAAACTAGTGTCTTCCTTTGATCACCTCAGAAAGACTTTAAACAGTGTTCTCTCTAGAGAGAGAAATATATCGTATCTGGAAGAGAACAAGCTGCAGAAAGATATCTGGCATAAAGTCAAAACCCTTACTGAACAGAAAGTTTAGAAGATGATAAGAACAATTAATCAGAGATATACACATAAGGTGCCTTTCTGTTTAATGTTTATTTTGAAATTGTCTTATTCAAACCTTCTTTGTATTACTAAATAAACAAGGTTGAGTTGTAACAAACAGGCAATGCTTTGAAACTACCTATGCTTTGGGAAATGTTTAAATTTCTTATCTCTGCCAAACAGCACCTATGACTTTGCAGCTGATAATGGGCAACTCGGCCTCCCTGAACATCTCATGAGGTATGCCAGAATCTTAAAGTGACATCTTAGAGGTTGAGCTGACCCCTTCAAAATTGACATGACTGACAAAAATTTCGTGCTGTTTACTGGTAGCAAGAGAGTAAACAGAATTAACAGCCATAATCACAACTTTTCCAGAAAGTGTTTAAAATAAATAAATTTAACATTTGAAAGGCTAAAAATACATAATTAGTTTTTACTGAGTTTGTCAACAACACCAATACTAAGCCATAAATAATTATCTACAGAATGCTCATTGAGATCTACAAGTTATGAAAGCAGAACTATTTTTTCTTTCTTTTTTTTTAGTTAAAGTTTATTAGGGTGACAATTGTTAGTAAAGTTACATAGATTTCACGTGTACAATTCTGTATTAATTAATCTATAAACCACATTGTGTGTTCACCCCCCGAGAGTTAGTTCTTCCACCACCATATATTTGATCTCTTTACCCTCTGATAACCACTAAGCTATTGTCTGTATCGATGAGTTTTTGTTTCTCATTTATTTGTTTTGTTCTTTTGCTGTTTTTCATTTACATACCACATATCAGTGAAATCATATGGTTCGCTGCTTTTTCAGACTCAATTATTTCGCTTAGCATTATACTCTCAAGATCCATCCATGTTGTCACAAATGGTCTTATTTCATCTTTTCTTACCGCCGAATAGTATTCCATTGTGTATATGTGCCGCAACTTCTTTATCCATTCATCTAGCTAAGGATATTTCGGTTGTCTCCATGTCTTGGCCACGGTAAATAAACTGCAATGAACATAAGAGCACAATTGTCTTTATGTATAAATGTTTTCAGGTTTTTGTGGTAGATACCCAGGAGAGGGATTGCTGGGTCACATGGCAATTCTATTCATAGTTTTTTGAGGAACATCCACACTGCCTTCCATAGATAAAGCACCAATCTGCAATCCCACCACCGGGTATGAGGGTTTCTTTTCCTCCACAGCCTTTCCAACACTTGTTATTATTCGTCTTGTTGATGATAGCCACTCTGACTGGGGTGAGGTGATATCTCATTGTGGTTTTTACTTGTATTTCCTTGAAGATTAGTGATGTTGAGCATTTTTTAAATGTCTATTTGCCATTTGCATGTCCTTGGAGGAAATGTCTCTTCAGCTACTCTGCCCATTTTCCAATTGGGTTGTTTGTTTTCTTTTTTTCTTGAGTTGCATGAGTTCCTTGTATATTTTGGATATTAGCCCCTTGTTGAAGGCACTGTTTGCAAAAATCTCGCATTCAGTTGGTGGCCTCTTTATTTTGTCAATGGTTTCTTTTGCTGTGCAGAAGCTTTTAAGTTTCATACAGTTCCATTCATTTATTTTAGTTTTTACTTTCATTAACTTTGGAGACAAATTCATAAAGTTTAGTCCATAAGTTTAGTACCTATGTTTTCTTATATGCAGTTTATTATGTCAGGTCTTATGCTTAAGTCTTTGATCCATTTTGAATTAACTTTGGTACATGGTGACGAATAGCAGTCCAGTTTCATTCTTTTGCACGTGGCTTTCCAATTCTCCCAGCACCATTTATTGAAGAGGCTGCCTTTGCTCTATTGTATGTATTTAGCTTCTTTGTCAAAAATTATCTTTCCATATTTATGTGGTTTTATTTCTGGGTTCTCAATTCTATTCCATTGGTCTATGTGTCTGTTTTTCTGCCAATACCATGCTGTTTTGATTATTGTAGCCCTGTAGTACAAGCCAAAGTCAGGAAGTGTGATACCTCCATTATTGTTCTTTTTCTTTAAGATTGCTTTGGCTATTCGGGGTCTTTTGTGGTTCCAAACAAATCTGATAATTTTTTGTTCTATTTCTTTAAAATATGCCATTGGGATTTTGATTGGGATTGCACTGAATCTGTATATTGCTTTGGGTAATATGGCCATTTTAACTATGTTGAATCTTCCAATCCATGAGCACGGAATGTCTTTCCATTTCTTTGTGTCTTCTTCAATTTCTTTCAAAAATGTCTTATAGTTTTCAGCATATAGGTCTTTCCATTTTTGGTGCGTGGCAATGGACTTTTGTGCGTTGGTTTTGTAGCCAGCAACTTTACTGTATTCATTGATTGTTTCTAATAGCTTTTTGGTGGAGTCTTCAGGGTTTTCTATACATAGTATCATGTCATCTGCAAAGAGTGATAATTTAACTTCTTCATTCCCAATGTGGATGTTTTTTATTTCTTTCTCTTGCCTGATTGCACTGCCAAGGACTTCCAACACTATGTTGAAAAGCAGAGGTGATAGGGGACATCCCTGTCGTGTTCCTGAACGTAGAGCAAAGGGCTTCAGTTTTTCTCCATTACTTATGAGATTAGCAAAAGGCTTGTCATATATGGCCTTTACTACGTTAAGGTATTTTCCTTCTATACCTATTTTATTAAGTGTTTTAATCATAAATGGATGTTGCATGTTGTCAAATGCTTTTTCTGCACCAATTGATATAATCATATGATTTTTGTCCTTTATTTTGTTTATGTGATGTATCACATTGATGGATTTGTGGATGTTGAACCATCCTTGTGCCCCGGGGATGAACCCCAGTTGGTCGTGATGAATAATCTTTTTAATGCATTGTTGTATTCGATTTGCTAGAATTTTTATTTAGGATTTTTGCGTAGGTATTCACCTGAGTTTTCTTTTTTTATGCTGTCCTTATCATGTTTTGGTAGGGTAATGTTGGCCTCATAATATGAGTTAGGGAGTACTGTCTCATCTTCAATTTTTTGGAAGAGTATGTGCAGGATTGGTATTTGAACCTCTTTGAAGGTTTGGTAAAATTCACTAGTGAAGCCATCTGGTCCCGGACTTCTGCTTTTGGGAAGGTTTTCGATGACTGATTCAATTTCGTTACTGGTGATCGGTCTGTTTAGATTTTCCAGTTCTTCATGGTTCAGCCTTGGAAGGCTATATGTCTCTAAGAACTTGTCCATTTCTTCTAGGTTGTTGAATTCGATGGCATATAGTCCTTCATAGTATTCTTGGATGATCCTTTGTATTTCTGTGGTATCCGTGATAACTTCCCCTTTTACATTTCTGATTTTGTTAATCAGTGTCTTCTCTCTTTTTATCTTAGTATGTCTAGGCAAGGGTTTGTCAATTTTGCTAATCTTCAAAGAACAAGCTCTTTGTCACATTATTTTTTTCTATTGTCTTTTTGTTCTCTATTTCATTTATTTCTGCTCTAATTTTTGTTATTTCCTTTCTTCTGCTGACATTGGATTTCACTTCTTTTTCTAGTTCTTTAAGCTGTAACATGAGGTTATATATTTGGGAGTTTTCTTGTTCCTTGAGGTAGGCCTGTAATGGGATAAATTACCCTCTTAAAACTGCTTTCGCTGCATCCCGAAAATTTTGGTAGGATGTATTTTCATTGTCATTTGTTTCTATATATCTTTTGATCTCTCCACTAACTTCTTCTATGACCCACTCGTTCTTTAAAAGTATGTTGTTTAGTCTCCATGTATTTTTGTTTTTCACTGCTTCCTTTTTACACTTATATCCAATTTCATAGCCTTGTGATCAGAGAATATGCATGGTATGATTTCAATCTTCTTAAATTTGTTGAGACTGATTTTATGTCACAATATATGGTCTATCCTTGAGAATGTTCCGTTTATACTGGAAAAGAATGTATAGTCTGATGTTTTAGGATGAAGTGCTCTACAAATGTCAATTATGTCTGTTTCATCTAATGAGTCTTTTAGGGCTGCTCTTTTAGTATTTATTTTCTGTTTCGATGATCTATCCATAGCTGTCAATTATGTATTTAAGTCCTCTAGTATAATTGTGTTTGGTCAATTTCTCCCTTTAGTTCTGTTAGCAGTTGCTTGGTATACTTCGGTGGTCCTTGATTGGGGGCGTAAAAATTGATGATTGTTACGTCTTCTTGTTGTATAATCCCCTTCACAATTATGAAATGTCCATCTTAGTCTCGTTATCTTTTTCACCTTGAAATCTGTTTCATCTGATATCATTATGGCTACACCTGATTTTGTCTGGATACTATTTGCTTGGAGTGTCACTTTCCACCGTTCACTTTGGGTATGTGATTCCTTGTAGCTGAGATGTTATCTCTTGGAGACAACATATGGTCGGGTTTAGTTTTTTGATCCGATCTGCTACTTTGTGCCTTTTTATTTGTGAGTTTAGTCCATTTACATTTAGGGTGATTATTGATATGTGAGAATTTCCTGTCATTCTATCCTTAGTTTTCTGGTAAGGTTGTGTCTCCATTGTTTCCTTGCCTTTATGTTGTTGTCTATTATTTCTGTGTGGTGGTATTCTATGATGTTTCCCTCTGTTTCTTCTTTTATTTCAGTATATATTTCAGTTCTGGATTTTTTTTTGAGTGGTTACACTTAAGTTTATGTAAAAGAAAGTTTGATATTAAAGTATTCCATTTTCTTCCGCACAACTACTTTCTCCATTCCCATATTCCGGTTCAGGCCTTTACTCTCTCGCTTTTTAATTTTGGTTGTCACACATTTTCCCTGTTAATGGTGGTCGAATAGCCTCCTTTAGTATTTCTTCTTGCGCAAGTCGTGGATTAGAGAATTCCCTCAGCTTCTGTATGTCTGGAAAGGTCTTTATTCCTCCTTCATATCTAAAGGACATCTCTGCTGGATATATTATTCTTGGCTCATGGTTTCTCTCTTTCAATAGTTTGAATATTTGGTTCCACTCCCTCCTGGCTTGTAGAGTTTCTGCTGAAAATCTGATGATAATCTAATGGGCTTTCCTTTGTAAGTTACCGTCTTCTTTTCCCTGGCTGCCTTGAGGATTCTTTCTTTGTCGTTGATTTTAGACAGCTTCAATACAATGTGCCTTGGAGAAGGCCTGTTGGGATTGAGGTAACTAGGTGTTCTATTTGCTTCTTTGATTCCAGGGTCCAGTTCTGTCCACAAATTTGGGAAGTTCTCATCGACAATTTGTTTGAATATATTCTCTGTTCCCTTCTCTCTTTCTTCTCCATCTGGTATGCCCATTATTCTTATACTGCTCTTCCTCGTGGAATCAGAAAGTTCTTGTAGAATTCTCTCATTTCTTTTAAGTCTCAAGTCTCTTTCTTCTTCCATCTGTGTAATTTCCAAGATTCTGTCTTCGATGTCACTAATTCTTTCCTCCATCTGGTCAACTCTACTACCTAAGCTGGTTATATCGTTCTTAATTTCTTCGATTGAGTTCTTAATCTCCAGAAATTCTATTTGGTTCTTTTTTTAAATTGCAGTCTATTTCGTAAAATGCTCATGCTCTTCTTTGATTGTGTTTCTGAGTTCATTTAAGTGCCGATCTGTGTTTTCTTGTATCTCGTTGAGTTTTTTCAGAACGGCAAACTTGAATTCTCTGTCATTTAAGTCACATATTTCTGTATCTTTAAGTGCCTTTTCTGGAAACTTTTCACTTTCTTTCTGAGCTATCTTGTTGCCTTGGTTATTCATGGCAATTACTGATTTGCTATTACTCTTCCTAGACATCTACAGGTGTGGGTTCTGCAACAGGTTGATAGGAAGAGGTCTTTCTTTTGTTTCCCAGTACTTTTTGGTAGAATTTTTTATTTTTTCTCTGACTGCAGCCTATTTTTCCTCTCCCACATGGTAGTGCTATGTTTTCTCTGCACTATTCCAGCTTCTCACTAAATGGGGGGATTCTCTGGGATCGGGTTTCTCCTTTGTTTATAGTTCGTCTAGGTCACAGGTCGCAGAGTCCCGGTGGGTATGCGGAGAGCTTTTGAAGTTCCAAAGCTCTTCCTGAACAAGATTCAGAGCCCGTATGTTTCAGCAGTTCTGTTTACTCCTGCAGGGTACCGCCCAGATAGGTGGGGCCAGGAGCGGGCTGAGTTGTGAGAGGTGGCCCAGAACAATGGCGGCGACCACCACCACAGCCGATCCTGTTTCCACAGCTCTGTCCCCTTTGCCGGAACTAGTTGGGCTGTAAATTTGTGTCTGTGGTCCACAGTTCTCAGAACAGCAAATAGTCTATTCTTTTGATCTGACACTGGCACTGCTTTGTTTCTAGCACTGGGCAGGTGGGAGTGGAGCGAGCTCTGGGAGGGTAGGGTGGGGGCTGCTAGTCTCAGTGCCCGAGGCTTTCGTTCTCTGCTTGGCAGTGAGGGCTTAAACCACTGTTTTCAGCCTTCTTCCCTCAGTCTTTTCTCCGAGGTCTCTGCCGTGAGCGTTGGGTTCAGCTGTGTTATATGCTGTCCCCTCAGCCCTGAGGACCTCAAGCGGAGCCCTAGCAGTCCGAGTTGTTCCTTCTCCCACAGCTGCGGTAGTTCCAGGAAGCAGCGAGCTCGGAGCACTGAGCTATGTCTGCGTCCTGTGCCCGCACGGCTCCTTGTCTGCACTTCTCCCTTTCCTCCTCCCCCACTCGCGTGATTCGCCCACCTGTAGGTAAGTTCGGTAGTGGGCCACTTAGTCATGCCTGTCCGCCATGTAGGGAGTCTTTTGTGGAGTTACTGTTGTTCGATTCATTGTAAATTCCAGGGGAGCTTTACAGAGGCTCACCTCACACCGCCATTTTTGCCTTCTCCCATTTTTTCCTTTTTAAGTATCTTTTTAGTTACAGTTGGCATTCAATATTATTTTACATTACTTTCAGGTGTACAGCATAGTGTTTAGATATCTTCCATGTTTCCCCAAAAATAAGACCTAGCTAGGCAGTGAGCTCTAATGTGTCTTTTGGAGCAAAAATTAATATAGAATCTGGTATTATATTATATATTATATTATATTAAGACCCAGTCTAGCTGGACAATCAGCTCTAATGCGTGTTTTGAAGCAAAAATTAATATAAGACCCGGTGTTATATTATATTATATTTTATTTTATTTGATATTATATTATATTATATTATATTATATTATATATTATATTATATTATATTGTATTATATAAGACCGGGTCTTATATTATAGTAAAATAAAACCAGTTCTTATACTAATGTTTGCTCCAAAAGACGCATTAGAGGTGATTGTCTGGCTTGGTCTTATTTTTGGGGAAACCTGTTATATAATTTATGCAATGATCCAGCTGGCATTATACATAGTTGTTGCCACATTATTGACTATATTCTCTATGCTGTACTTTACATCCCTGTGACTCTCTTGTCACTATTTTGTAGCCCATCTTTTTTTAAAATATAGAATCCTCTGGGTTACACTCCCATCCCTAGCGTGAAGTGGAACAAATGTAGAGAAGTTTTGTTTTCTTCACAGTTAATAAATTGGGAGTTCAATATATTTTTACATTGATAGCAACGTTGAAATAGCTTCCACTATGTTGCCAAATAAAAGATAACAGAGACATAAATACTATCCTTAAAAAGATTATTTTAAAAGAAAAGTATGAATAGAATCACTACTGAAGTACGGTTTGAACAGATGGTGTGATTACCAGCTAACATGAAACCCATCTTGGGAGCTCATGAAAAACTAAAGTGGAGCTAAAAAGAAATCACTTAATTTTTCCAAAAGTGTCTTTCATTCATTTTACTATGAAAAATGGAAAGTCTGTGTTTTGAAGGGAACATTTCCTTGGGAGATGTCAGGAGTGAGGAGGAAGGAATGTCTCTTCAAAGCATGACCACATGTATGCATGGTTGAGCACCAAATTCACCTCCTGAGGGATGAGGTGGTTCTCAGCAGTCGAGACCCTCAGCATAACAGACTGTTCCCAAGCACTAAGGACACTCCTCACTTCTACTTGTCCTGAAAAGGCCTTATGTGCCCAGGGAAGAGTAAGGAGTTAAGAGTTGGGAACCGATTATGTAAGAGGTTCTCTGCTAGAACATTAGATGCACTCTTTTCTCTAAGGCTAGCTCACAACGGCCCTGGGAATTATGTATTATAAGGCTGATTTTCTCAATGGGTATATTGAGGTGGGAAAAGTGGGATATGATCTCCCAAGGCTACAAAGCTACTTCTTTGTGTAGCTGTTGTTGAAACCTTGGCCTGTTGAGTTTCACAGCTCTTAGGAGAGGCCACTGATTGAAGAAGAAAGAGCAATGCTTAGGAAGTCTGGAGACATGGGTATGCTAACTAGGGCCTTATGGACAGCAACTGTTCCCTTCTGTGCCACAGTTTCTCCAATTTTGCAATGTGAGCTCTGTGCCAGATGGGCTCCTAGTTTTTCATGTCAATATTAAAAGGGTATCAGAATAACAAGTCGGCTTCCGTGACCCGATTTCTGACCTTCCTCAACAGACATAAAGAAAAAAATGCTTGCAAAATGGTACAGTATTAGCCACTGTGCCATCATCACTTGAACAAATCTCGAAGGGATTGGCTGACCCTTAGCAGACTTCTACTTTCACCATGGTACACTCCATTAGTGATGGCCTACCACATATTTTCCTAGTGTTCTTTCATTTGTTTAATATTTATAGAGTATGTAGTAAGGCTCCTGGCAATGTGCTAGACACTATGGAAATAACAGTGAGCAAGAAGGACAGTCTCTTCTCCTATAATACACCCAGGGGTGGAGACACATGAGTGAACAGATAATTAAAATATACACTAAAATATACAGTCAGGCTAGGTTCCACCTCTGCTCTTCATTTCCATGGAGAGAGCAAAGTCCTCACAAGGAGGAGGACAATGAAGCGATTTCCAATCAAGATGGCAGAGTAGGTAAATGCTGTGATTGCTTACTCTTATGACCACATCAAAATTACAACTAGACTACAGATCATTGAGAATCTCCTGAAGTTTAGATGAACCAAAGTCCTACAACAAAGGACATACAGTAGAAGCTACCCCAAGACTGGTGGGAGAGGGAGAAGCATGGAACGGTCTGGTCCCACCTCCACAGATGACCATTTAAAATCTAGAGGAATAGGTTGGCTGCAGAGGTACCCCCTGAGTAATGAGGGGTCTCAGCCCTACACCAGGCCTCCCAACCCAGGATTCCAGTGCTGGGGAGAGAATCCCCATAACTTCTGCCTGTGAAAACTAGCAGAGATTGTAGCTGAGTGAAACAGAGTTTGGCTAGTGTCCCAGACGATCCTCTCAAAGGACTCACACTCAGACTTACTCTTGGACAGACTTACTTGCTCTAATCTCCAGCACTGGGGCTGTAGCTTGAAAGGCACCAGTGAAATATTGGGAGAAACTGAATTGTATGGATGCAAGGCAAGGGATGGAGGGGCAGCTTTCTTCCAGACAGAAGTGATGGCAGAATCCATTGTTTCTTTCTTGAGCCCTCCCCACTCTTGATTTACAGATGCAGGTGGGCCTCCATATCTGAGTCTCTATTAATCTACCATGTTTCCCCGAAACTAAGACCTAGCCGAAACATCAACTCTAACTCGTCTTTTGGAGCAAAAATTAATATAAGACCCGGTCTTGTTTTACTATAATATGAGACCGTGTCTATAATATAATATAATATAATATAATATAATATAATATAATATAATATAATATAATATAATATAATATAATATAATTAATATAATATATGAAATGATATAAAATAGTATAATATAATATAAGACCATGTCTTACATTAATTTTTGCTCCAAAAGATGCATTAGAGCTGATGGTCTAGCTAGGTCTTATTTTCAGGAAAACACGGTAGCTAACACTGTTTGCCATGCACTGAGAGCCTAAAAACCTGCCCCACCTAAATGTAGGCCCACCCAAGCCACTTCCAGTGGCTTCTCCAAGAAAATGGCCTGTCTTGACTCATCCTGCGAACTCTCCTAAATTCTCTCAAGGTTTACAAAATCCAAACAAGCAGCATTTGGCTTTAGCATGTGCTGAACTTCTTTCTGAGCACCCTCAACCCTAGCACCAGTGGCAGCCGGCCTTGGTTCTCAGATTGGCTTCTTGAGGCACCTCCAAACCCAGTGCTGCTGACAGCCATCAGGGGATTGCTTTGTGGCTCATGCCAGGTGGCCCAGGGAAGGAAACAGACTGTGCTGAACTTGGCCTGTGGCAGGACCCCTCCCAAGAAGCCCTGGGCTGGCATGCTCTGTGGCTGAATTAAAAACCAGCTGGAGCATCACCAGCTGCCCCAAAAAGCAACGTACCCAAACGGCAGACTGGACATATACCAAAGCCTTGCTAAAGCAAATCCTACTCCATAGGGTATGCCCCTGCTCTTAAACTCCACCACCGTAGGCACAGCCATTTTCCACAATCAATCAGCCTGAAGGTCAATCCATCACAGGGGTGTGTAAATAGTAACCAAGGTTTGGCTACAACTGTAGGGCACACACAACACATACAGGGGCACACTTGCAGGACTCAAGTCCCATGACCAGGTGTTCAGGGAGACTGTGCCATTGGGCCCCACAGGACACCTACTACATAAAGACATTCTATTAAGCTGGGAGATACAGCAGTCCTACCAAATAAATAGAAACAAACACAGGGAGGCAGCAAAAATAAGGGGATAAACATGTCTCAAATGAAAGAAAAGAGCAAAGCTCCAAGAAAAAAAAGACAAAACAGAGACAAGCAATCTGTGAGACACAGAGTTCAAAACAATAGTTATCAGGATGGTCAGTAATCTCAGGGAGAATTTCTACAAAGACCTAGAGAACATTAAAATGCAGATTAAAAAAACAAAATCAAAAGAACCAGCAAGGAGTAAAGAATACAATAACTGAAATGAAGAACACATTAGAGGGAATCAACCTTAGATTAAATGAAGCAGAGGATCAAATCAGTGAGTTAGAAGATGAGATAACAAAAACACCCAATGTGAACAACAAAAAGAAAAAAGAAACCAAAAAAATGAGGATAGTTTAAGGGGATATTGGGACAACATCAGGTGTACCAACATTCACATCAGAGGGGTACCAGAAGGAGAAAAGAAAGACAATGTAATTGAAAACCTAGTTGAAGAAATAATGAATGAAAACTTCCCGGACCCAGTGAAGGAAATAGACATACAAGCCCAGAAAGCACACTGGCCCAAACAGGATGAACCCCAAGAAACCAACACCAGGACACATCATAATTAAATGCCAAAGGTTAATGGCAAAGAGAGAATGTTACCTACAAGGGATCGCCCATAAAACTGTTACCTACAAGGGATCGCCCATAAAACTGTTACCTACAAAGGATCTCCCATAAAACTGTTAGCTGATTTTGCAACAGAAATTTTGCATACCAGAAAGGATTGGCAGGAAATATTCAAAGTGATGAAAAGAAGGATGTACAACCAAGATTATCTACCCAGCAAAGCTATCATTTGGGATCAACTTCCCAGACAAGAAAAAGCTAGAGTTCATCACCACCAATCCAGTATTACAAGAAATGTTAGAGGGAATTCTTAAAGATGAAAAAAAAATAAAACATATGAATAATAAAATGGCAATAACTACATATCTATCAACAATTACTTTAACTGTAAATGGATTAAATGCTCCCATCAAAAGATAGGATGACTCAATGTATAAGAAAACAAGACCCTTAGATATACTGGCCACAAAAGACTGACTTCAGATCAAAAGGCACACATAGTAAAGGAATGGAAAAAGAGCTCACGAAAATGGAAAAAAAACTGGGGTAGCAATACTTATACCAGAAAAAATAGACTTTGAACCAAAGGGTACAAGAGTCAAACAAAGACACTAATTCCACTGGGTATTTATCTAAAGAAACTCAAAATGCTACTTCAAGGGGACATATGTGCATCTATGTTCATTGCAGCATTGTTTACAATAGCTAAGATGTGGAGGCAGGCTGGGTGTTTGTCGATGGATGAATGGATAAAGAGAAGAGGAGATATATATACATACATACATATACATGTGTTATATACACATATATGTGTATGAATATTGCATGGCCATGGGAGAGAATGAGTTGTTGCTATCTGTGGCAGCATGGATGGACCTCGAAGGTACTGTGCTGAGTGGAGTACTGTGCTGAGGTTAGACAATTAAGTTTGTTAACTCGTCCTAGAAAAAGTGTTACATATCTCATAGCTGAATATTACTACAGCCTCCATCTAAGTGCTCCCCTTGGGAAGCTATGAACTGATGCCAGTGCTTGGTCCACCCTTCAAAGCAATTTTGGAGCTTTTTTCTGGAATGGCCATCAGAGCTGTCATCATATTACCCTTGGTGTCCTGAATATCATCAAAATGTCTTCCTTTCAATATTTCCTTTATCTTCAGGTAAAGAAAAAAATCATTGTGAGCCAGATCAGGTGAGTGGGGAAGCTGTTCAAATACAGTTATTTGTTTATGGGCTAAAAACTCCCTCATAGACAGTCCTGTGTGAGCTGGTACGTTGTGGTGATGCAAAAGCCATGCATTGTTTGCAAAAATTCAGGTCGTCTAAATTTTTCATGCAGCCTTTTGGGCACTTCCAAATAGTAAACTTGGTTAACTGTTTATCCAGTTGGTACAAATTCATAATGAATCATCCCTCTAATATCAAAAAAAATTTAGCAACGCCATTGCAAAAAGTTCGTGAACCTAATTTTCAGATCTCGTATGTCAGACAAAGACAGATGCAATTCTTTTTTTTTTTTTTTTTTGCTTATATATGGAATCTAAACAACACAAAGCAAATAAACAAACAAAGCAGAAACAATCTCACAGGGAATATTTTGATGGTTACCAGGTGGGAGGAAATTAAAGGGGTCATGGAAAAGGGGGAAGGAATTAAAAATTGATTGTTATATCTAGCAACCATCAATTTTATTTTCCACTGTGTAGATGCCTGACCACTGCACTATACACCTGAAGCTAAAGTAGAATAATATTGAATGCCATATATATTCAGGAGATGTAAAGTATAGCATAGGTAATATAGTCAATGGTATTGTAACAGTTATATATGCTGTCAGTGGAGTAGTAGATTGGGGGTTAATACTTTGTGAAGGGTGTAAATATCTAACTATTATGTTGCGTTGTACACATAAAACTAATTTTTAAAAAGAATAAGCAATTAAAAAAAATTGAATGTTACAATTTAGATAGGGGATATGGGATATAGAATAAGGAATACAGTCAATAGTATTGTAATAACTTTATGGTGTCAAATGATTACTAGATTGATTATGGTGATACATGCAAGGGTGTTGGGGGGCAGGGTAAAAAAGGTCAAGAAATTAAGAAGTACAAATTGCTAGCTACAAAATAGACGAGTACAGAGTAAAGTGGAGAGAATATAGTCAATAATATTGTAATAACTGTGTAGAGTGTCAGTTGGGTACTAAACTAGACAAGGGGATCACTACTTAAATTGTATAAATGTCTACCTACTATGCTGTACATCTGAAATGAATGTAAAATAATATTGAATATCAACTATAATTGTAAAATTTAAAAAGAATGGAAAAGGTAAATAGGAATAAAGGTTCAAATTTCCAGTTAACATAACATCATAAAAACAATGGCATGAGGTGAGCCTCTTGAAATCTCCCCTTTAATTTACAACACTTTGAACAAGTGTAATTCCACAAAGGATCACTGAGCAGCAGACAGGTAAGACTAAGATGTGCACTACTGAAATCATTTAAAGGTGGGCAATTTATGTGAGTGGGGGTAGAAGGGAAGGGAGAAGTGAGACTGGGCCATGCGGGCGCAGGATGCAGAACTAGCTCAGTGCTCCAAGCTCGCTGCCTTCCAGAACTATCACAGCTGTGGGAGTGGGAAGAACTCGGACGGATAGGGCTCTGCTTATGGCCTACATTCCTGTCTAAGGGATCAGCATATGACACGACTAAACCCAACCCACATGGCACAGATGTGGGAGCAAAGACTGAGAGAAGAAAGCAGAAAATGGTTTAAGTTCTCACGGCCGAGCACAGAATGGAAGCCTTAGGAACTGACCTAGCCGCCCTCTCCCTACCCACCCACCCAAAGCTCACCCCAACCACACATGCCCAGTGTTAGAAGTGGAACACTAGCAGTGTCAGATATAAAGAAGAGATGATTTGCAGTTCTGAGGACTGTGGTCTGCAGACATGGACCTGCAGCCCCACTAGTTCCAGCAAAGGGGAGGGAGTCATGGATGCAGGACTGGCTGTGATGGTGGTTGTCCCCATTTCTCTGGGCCACGTCTGACAATGCACCACAACACTGTTCCCACCTATCTGGGAGAACCCTGCAAGAGTAAACAGAGCTACTGAAACAAAAGGGCTCTGAATCTGGTGCAGGAAGAGCTTTGGAAATTCAAAAGATATCCACGTCAACCCACAGAGGTGGCGTCCTATGACCCAGGTGAACTGTTCAGAGAGGAGAAGCAGGACTTCCAGGGAAGCCCTACATTGTGTGAGAAGCCAGAATAGTGCAGAGAAAATGTAACATTACGGTGTGAGAGAGAATAAAAGGCTGAAGTCAGAAAGAAATAAAACATTTTACCAACACCAACTGGAACACAAAAGAAATGTTTTTTCTTTCTATCAAACTGTTGCAGAACCCACTCCTGTAGCCGTCCAGGAAGAGAAATAATAAATCATTAATTGCCATAAATAACCAAGGTAACAACATAGCACAGAAGAAAAAGAAAAGTCTCCAGAAAATGAACTTAAAGAAATGGAAATATGACTTAAATGACAGATAATTCAAGATTGCAAGTCTCAAAAAACTCAATGAGATGCAAGAAAACAGAGATGGACAGTTTAATAAATTCCAAAACACAATCAAAGAACATGAACATTATACCAAAGAGATTGAAATTTATAAAAAGAACCAAATAGAATTTCTGGAGAATACGACCTCAATAACAGAAATGAAGAATGACATAGCCAGCTTAGGTAGTGCAGTTGACCAGATGGAGGAAAGAATAAGTGCCATCGAAAAAAGAAATCTGGAAATGACACAAATGGAAGAAGAAAGAGACTTGAGACTTAAAAGAAATGGAACACCTCTAAAGAACATTCTGACTCCATCAGGACGAGCAGTATAAGAATAATGGGCATACAAGAAGGGGAAGAAAGAGAGAAGGGAACAAGACTCCACAAGAAATTCCCAAACTTGTGGAAAGAATTGGGTCCTCAAATCCAGAGCAAATAAAACACGTAATTACCTCAACCCCAACAGGCCTTTTCTAAGGCACATTGTATTGAAGCTGTCAAATATTAACGACAAAGAAAGAATCCTAAAGGCAGCCAGGGAAAATAGGATGGTAACCAACAAAGAAAGCTCATTAGACTACCATCAGATTTTTCAGCAGAAATTCTACAAACCAGGAGGGAGTGGAACCAAATATTCAAACTATTGAAAGAGAGAAATTATGAGCCAAGAATAATATATCCAGCAAATATATCATTTACATATGAAGGAGGAATAAAGCCCTTTCCAGACATACAGAAGCTGAGGGAATTTTTTAATACATGACCTGCACTACAAAAAAACACAAAAGGAGGCTATTCGACCACCATCAACAGGGAATACTTGTGGCAACCAAAACATAAAAAAATGGGAAGAGGAATGACGGCAGTGGGACGCACTTTTTGAGTTCTCCATGTGATCTTATCAGAAACGGGAAGCTTATAACCCATCAAAGGACTCTCTGCTCATCACGCAGAACAGCGAAAAGACTCGCGCAGGATTACTTGCAGGTGGGGAAAAATTGGGCGAGTAGGGGAAGAAAGAAGGGAGCGGAGTGGAGACACGCCGCATCTGAGGCGTTGGTGACGCGGGGTGGAATCGCGGTCCACACCTGTGGCTGTAGAAATTTGGCCCCCACCCTTGGGTTGTGGAAATCTGCTCCGCACCTGTGCCTATGAAAATCCAGCCCAAACTCATGGCTACAGATACGCAGGAGATCCCAGGATGGAGGAGAGCGCGGAAGCCAGGAGGTGGGCGCTTTGCCCTGCGTCCCACAGCGGACCTCTCCCTCCGCGGGGGCAGCATATCCAGCATTTGAGGCAATATCTTCAGCTGATACCTCCAGTTAAGCCTTTGGCCGGACAAAAGACAGAAACTCCATACCTGGAACCCTCCCCTTGCTCTTCCGACCCTACCCCCGCCTTTCTAGAGACTTGATCTGGCCCTTGCACTAAGGAGCAGTGGCAGATTACAGAGGAGCCTTGGTGCTCAGGCTCCGGGAAGACAGGCGGGCGGCTCTGGCCCAGGGAGGAGGCTAGGAGGAGTGTGGTTTTGCCTGGGCTGGGAGAGGGGGGGAATCCTCCGTCCCCAGCCACCACCACTTCTGGCCTGCGGGAAGAGTGTAAGACAGCAGGGCTGGGAAAGAGAAGACCCTCTTTCTATCCCCAGCCCCCATCCTTTCTGGCAGGCCTAGGGCGGGACAACCTCATCCGAAGCTGCAGAGACACAGGGGTTCCCAGGACAAAAGAGAGAACACAAAAGCCAGGTGGCGGACTCTTTACTCTGCGCCCCACAGCAGACCGCTCCCGCCACGGAGGCAGCATATCTAGCATTTGAGACAATAACCTCAGCTGATACCTCCAGTTAAGCCTTAGTGTGGACAAAGGACACAAAGTCCATACCTGGGCCCCTCCCCCCACTCTTCCAATCCTACCCCCATTCTTCCAGAGACTTGAACTGGACCCTGATCTGAGGAGCAGTGTCAGATTAAAGAGGAGCCTTGGCGCTCGGACTCTGGGAGGACTGACGGACGGCTCTGGCCCAGGGATGAGGCTGAGAGGAGTGTGGTTTCTGCTGGCCTAGGAGAGAGGGGATTCCTCCGTCCCCAGCCACCACCTTTTCTGGCCTGCAGGAAGGGTGTGACACAGCTGGGCTGGGAAAGAGAGTACCCCTCCTTCCGTCCCCAGCCCCCACACTTTCTGGCCTGCCTGAAGCGGGGCAATTACATCGGCGGAGGCACTCCCAGGGATCAGCAGTAAGTGGCAGACGCAGCTCTCAGCTTCCAGCAGCTGAGAAATCTCCTGCTTGCCACACACACACACAGGGAATAGGTGCCCTAAGACTCAGGAGAACTGGACACAGGGCTGGTGGTGCTACTTTCGGTGTGCATATGTGCAGGTAAGGGCAGAAACTGCACTGGCTTTGTAAAAACTACCGTCCAGACCCCTCAGCCCCACGCATCTAAAGCTGCAGTCCCAACGTCACTCGGCACCAGGTGACTGGCTCTACCTGCACAATACGCAGGGGACTCTGTGCTACAGCAGAGAACAACCTGGAGATTACTTGGTGGGCTTAAGCCACGACAGGAGCTTTTCTTTTGTTCTGTTTTGATTTGTCTTTATATCGTTGATATCTTTGCCTGTGTTGAGTGGGGGTTGTAGATTGTTTTTTACATGTGAATGTATTTGAATTTTTCCTTGTTGTTGAGCTTGGTGATTTGCTTTGTTCTGAAATTGCCCTACCAGGGCCCAGCTTAAGAGGCAGAAGATTCAACATACCCAGAGGCCAACTCCAGACCAAACCAGAGTACTACCGGGTTTGACGTACAAGTGACACACACAGAGGGGATTCTTTACAGGCAGATAGAGGCCAAACAACATCTAAGCAGTCAACCCTCACGCAGCAGAACACCCTGCGGTGGGCAGTGCTAAGTCTCACAACTAGTCAGCCTAGGAGTTAACCCCACATACTCACAAGCAAGAAGCAATTAAAGATCTTCTTTAACAGGACAGTATACACAACACAAGAGTCACCTTTGGTGCTCACGCAGCAGAGAAGAACGAAGTAGTGCAAGTGAAATATAAAGGACATTTATTACATACTAATCCAGCAAGAACTAAGAACTCCAGGGCATCTACCTAATACATCGAAGCAAACACAGAGAATCAGCCAGAATGAGGAAACAAAGAAACATATACCAAATAAAAGAACAGAAGAAACCTCCAGAAATGGAACTAAATGAAGCAGAGGTAACCAAACTATCAGAGACAGAGTTTAGAATACTGATGATAAGACTGTTTAAGAAGCTTAGAGAAGACATCAAGAAGGATGTAGAAATCATAACGAACAACCAGTTAAAATTAAAGAACACAATTACCAAAATAAAGAACTCACTTGAAGGAATTAACAGCAGGTTAGATGAAGCAGAGGATCGAATCAGCGACTTAGAAGACAAGTCAGCAGAGATCACCCAAACAGAACTACAGAAAGAAAAAAGAATAAAAAACAATGAAGATGGTTTAAGAGACCTCTGGGACAACATCAAGCACAACAACATGCGCATCATAGGAATACCAGAAGGTGAAGAGAAGAAACAAGGGATTGAGAACATATTTGAAGCAATAATGTCTGAAAATTTCCCTACAGAGAGTTCCAACCAGGATAAACCCAAACAGGTCCACCCCAAGACACATTATAGTTAAAATGGCAGAGACTAAAGACAAAGAGAGAATCCTAAAAGCAGCAAGAGAAAGACAGAGGGTTACATACAAGGGAACTCCCATAAGACTATCAAATGACTTTTCTGCAGAAACATTGAAGGCCAGGAGGGAGTGGCAGTAGATACTCAAAGTTATGGAAAACAAAGGCCTACAACATAGGTTGCTTTATCCAGCAAGGCTATCATTTAAACTTGACGGAGAGATAAAGAGCTTCCCAGAAAAGAATAAGCTAAAGGAATTCATTACCACCAATCCAGCATTGCAAGAAATACTAAAAGGACTTCTGTAAATAGAAGAAAGATGAAAACAATCTAACTACAAATTTAAAAATGGCAATAGCTATGTACCTATCAACAATCACCTTAAATGTAAATTGTTTAAATGCTCCACTCAAGAAACATAGGGTGGCTGAGTGGATAAGAAAGCAAGACCCTTGTATATGCTGTATACAAGAGACTCACCTCGGATCAAAAGACACACACAGGCTGAAAGTTAAGGGTTGGAGTAAGATATTCCATGCAAATGGAAATGAGAAAAAAGCTGGAGTTGCAATGCTTATTTCTCACAAAATAGACTTTAAAATGAAGAAAATATTAAAAGACAAAGATGGGCACTATATAATAACTAAGGGATCAATTAGACAACAGGACATAACCCTAGTAAACATTTATGCACGCAACATAGGAGCACCTAAATATACAAAATAGATACTGGCTGACATAAAGACAGAGATCAACAGTAACACTACCATAGTAGGGGACTTCAACACACCTCTGACAACAAGGGACAAGTCTTCCAGACAGAAAATCAATACGGAAACAACAGCCTTAAATGACACATTGGACCACTTGGATTTAATCGATATTTTCAGAGCATTCCACCCCAATGCTGCAGAACACACGTTCTGCTCAAGCGCACATGGAACATTCTCCAAGATAGACCATATGTTAGGCCACAAAACAAGTCTTTATAAATATAAGAAAATTGAAATCATACCAATTGTCTTCGCTGACCACAGTGCTATGAAATTAGAAATGAATTACAGGAAAAAAACTGGAAGACACACAAATTCATGGAGGCTGAATAACATGTTACTAAACAATGAATGGCTCACGAGACAAATGAAAATGAAAATACAACCCAAAATCTATGGGATGTCGCGAAAGCAGTCTTACGACGGAGGTTCATAGCACTGCAGGCCAACCTAAAGAAAGAAGAAACATCATTAATCAACAGTTTATCTTCACACTTAAGGGATCTGGAAAAAGAACAACAGAATAAGCCCAAAGGGACTACAAGGAAGGACATAATAAAGATCAGAGCGGAAATAAATGAAATAGAAACCAGAAAAACAATACCAAAGATTAATGAATCCAAGAGTTGCTTCTCAGAGAAGATAAACAAAATTGGCAAACCTTTAGCAAGACTCATTAAAAAAAAAGAGGACCCAATTAATAAAGTCAGAAATGAAAGAGAAGTGACAACAGACACCGCAGAGATGCAAAAAATTCTAAGAAATTACTATGAGCAACTGTATACCAACAAATTTGACAACCTGGAAGAAATGGACAATTTCCTAGAAACGTACAACCTTCCAAGGCTAACTCAAGAAGAAACAGAAAACCTGAATAGACTGATCACCACCAAGGAAATTGAATCACGAATCAACAATCTCCCAACAAACAAAAGCCCTGGACCAGATGGCTTTACAGGTGAATTTTACAGAACTTAAAAAAAGAATTATCACCTATTCTCCTCAAGCTCTTCCAAAAAATCCGGAAGGAGGGAAGACTCCCAAACATTTTTTACGCAGCCACTATCGCCCTGATCCAAAAATCAGACAAAGACACCACAAAAAAAAGTAAACTACAGGCCAATATCTCTAATGAATATAGATGCAAAAATCCTCAACAAAATATTAGCGAACAAAATCCAGCAATACATTAAGAAGATCATACACGTTGATCAAGTGGGATTCATCCTTGGTATGCAAGGGTGGCTCAACATCCGCAAACCAATTAATGTGATACACCACATTAAGAAAATGAAAAATAAAAATCATATGATCATATCAATAGATGCAGAAAATCATTTGACAAAATCCAACAGCCATTTATGATAAAAACACTTAAGAAAGTGGGAATAGAGGGATCATATCTCAACATAATAAAGGCCATATATGATAAACCCACAGCTACATCATACTTAATGGGGAAAAGCTAAAACCATTCCCCTTAAGATCAGGAACAAGGCAAGGTTGCCCACTTTCCCCTATTTTATTCAACATAGTGCTGGAAGTTCTAGCCACAGCAATCAGACAAAAAAAAGAAATAAAAGGCATCCAATGTGGAGAAAAGGGAATGCTGGTGCACAGTTGGTGGGAATACAGATTGGTGCAGCCACTATGGAAAACACTTTGGATGTATCTCAAAAATCTGAAAATGGAACTACCTTATGATCCAGCAATCCCACTCCTAGGTATCTATCCGGAGAAATCCAAAACTCCAATTCAAAAATCTTTATGCACTCCTATGTTTATTGCAGCACTATACACAATAGCCAAGACTTGGAAACAACAGAAATGCCCATCAGTAGATGACTGGATTAAGAAACTGTGGTATATTTATACAATGGAGTATTACGCAGCCATAAAGAAGAAAGAAATCTTACCATTTGCAACAACATGGATGGACCTAGAGAACATTATATTAAGTGAAATAAGTCAGGAAGAGAAAGACAAATACCATATGATCTCACTTATATGCGGAATCTAAAGAAAAGAATAAGTGAATGAACTAATCAGAGACAGTTTTGGAAACATGGAGGAAAAACAGAGGGTTGCTAGAGTGGCGGGAGGGTGGGGATAAGGGGATGGTGAGATGTTTTGGGAACGTACAGAGGGATAGTGGTTGTGGGAGGGGGGGTACACACAGTGTGAGGGATATAAATGATAAACATCTAAGTTTTGCTTTGTCTTGTGCACCTGAAACTAATTTTAAAAAAAAGTCAAAAAAAAAAAAAAGGCATCCAAAACGGTAAAGAGGAAGTAAAATTGCCATTATATGCAGGTGACATGATACCATTTAGAGAGAACCCTAAGGACTCCACCAAGAAGCTATTAGAGCTGATAAATGAATTTAGTAAAGTAGCAGGATACAAAGTTAATATTCGGCAATCAGTTGCATTTTTATATACCAATAGTAAAACATCAGAAGGAGAAATTTAAAAAACAATCCCATTTACAATTGCTCCAAACTACAAAATACCTGGGAATAAGTTTAACCAAAGAAGTAAAAATCTGTACTCAATAAATTATAAGACACTGAAGAAAGAAATGTAAGAAGATACAAATAGATGGAAGCACATACCATGTTCATGGATAGGAAGAATTAATATAGTTAAAATGTCCATACTGCCTAAGGAAATATACATATTCAACGCAATTCCTATCAAACTACCAATGACGTTTTTCACAGAAATAGAACATATAGTCCTAAAATTTATATGGAACCATAAAAGACCCCAGATAGCCTCAGCAATCTTGAGAAATAAGAACAAAGTGGAAGGTATAACAATACCTGACATCAAATTATACTACAAGGCTACAGTAATCAAAGCAGCATGGTACTGGCATAAAAACAGACACTTAGATCAATGGAACAGAATAGAGAGTCCAGAAATAAATCCATGCCTATATGGCCATTTAAAATACGACAATGGAAGCAAGAATGTACGGTGGGGTAAAGACAGTCTATTCAATAAATGGTGCTGGGAAACCTGGACAGACACATGCAAAAAAATGAAGCTGGACCACCTCCTTACACCATATGCAAAAAATTAAAATGGCTTAAAGATTTAAATGTAAGATCTGAAACCATAAAATTACTAGAAGAAAATATAGGGAGAAACTTCACAGACATTACCCAGCATAAGAATTTACTGCGCGAGGGAAGTTAGAGAAAAAATAAACATGTGGGATTACATCAAATTAAAAAGTTTTTTCATAGCAACGGAAACCATCAGTAAAATAAAATAGATCCTACAGAATGGGAAAAGATATTTGCCAATGATATAGCTGATAAGGGGTTAATATCACAAATTTATAAAAAAAACTCACTCAAGGGGTTAATGTCACAAATTTATAAAAAACTCAATCAACTCAATTCCAAAAAAACCAAACAACCCAATTAAAAAATGGGCAGTGGGCATGTAGAGCCATTTTTCTAACAGGGACATACAGAGGGCGAACATATAAAGAAACCCTCATCCTCATTAACCATCAGAGAAATGCAAATAAAAACTACAATGAGATACCACCTCACGCTTCAAAATTGCTATCATCAATAAATCAACAAACAACAAGTGCGGACGCGGATATGGAGAAAAGGGAATGCTTGTAATAATGTTGGTGGGATTGCAGATTGGTGCAGCCACTATGGAAAACAGTATCGAGGTATCTCAAAAATCTGAAAATGGAACTATCTCATGATCCAGCAATTCCACTCCTAGGTATCTATCCGAAGAAATCCTAAACTCTAATTCAAAAACCTTTATGCACTCCTATGTTTATTGCAGCACTAGACACAATAGCCAA